>NW_021635203.1:1200000-1800000 GCF_004799145.2 Neltuma alba
GGCTATTTTAATGATGGTAGAAAGTCATTTTCCTAAGGGGAAGTGCTGCCCAAATTTTATCAAAATGATAGGGAATGGTTTAGATGAAGATTAAGCATGGTTAAAGGTTAAAGATTAAGTGGTTACATGTTAGTTTGGTTGAAAATCCTTTTCCCTACAAATATATATATGGTTCGGCCAAGCTAAGTCAATGGGAAGGGATTGATTTTCATAAAACTAATATGATAAATGGATTCTACATGAAAAATTATGTAGGAAAGGCCCAAGAAAGTTCAAGAATCAAAGCTAGAAAAATAAACCCTAAAAATCAAGAAAAAGGGGTTTAAAGGGTTATGTTAAGTTGTGAAGTTGCAATGATACTTAATGTTGTGTCATTGATTGCCTAATAGGTTATACATAACAAAGGGGCAAAGATCTAGTCAAGAGGAAAGAGTTCAAAAGGAAGGAAAGCACTCAAGGTAGCTTTTGCAATTCATTATATTAGAGTGTTACCTTACTTTGTATGATTATGGCTATGTGTTTTGCTAATCTGTTATGCTATGATGTGGATGAGAATGTTATGTTATATGATGTTGCCTCCATGCAAATTATGCCTTGGCTTATGCTATGTTGAGTGCTATGAATGTTTATGATGATATGTCCTTGCCATAGCATGAACATAAAGTTAAAGTATGCATGCATGTAGCTTGATTTACAATGTATTGTGTGACCTTGATAATGTATGCAATTACTACTAAGATTCCCCAAGAATCTTACCCCAATATTTAAACAAACCCTAGGGCCTTCAACATCCAAGGGCAAAGGAAAGGAGTTGGCTCTTGAAGAGGTAGTAAGCCATAGTAACTTTATATGGCTTTGAACCTTTCTATTTTGGAGGAATGTAATATGAAGCATGCTTTATGTTTCTAATAGTATGATTAAGGTTAGAGGTATACAAGCATGAGTAGAATGGTCCAAGCATGATTAGAAATAGCTAATATAGCTAAGCAGAGTATGCTATGATGTTAAGTGGTCAATTAAGTTAAGTTACCCTTCCAAAGGGGGTAAAAAGTCAACTAAAAGGGATTAAAGTTTGACCATTGACCATTTGAGTAAACGAGTAAGTTAGGTTTTGAAATTTGGCGAGTAAAGAGATCTTATTTTTCTCTTTAAAAGAAGGGGTAGTTCACCTAATTCCGATAACCGAACAGAAAGTTTTGCCTTTCTAAAGTTAGGCAAAAATCAAGTAAAATCCGAAAATGACCAAATGAACAGTAACTTTTTCAAAGAAAATTGGGCTCAAATTCCAAGGAAATCAGTCCAGAAACTATTTTTTCTCAAAATTTTATCCAAAGAGCTTTCCGTAGAATTTGGAATCATTCAATTTCAATTTTTCTACAATTAGTTATGAATTTTCAAAGTTTGTCACATTTTAAGGTGACAATGAATAGTAACCCGTAAATGAAAATTTTCAAACTTGATTTTTCATCATTTGTAGCCTTCAAAAGTGATTCCAAATGCTTCCGCAAGATAAGTTATTTGGTATAAACATAAGGTGTTACACTATGGCTAAAGATTCCACTCTGGTTGGGGCTGTTTCTAAGGCTATGGTAGGCTAGGGTTTTCCAACTCTTGAAGATGGTGGAGTGGCATGAGTTTCCAAGCTTTAAAGGGGAGTTTTAGTTTCAATCTGTAGTTTTTAGCTATGTTCTTATGAATTCCTAGGTTTAGGAGTTGTAATTCTTAGTTAAACACTTGGATTGCTGCTGTAATAATTGTTTGATAATTTATAATTGTAGTTTGGATTGGTTAATGTTGAATTCTATGCTTTAATATATGTGTGTGCATATATATTTCATGTAATCCTATTGATTCTCATTTATCTTGCATGGTTGTGTTCTAATATTGAGTTGATGTTAGGTTGAGTTGAACTGATTGTATTGATCATTCTCAAATTGCACTTTATGAGAGTTTAACAGTGTTTTCATTAATGGAGTTCATTGGTTTAAACATTAGACTCAATGGGTAATTGAAGTTGTTATTCAAGAAAACCTAATGACTTTATGAAACTCCCAATATCTTAAGTAAGCCATGATTGCCATTAAAACCATTTTCAAGAGATTTCCTATCATCCATTTCCATTCCATCACTGGAACTTTGTTTTATTTTCATTGCATTTAGTTTAGTCATCATTCATTTAAATCTTTAAAAACCCAAACCCCTTTTCAACATCATGTTTTCATTGCATTTGGCTAGCTTAGGTCATCAATAAAGGCTCCCAAAAGTGAAAACGACCTGGATTGCACTGCTATACTGCATCCCTTGGATCCGATTATGAATTTATTGCATTTGACCCTAAGACGTAACGACATGGTCAAATCACTCCTCCTTTTCTTGTTGCCACGGAAGGAGGTGCCTTCCTGACTTGTTTTTTGTCACACCTCCTTTATTACCTTACTAAATAGTAATTTGAACACTTTAGGATCAATATATAAGCCTTAAGTATGGAAAAATTTAAATCTGAAGTTTTTATTTTCGGTTTGCTATTCACTGTTCACAACAACTTGAGCCAACTTTGAAAATTTATAACTAAATATAGAAAAATCAAAACTGAGTGGTTCCAATTTTTATTTGGAGCTTGTTATGCCTTCTATAAGAGAAAAATACTCATTGGTGTCAGATTATCATGAAACAACACTAGAAAATTTGACAAGTTGCACTACTTATATAGTCATTTTCTAATTTTCCAGTATCTTAGCCCAAATTTGGAAGGGCATAACTCTTAGCACAAAACTCTAAATTTAGTGATCTACCACTTGTTTTAAAGCTAAAAATGAGATCTATAAGTCTAAATTTCAAGTCCCAATTTGTCCATTTGCTTATCAATTTATGTGACACAAGATTGTCATTGTTTAGAGCATTTTTATCCCCTTATCGTGATTTTCTTGATTTTATCTTCCTTTTTCCATATGCTACACTGATCAAGCATTCCATGATCAATATTCTTAACATTAGGGCACATCATATATACATAGATACAAGTCAACCTTATGCAAGATTCATTACAAAATTATATTAAATTTGATCAAAATACGACATAAACCTTATACATTAACACCAAATTCCAATAGCCTCCTTAGCTCAAGACCAATTCCTTACCCTTTTTCATACTTAGTCCACTCCCTATTGAGACATAATTTAACATAGGAGGGGATGAGATTTCATAGAAATCTCAGTAGCAATGAACTATAATCATCATATAAATCAAGTAAGGTATAATATGACATGTCATAAAACTTCAAGACATCCTCAAGTCACATAAAATCATATTTTGCATCATGCCAAAAGAGGAACATCAACACTTTCACATTGACATATATCCATGCATTTAGCCAAAGCACAATCAAATGTCATCAGATCAATAATTGGCACAACATAAGTTCCTCAATTCAAGTAATCAACATAGTTACATTAAACAAGCAAGATAAACAATCAAATTATAATTCAATGCTACCTCGTAGTCCTTGTATAATTTGGTCTCTTTAAGGGAATATGATTTTTCTTATTTTCTCTCCTTAAAGCCGATTAATCCAAGCATAAATACAAGCTACATTAACAACTATTAAACTTGAACACAACGTTTAATCTTAAACTCTCTTAATTCCCCTTTTTCTTTGATTTTTAACAAAATTGTTCCTCCTTTGATTTCAATAACCTCTTGGCTCATTCATATACCATTTTTCATGTAGAATTTAAATATCCAATCAGATTTATGAAAATCAAACTTCTTCCCTTTCAAACTATCTTGGCTGAATATATAGGTTTCTAAAAATTTCATTTTTGATTTCAATAATTTTAAACACTTCCCTTTAGCATTGCCCTACACAAAAACACATTTTAAACTCATTAGAATCATCAAATTAAGGTGAAACAAACTCTTGCCCCAAGATTCTCCCTTGGCCTTGATGTATAAAGAAACCTAAGTTGGTTTTCTTCTAAAACTCAACCCAAACACCACTTAAACATGCTTATTCCACATCATATTTAAGGTTTCTATCCTTCCCTAAGGCATAAGCATTCAGACTAAAATTTCACAACATTTCCCCTCGAATTTTCGTTCAAAAACCTAACCAAAACAAGCTTTAATCTTGACCATAATGAGGTTTAGACATACCTTGATGAATCCTTGACCAAAGCTTGCTAATTCCTTGTCCTAATAAACTCACAATTTTTGGTTTTTAGGCCAAGAAAATGGTTAGAAAAAACCTCCCTAAGTTTTTCTAATTTCCACCTATTTTTAGGTATTTTGAGGGGATATTTATAGGCCAACAAATCTGCCACCCCCCTCTCAATTGGACATGTAAAGTGCCTCCTAAAAGGGGTACTTGGCTGCCATCAAGTGTGGAATAAGTTTAGATCAAGCCAAGCGTCCAATTCCTAGAATATTCTAAGATTTTTGTGTGAAAATTAGATTTTATTTCAATTTAATTGAAGGGTCAGAATCTTGCATGAAATTGGGCCTTCTCCAGGCCCAATGTGGAGCCCACTTATGGTTTAGGATGGCTCAAAAAGATGGCTCACAAACCAAATCACAATCCCAAACTATTTTGAAACTTTATCAGTTACTGTTCACTAGTAACTTTCCATAATTTTTCTAGGCCTCCAAAATTTCTTTTTTCTTTGTGAAAATCCCCTTTTAATATAAGGATATGATATGGAAATTTTTAGAATTTTTCTCCACCTCTAACTATTTGTTTTGATTTTTTCCTGATTAGGCTCTATCGGTAAAACTGTGAGAAATAAATTCTCAAAAATTAATTCTTGGACTTCCAAGGCCTAAAAGCAATTTTACAAATTCAACCAATTATTTAGATAATTAATCCATTATTTTTTTCCAGAATTATTGAGGCCCCTAACTATTTAAAACAATTATTTCCCTCTGATTTCCTACTATTTTCGTGAAAAACCTCCGTGTTCAGGAAATTCCGTAATAATTTATTTTTACATAATTTTCACTTTTAGGGCCTCCATTGAGGTTCCAAAACGTCTAATTCACATTTTTACTATTTTTCAAGAATTTTTCTCAAAATTTTCCATTTTGCCCTTTTGAAATCTTAGTGAAAGACTGGATTTATTATCTCATGTTTGTTTTTTCTGAAAAAAATACTAATTGAAGTGGAGGGTTAGACTGATAATTCTAAAAATGCTAGCTCGAGTCCTATCAAGGTTTCACATCAAAAGTTGTTTCATCCCTCTGTCTGCTTTCTATAGTAGTCCTCATTCAAATTTTTAACCCTTTATGTCCAGATGAGATTTTCAGGATGTGACAATTTCTCCCCCCTCTTAAATGAATTTCATCCTCGAAATTTAGAAACATACCTTATAGGAGCGATTCCAGGTATCTAGCTTTCATATCGTCTTCCTTTTCTCAAGTGGCCTCTTCCTGAGTTAGATCCCTCTAAGTCACTTTAACTATCAAAATAGTCTTGTTCCGTAGCTGCTTACCCTGTTGATCAACAATTTTTACTAACTTTACCTTAAAAGTGAGGTTATCATCCAGCTCTATATCTTTATATTCTAAGATGTGAGAGGGATCTAGTTGATATTTCTTCAATTGAGAGGCATAGAAGACGTCATGAATCTGGCTAAGATTGGGCATAGGGCCAATTTGTATGCTACCGGGCCAACTCTTGACAATTTGGAAGGCTCTGATGAATTTGGGCGTTAACTTACGAGCCTTAATCAACCTTCCTATGCTAGTAGTTGGAGATACTATCAGAAAAACATAGTCTCCAGCTTCAAATTCCAAAGGTTTCCTTCATATGTTAGCATAGCTCTTTTGTTTGCTTTGCGCCATAAGTAGTCTCTGCCGAATCATTTTGATTTGTTATGAGGTTTGATCTAGCAAGTCGGCACCAAACATCCTTCTTTCTCCTAATTCCGTCCTGCACAACAAGGATTTACACTTTCTCCCATACAATGCTTCGTAAGGAGCCATTTGGATATTGGAATGGTAACTGTTGTTGTAAGTAAATTCAGCCAGTAGCAAGTACACATTACAGTTTCCCTTGAAGTCTAGGGTACAGGCTCTTAACATGTCCTCCAACATTTGAATAGTATGTTTTGTTTATCCATCAGTCTAAGGATGGTAAGCTGTACTAAAGCTTAGCTTAGTGCCCATAGATTCCTGTAGTGCCTTCCAGAATTTAGAAAGAAATCTAGGGTCCCTGTCAGATATTATTGGTTTGGGTACTCTTTGTAACCTCAAAACTTCCCTGATGTATATTCGTGCCAACTTCTCCTGTTAGTGCTCTTTCTTTATTGCTAAGAAATGAGTTGACTTCATCAAGAGATTCACAATTACCCATATTGTATTGAAACCTGACGATGTACGAGGTAGTCCCATGACGAAGTCCATAGATATGCTATCCCATTTCTACTCTGGAATGTTTAAAGGCTGTAACGGTCCTGATAGGTTTTGATGTTCTGCCTTTACCTTTTGACAAGTGAGGCACCTTAACACATATTCTGTCACATCTTTCTTCATACCAGGCCACCAGAATAATTCTTTAAGGTCTCGATACATCTTGGTCATGCTTAGATGTATAGTATATTAGCTCTTATGTGCCTCCTCTAGAATTTACCCCTTAGTCTCTGCTTTAGGGGAAATATAGGTTCTTTCCTTGTATTTTAAAATCCCTTTCAGAGTTATCTTATGGTGCCTCCTCTCATTTGTCAGTACTTTGGCTTTATCGGCCAGTTAATCTCTCTATTGAGCCTCTTTTATTTATTCTATGGTTTGTGCTTTGGCTTTTACAATTCCAATCTAGCCCACCATTAATCGTATCTAGCCGGTGAGATTCCAGTCTTAGATGCTTTCAATTAGTTCTTGCTCTGTTATCATTAATGGCACAACATGCACTATCTTCTGGCTTGACGCATCTACTACTACCTTTGCCTTCCCTAGGTGGTATTTTATCTGATAATCATAATCTTTGAGCAACCCCATCCATCTTCTCTGTCTCATATTGAGTTCTTTCTAGTCCTGTAGGTACTTAAGGCTCTAATGATCGCAATACAATTTTATGTTTTGCCCCATATAGATAATATCTCCAGATCTTCAAAGTGTATACGATCACTGCTAGCTCGAGGTCATGCGTGGGATAATTATTCTCATGAGTCTTTAGCTGTTGTGAGGGATAAGCAACCACTCGACCCTGCTATATCAGCACACATCCCAATCCTTGCTTACTCGTACCTATATATACCACATACGGCAATGTAGGATCGGGGATTATCAGCACGAAAGTCGAGGTTGACTTCTATTTCAACTCTTGGAAGCTAGCCTCATACTTAGCATCACAGTTAAATGGTTGATTCTTTTGAGTGAGCTTAGTCAATGGTAGGGCAATCCTGGAAAAATTTTGTATGAACCTTCTGTAGTAACCTGCTAGCCTCAGAAAGCTCCTAACCTCAGTTACTGTCTTGGGCTATTCCCAATTCAATACGGCCTCTACCTTGCTTGGGTCCACTGTCACTCCTTCTTGGGTAATTACGTGACCCAAGAATTTTACTTCATTCAACCAGAACTGACATTTGGTCAATTTATCATATAATTGCTTCTCTCACAATGTGCTCAGTGTAATCTGTAGATGCTGTTCATGCTCCTCTGGTGATTTAGAATACGCCAGAATATCATTAATGGATACTACCACAAACTGATCCAAGTACGGTCAGAAGATTCTGTTCATATAGTCTATGAATATTGCAGGAGAGTTCGTCAATCCAAATGGCATTACTAAAAATTTGTAATGCCCATACCTCGTTCGAAAGGTAGTCTTTGAAATATCTTCTGTCTTGATCCTCAACTGATAATAACCTGACCTCAAGTCAATATTTGAGAATACAGTGGCTTCTACCAACTGATCCAACAAATCATCAATCCGAGGCAATGGATATTTATTCTTGATCGTCACCTTATTCAGTTCTTGATAGTCACAGTCTTAAGCTACCATTCTTCTTCTATCACACCTGTCTTTACAACCCATTGTATGTCAATTGGACCCATTATAACATGTTTCGCAGCGTTTCCAGGTGAAAAATTTTAGGTTCAAAATTTTTGCCCTTAATTCTGTCCATACACTGTTCATCTGAAAATGGGAAAATTTTGAAAATTCATAACTAATTCTAAAAACAAAGCTTGCTAAGAGTTTTATGGAGGAAAAATATTCATTAGACACAATTCCATCTAGAACAGCACCAGAAAAATTGACAAGATGCACTACTCATATGGTCAATTTTTGAATTTTTAGTATTTTTTGCCCAATTTTGGAAGGGCATAACTCTTAGCACAAAAGTCCAAATTTAATATTTTACCACTTTATTTAAATCTAAAAATGAGATCTATAAGCTTGTAAAATTTTATGTCCAAGTTCTAACAATTGCTCATCATTTCATGTGCCACAAGATTGGCACCATGTAGGGAGATTTCATCCCTTAATGCTACTTTCTTTAATTTATCTTCTATTTTCCCTTTTCCTACACTCTCTTAACATTACATCATTCATAATTTTAGCATAAGGGCATGTCATACAAACATAATTTACATTATATATCATTCATAATCTATTACATTCTCAACATAAAGTTCATTAATACATTACACAACATAACATAATAACATCAATTCCAAAATGCTCCTCTATCCCAAAATCATTTCCCTGCCCCTGCCATCTGATGAATCATTCCCTATTTGAGACTTAATTTAACATAGGGGGAATGAGATTTCAAAGAAATCCCCATAGCATATGAATTATAATTGTCATGTAAATCAAACAAGTTCACACGTGACATGTTTTCAAACCACATAAAATCATGCTTAATGCCATGCTAGGAGAGGAACATCAACACTTCCACATTAACATAATTCAATGCATTTGGCCAAAGCATAAACCAAGGTTATCCAATCAACCAATATTACCACACAAGTTTCTCAACCCAAGCAAACAACAAATCACATTAAACAAGCAAGATAAACAATCAAATTATAATTCAAAGCTACCTCTTTAACACTTGTCTAGTTGGTTACTTCAAGAACAAAGCTTCCTCTTGGTTCCTCCTCACAATGCCTATTAAACTAAGTATAAACATAGGCCATATTAATCACTAAACACTTAAATACAACTCTTAAACTTTAACTCAACAATTTTTCCCTTTTTCTTTGATTTTTAACCATATGATTCCTCCTTTAGAATCAATAAACTCATTGCTCAATCCTACACAATTTTTCATGAGAAATCCAATGGTGTAATCAGATTTTTCAAATTCAAACTCCTCCCCTATGAACAGTGACTGGTCGAATAGGGGGTTATATATCTCCAAAAATTTCATTTTTGGTTCCAATGATTTCAAACACTTTCTAACAACATATCCCTACACAAAAACATGTTTTAAAGCCATTGGAATGATCAAATCAAGCAAAATTAAATTGCTTCTGCATGAACAGTGGCATATCAAAAATTCCTCCTTTAATTCTAATCTTGATTTCATCCAAAAATCAATCCATACACCATTTAATCTTCCTTATTTTGCTTGATTATTAAGATTTCTATCTTATCCTAAGCATCACACATCCCAACTAAAATATTCAGCATTTTTTCAGCATTTTTCCAAGCAAAAATCCTAATCTAATCAATATAATACTTAGGAATAATGATGCTTAGACATACTTTAATATTTCCTTGGTGTATGTTGGATGATTTCTTGCCTAAAACACCTCAAGATTTTCAAACAAAAGGGCTAGATAAAAAGTGACAAAGTCTCCCCTATTTTTCCCAATTTTCTAACATTTTTCTTGGTATTTTCAAGGGGTATTTATAGAAAACTCAAGTCTGCCCTCTTGCCTTATGATTTGGCCAAATTGGGACACCTAATAAGGTGTATGTGGCAGCCATCAAGTGTGTGAAATGATCAGATTTGCACAAGTGTCCCTTTACTAGATATTCCTAACTATTTATCTCTTATTTTTACTTTTTATTTAATTAAAATTGGAGGATCTGAAAAGTGCATGAATTTGGGCCCTTCTTAGGTCCATTGTGAGCTCCACAAATGGTTTGGGCTCGTGCAAAAAGATGGCCTACAAACCAAATCACTGTCTCAAACCAATTTGAAACTTTATCTGTTACTATTCACTAGTAACCTTCCATAATTTTTTCGGACCTCCAAAAATTTATTTATCTTCATGATAATTCACCTTTTTATATGAGAATATGATATGAAAATATTCAGAATTTTTTGCCACCTCTAAGTATTTATTTTGAATTTTCTTTGATTAGGCCTCTATCGGTGTCATTGCGGGAAAATAAATTCTCTAAAATTTATTCCTGAGCTTTCAAGGCCTAAAACCAATTTTATAAATTCAAATAAATATTTATATGAATTATCCATCTTTCTCCCAAATTTATTGAGGCCTCCAACTATTTAAAATAATTATTTTCCTTTAAGTTTCCAATAATTTCTGAAAAACCTTTGCTTACGAGAAATTTCGTAATAATTTGCTTTCACCGTAAATTCACCTTTCAAGCCTCAACCTAGTTTTTAAAACTTCCAATTTATACTTTTCCCATTTTTCAGGAATTTTCTAGAATTTTTCTCAATTTTTCCCGTTTTGTCCTTCTTAGACTAATAATTACAAAAAGGCCAACCTGAACCTTATCAGGGTTTCACATCAAAAGTTGTTTCAACTCCCCGTTTAGTTCCTACATTGACCCCCATCCTATTTTTTAATCTCTTATAGCTAGGTGAAAATTTTTGGTATGTGACAATTCCTCCTCCCTTTAAATAAATTTCGTCCTCGAAATTTAAAAACATACCTTAATTAAATAATTCAGGGTATCTGGCCTTCATGTTGTCCTCCTTTTTCCACGTAGCTTCTTCTTGAGTTAGATCCCTCCAGATGATCTTGACTATCAGAATAGTTTTATTCCGCAGCTGCTTAACCTGTCGATCTATCACTTTCACTTGTTTCACCTCAAAGGTAAAGTTATCTCGCAGCTCTATGTCTTCGTATTCCAAGACATGCGAGGGATTTGACTGATACTTTCTCAACTGAGAAACATGGAAGACATCATGAATTTGGCTCAGATTAGGGGGTAGGGCTAATCTGTAAGCTACTAGGCCAACTCTTGACAAGATCTAGAAGGGTCCGATAAACTTCAGAGTCAACTTACGGGCTTTGATTGATCTTCCTACACCCATAGTTAGAGAAAATTTCAGAAAAACATGGTCTCCAACTTTAAACTCTAGAGGCTTTCTCTGTTCGTCGACATAACTCTTCTACCTACTTTGCACCGTAAGCAGCCTCTGTCGGATCATCTTTATGTGCTGTGAGGTTTGCTCTGCCAAGTCGGGACCAAATGTCTTCCTTTCTCCCAATTTAGTCCAGCAAAACAGGGACCTATATTTCCTCCTGTACAAAGCTTCATAAGGAGCCATTTGGATACTGGAATGGTAACTGTTGTTATAGGCAAACTCTGCCAATGGCAAGTACTCATCCTAGTTCCCTTTGAAATCTAGGATGCAAGCTCTTAACATATCCTCTAATGTTTGTATCGTACGCTCTATCTTCCCGTCAGTTTGAGGATGACAAGCTATACTAAAGCTTAGCTTAGTGTCCATGGCTTTCTGTAATGCTCTCCAAAATCTAGAAAGAAATCTCAGGTCCCTATCAGAGATAATCGTCTCAGGTACTCTGTGCAACCTCACAATTTCCAGATGTATATCCACGCCAACTTTTCTAGTTGGTATTCTTTATTGATGGCTAATAAATGAGCTGACTTCGTCAGGCAATCTATAATCACCCATATCATGTCGTAACCTGATGATGTACGAGGTAGTCCCATTACAAAGTCCATGGAAATGCTTTCCCATTTCCATTCTGAAATACTCAATAGTTGTAGGGATCCTGATGGCGTTTGGTGTTCCATCTCTACTTTTTGACAAGTGAGGCACTTTAACACGTAGTCCGTCATATTTTTCTTTATACCAGGTCACCAGAATGATTCTTTAAGATCTTGATACATCTTGGTCATGCCTGGATATATGGTATACTAACTCTTATATGCCTCCTCCAAGATTTGCCTCTTAACTTCTAAATTTGGGGGAATGTAAGTCCTTCCTTTGTGTTTTAGGATCCCTTCTTAAGTTATCTCGAAGTCCCTTGTCTCATTTCTCAGTACTTTGGCTTTCAAGATGTCAGCCAGTTGGCTTCTTTGTTGGGCCTTCTTGATCTATTCAATGATCTGTGCTTCTGCTTTTGCAATACTGATTTGGCCTGTCATCAGCCGTATCTGGCCGGTGAGATCCCAATCTCAGATATTCTTGATCAACTATTGTTCTTTTATCATCAATGATGCCACTTGTACTGTCTTCCGGCTTAATGTATCTACTACCACGTTTGCTTTCCCTGGATGGTACTTAATTTGATAATCGTAATCCTTAAGCAGCTCCATCCATCTCCTCTGTCTCATGTTAAGTTCTTTCTGGTCCTTTAGGTATTTGAGGCTCTTATGATCACAATACAATTTAATAGTTGCCCCATATAGATAATGCCTCTAGATCTTCAAGGCATACACAATCGCTGCCAGCTCAAGATCGTGAGTGGGATAGTTCTCCTCATGAGTCTTTAATTGTCGTGAACCATAAGCAACCACTTGACCTTGCTGCATTAGCACACATCCCAATCCTTGCTTACTCGGATCTGTATACACCACATATGGCAACGTAGGATCAGGAATTATCAGTACAGGAGTCGAGGTCAACTTCTGTTTTAACTCCTAGAAGCTAGCCTCATACTTAGCATACCAATTAAATAGTTAATTCTATCGAGTGAGCTTGGTCAGTGGTAGGGCAATCCAAGAGAAATCCCATATAAACCTCCTATAGTACCTTGCTAGTCCCAAAAGCTTCTCACCTCAGTTACTGTCTTGGGCCGCCCCCAATTCAATACGGCTTCTACCTTACTTGGGTCCACTACTAATCTGTCTCGGGTAATCACATGACCCAAGAATTTTACCTCATTCAACCATAATTCACATTTGCTCAACTTGGCATACAGTTGCTTTTCCCGCAACATGCCTAATGCAATCCACTGATACCGTTCATGTTCCTCTGGTGATTTGGAATATACTAGGATATCATCAATGAATACCACTACAAACTGATCTAAATATGGCTAGAAGATTCTATTCATGCAGTCCATGTATATAGCATGTGCGTTTGTCAAACCAAATGGCATTACTAAAAATTTGTAATGCCTATACCTTGTTTAAAAAGCAGCCTTCGGGATATCTTCTGTCATAATCCTTAACTGATGGTATCTCGATCTCATATCAATCTTCAAGAATACAGTGGCTCCCACTAGTTGATCTAGCAAATCATCAATCCATGGCAATAGATACTTGTTCTTAACCATTACTTTATTTAACTCATGGTAGTCGATATACAGTCTCAAGCTATCGTCCTTCTTTTTCACAAATAACACCAGTGCATCCCACAGAGATACATTGAGGCGTATGAACCCTTTCTCCAAGAGCTCCTCTAGTTGCTTCTTTAGTTCTGCCATCTCATTCAGAGCCATTCGATATGGAGCTTTTGAAATCAGTTCATTCTAGGCATTAAATCGATAGCAAATTCAATTTCCCTTTCAAGGGTTAATCCACTAATCTCTATCGGAAATACTTTAAGGAATTCCCGAACCACCAGGATATCTGAAATCCATTCTTCTGTCTTTGCTTTCACCGAGAAGAATACCATGTAATCTTGGCAACCCTGTCTCAACCATTTATCCGCTCGAGCTGTTGAAATAATGTTCAATTTCACTTCTGCCGTAGGGGTTAACTCCCGGGTAGGAAGGGTCAATGGTTTGTTTTTACAGTCAAGGAGAACATTTTGGGAGGACAACCAGTTCAACCAAAGATAACATCAATATCACAGAAAGGCATGCATATCAGGTCTAACGTAGTGCAACAGTGGGCATACCGGATAATGCAGTTTAAACAAATAGTAGAAGTTAAAATTTTTGTTCCGATGGGAGTGGAAACACAAATCATACAGCAGTGTGTCGACAACAAGACCTAAGTGCCTAGCGCAATCATATGATATAAATAAGTGGCTGGCACTCGAGTCAAACAAAACATCTATAAGGTAGCCATTCACAGTAACTGTACCTTGGATTATCTCGGGCGACTTACGAGTCTCTTCCCGACTAAGGGTGAACACAGTGCCCTGTGCCTGAGGTCTTCCCGTACTATCAGCACCTTGCGGGTACTCCCTAGCAAAGTGTCTAGGTCATCTGCACCTGAAGCACACGCTTTGACCCATTATGTACAGCTTGTCTATGTGATTACGGCCATAGCGCTCGCATTCCCTTCCTTGGCAAACATTCTCTGTTGCCCAGTAGACATTCTCTATTCCTCCTCGTCAGGCTCCCCGCCTCAACTTCTTGACCCACTCTTGCCCTTGGTTTCTCGGCTTGTGGGGTTGGTCTAGCCAGCTTAGTATGATTCTGGCTATTTTCAATGATACGGTAGACTTCCACTGCCTTATTGAAAACTTCCAGCTCTCTCAGGGCTACCTTCTCTCTCAACTTAGGCTTCAGCCCCCTAATCATCTTCTCCGTAAACCAGCACTCGTCATTCATGTGTTGGAGATAAGTGGAGTACCTAGATAACTTAATGTATCTTTCTAAGTACTTATCAAAAGGTTCATTCGCTGCCTGCCTTATAGTGAAGAACTCCACTTCTTTCTCGTCCCTCACAGATAAGGGAAAGTGTCACACCTTACTATTACATTGACTTAGGTTCCTTTTAAAACCATTTTTGACCACATTGGATGGTCTTGGGCTCACTTTTTACCGCAAAAACGCTAACTTTCGGATTTTTACTGTTCATCGGGTAAAAATCCAGTTTTTCTAGCCCAACTTAAAAAATTCATAACTTATTCTACAAAAATCCAATTGGGGTGGTTCAAAATTCTACTTAAAGATATTTAAGTCCTTTTTCAAGTAAAAATAATCTCATTGTCCAATTCCTTATGAAAAAGCGTTGTGTTTTTTAGAAAAGCAACACTATCCATTTGCCAAAAACCCTGATTCCCAAATTCTGACTATTAAGTTTGAAAAATCATTATAAATCGTATACTAGGCCATTTTTAAATTATTAGATATCAATTTGAAGCTCAGGGCATTATCTTTCATCATACCAAATTTCATGACTAAACACGTTCGGGAGAATAATAAAAAAGTCACATGAACCAGTCAGTGTCAGTGCGCTTCCAGCACTGTTAGTTTAATATGTACATAACCAAATGAGCTCACGAATTTTTGTGGCTAAACCCCACAAATTAGCCTTCAATCTGCAGCTTTCCCTTGGATGATTCAGGTCCTAAAATGTTACATTATTTTTGGGGGATGAGATTTTTGAAACTCCCAGTAGCAAATTAAACAACTATAGCACCAAGCAAGCATCATTATTATGCATGATCACATTAGCTACTATTGATGAACTAACATGCTTTTCATTTGGCAAACTCAATCATACAAAGGCCAAAGCAAAAGAGTAGCCACATAACAATCAAGAGAGCTCAACCACAATAATAGCAATTAACCATACAATAATCAACAATGCTAGTTAGTGGTAGTAGTTAGGTTTAACTTGCTACCTTGATCCAAAGATTTGTGCCTTCTTTGATTCTCTTCTTTTTCTTCACAAAGGTCAAACCCTAGCATGATAATCCATAAAAAGGACAACAAGAATCATTATCCATTTCAACCAAAAGCAATAACATAACTCAAAAATACTATTGCTTCATAAAGGTTCCATCTTTGCTCTTTGCTTTTGAACTTGTTTTTCATAGGGTTTAAAAATCCTTTCTTGCCTTATCCCCACATGTTTTTCCATTTTAAACACCATGGAACCATCAAAACATTTAAAATCTCATCCTAGGGTCCATTTAGTGTCAAAACAGAAGTGCTTCTTACAATACACAATAAAGAACACACTTCCGAAACACCCTAAAATCACTTGTAACCACTTGGATCTTTTATGTTTTGAAGTGTTTTACCATATTTGAGCAACATAACTCCTTCCCCTACACCAACATCATTTCGTCCAGCACCCAAAGAAGAGGAGAAACAAGATTTCCAACCATACAAAGCAAGAAAACAAGGCAAGGAACAACTTAGAACCAAAAACTAACCTTGAATCTCACTTGTGTGCTCCAAGATGCTATCTTTCTCCTTAGTTCTTCCTTGGTTCCACTTGAAACACTCTCTTTTCTCTCTTGGCTATGGCTTGCATGAAATGGAGGTCTGATTTTAGGGAAGGAAGTGCTCATTTAATGCTTCAAAATGTCTCAACCACCACCATTAATGCTAATCCAAGTGTCACTACCCCCTTGGTTCCTTCTTTCACTTTCTTAATTAACTAAATCCAAATGAAATTAATTACCAAAAGTTAAAATCCTCTCCCTTTAGAAAATGACACTTGGAAATTTCAAATCCTTTCCATTAAGGGTTTGACACTTGGTTCAATGAGGATCATTCAAAATGCAAAGCTCTTTATCGGTGCACTTTGACTCCGGGTTTGAATCCTTTTCTATAATTATAGTATTCTAACCTCTATAATTATTTTCTATCAGAGCTCTATTTTACACTCCCCATTTTTATCTTTCTAAATTGCCCTCTTTTGTTATGAAATTAATTTCTCCATAATTAACATAAAAGGAAAAATAAATTTCCTTTTCTTACGGATTTTTCCACTTTTCAAAGAAATTAGGGAAAATCTTGGGTACTTGAGGGTTTTCTTTTAATTCCATAATTTCTTATAATTCCTTGAGATATCATAAGAATTTTCTTGAACCTTTATTCTCCTTAAAATATTTATTTGGAATTTTCCAAATAAAAGCCCTTAAATTAGGCTAAATCACCCTTAAATTACTTTGTAATTTCTCTAAGGGTAATTTGACCTTAAAACTAATTTTATAATCGCATATGATTCTCAAAGGATATTATCCTTATTTTTCCCTCAATTTCTATGACTTGGAATATTTTTCCCAT
Organism: Neltuma alba; assembly: GCF_004799145.2. Classification (NCBI taxonomy): domain Eukaryota; kingdom Viridiplantae; phylum Streptophyta; class Magnoliopsida; order Fabales; family Fabaceae; genus Neltuma; species Neltuma alba. Next base: position 1,217,093 of record NW_021635203.1, read on the forward strand.
AATTATTCTTGACCAATTTTCCTTAATTAGTCAAACTTTTCATAATTGGCTTGGAAAATCATAATAATTATTTTCCACCAAAATCCTTTTATTTCTCCTTATTATTTTTGACCCTCAATTATTTAGAAATATTCCTTATTTCGAATTACCATAATATTGGATGTGACAGAAAGTATATCAGGAAAAACTAATCTTTAAATACTTCCCATGTAATAGGGGTTTTGTTGGCTTGAAGGACTAACTTGGTGTTTTTCCACTATCTATCTGCTTCCCCTTTTAGCTTATATATTGCTATCTGAGCCTTCCTCTTAGATGGACATTCCAAAATAGCAAAGATCTTTTCTAGCTAGGTTATCTAGTCCTTGGCTATTTGCACATCAAAGGTTCCCTCGAAAGCAGGAGAGTTGTGTTTATCGAACTTAATAATCCACTGCTGCAGCGTATCAGGTTCTGTAGTAGGTTGAGGTCTCACAGGAGCAGTTCCCTGTGGTTACTGTGGTGGTATGGGCTGGGCTGTCCTGGTGATTCCTTACCCGGACTGTTGTAACCGTGCAGTACTACTGCTACCGCTGTAACTATAGCAGCATCCCTCTCTTGTTCTTGCCCAACTTGTGTGGCTTGTATCTCAACTATATTCCTTTGCTGTTCCTCTAACCTCTCCATTATCCACTTAATCAGATCAACAGGAGTCCTTGATGACTTTCCCCTTGTATCAGGTCTACTACCTCTTGATCCTCGTCTTTCTCTTACCATTTTGTTATTGTCGTCTCAACTACAAGAGGAACAGAATCATTAATTCACATAAACACTATTTATATTACCTTTTCAGCTTATATACAATGGCACAGTTAACAAAAAGTAAGGTTACAGCCCACCACAGTTAGTATAGTAAACAGTTATCCTATATTTACAACCCAGCAGAGGAAGAGGGAAACAGAGTAACTACAAAAAGTTCTAAGTCGTCTAGCAATTGGTGAAAATCACTAGGCATAGAGGATTTGTAGAGCTACAGAATCTATGTCTGCCAAACTCGAGTTCCTGGTAAAATCTCCACTAGTGCTTAGCTCCAAATAGCATCATCAGTATTTGATTTCTCCTCAATGACTTCATTGTACAATAATCTCACATAAAGGAGAACATCTAAATAGGTAATACCATACTGATTTTGGGTTTAGCCTATATGCGTTCCTAGTTCTCTTAGCTCCCTTAGGATGCTATCATAGTCTCTAAACTCTTTCTTTATTAGTAAGGGTCTCTTCTTGATCTGTAGATCCTTAACCTTGATCTGTTCCAGCTTCACAGTCCCGATAGGCACACTGCCCTGATGGCATTGGGACCTATCTCATCAGAATATGGTTGAGGTCTTGTGGTGCTTTGAGCATCCCCTTTCTTAAGCCTTATAATATCGTTAGAATTTTCCTCTGAAAATATGTCCTCTATCTCCCAGAGAGGCTGATAATACTTGGGTAGAGGAGTTAGATAATTGGGGTCAGAAACATGCGGATCGTACCAGTCTGGGTACGCTTCCCCCGGCATCCTCTGGCTTACCGTTTCCCCGGAGTCACCACTACTATAGTAGGCCATAACTCCTTGCACTCAACTCAATCTATAATACCCTCATCTACCCAAGATATAGTCCCAAATAAAATCATTCAATCAATAGTCACAATTCATGTTTAACAATAATAGTCAAAATAGTGCTACCATTAAATACTATTCACGATATAAAACAACCAAATACCAAAAAGTGTCACACCTCTCTTTACAACCCATTATACATCAAAATTTTTATAGCTTTGGAACCATTATAACGTGTTTCGCTGTGTTTCCGGATGAAAAATTTAAGGTTCAAATTTTTTGCCCTTAATTCTGTCCGTACACTGTTTATTCGAAAATGGGGCAACTTTGAAAATTCATAACTAATTCTAGAAAACTCAAAATGAGGTGATTCCAGTTTTTACACGAAGCTTGCTAAGAGGTCTATGAAACAAAAATATTCATTTGACTCAATTCCATCTAGAACAACACTAGAAAAATCAATAAGATGCACTGTTCATATGGTCAATTTTTGAACTTTCAGTAATTTTGCCCAACTTTAGAATGGCACAACTCTTAGCACAAAAATCTAAATTTATTTAAAGCTAAAAATGAGATCTATAAGGGTAACATCCCAAATTTTGGCTCATAGATACAAGTAATAGCACAAGGAAAGGATAATTATCAAGTCCAATGCAGCGAAAGTCCTAGAGATCCCTCGGAAAGAAAAAGAGATTTTCCAAGGGCAAATGTGCAAAACAATAGTGTTCGTGGACTAAAGAATGACAAACTGGAAAGAACTAAGGGCTGAAGGTTATGCTAGAAACTTACAAGAGATGGTTCCGAAGGTTAGGCCTAAGGAGGGACCAAATTGCAAAGAAAAGATTCCTAGGCCAAGTAGAGACCTAATTGTAAATAATAAAAGTTCTAGTCGGCCAATACTCAGAGTTAGCAAAAAGAGCCCAAATGACTTAAAAAAATTCTAGAAAAATAGGAATAGGATCCCAGAGCCAATATAAGGCTAGAAATGCCAGAGATGCCCTGAAGTCATTCCAGGGTTTTGGACAATTTGAGATAGTAACTTAAATTGAATTATTTAAGCTATGAGACGGCCTCAAATAATCAGGAAAAACTGCGAAATAGTAGTTGAGGAATTTGCACAGATTGTAAAATTAATTCTGTTCCCAGAAACTGACAAGGTTAGTTTTAATTAAATTTAAAGCCTATTTACACCATATCGGGAGAAAGTCAAAATAGCTGTCTAGAGTTTGACTTCTGACCCAAGAAAAATTAGAGGAATTTCTCGTGATGAAACGAAAGAATAAAACCCAGAGACAGATCAACGGAGTTACGAGCTGATAGGAAGAATTCAGAGAAGGTAACCCCGATTAAGTATTATTTAATAATATTTTTGGAAAAAGGAGAAAGAAAATATCTAAATTCCATCATGAAGGCGCTAAGTTAGCATGCTGAGTCACCAAATACAATCATGACACTTACGAGTCATCATGCTGAGTCACCAAATGCAACCATGACACCTACGAGTCATCATGCTGAGTCACCAAATGCAATCATGACACCTACGAGTCATCATACTAAGTCGGTAAAAGATATTTATGGATAGCATAAAAATCAGAACGTAGTACGGGAATATTTTAGACAATCCTTTGTCTACCTGTTATAGTGAAATCTCTATTGTGAGTAGAGCTAATTATTTTTATCTATGCTCCTTTATGATGGCACCATATATGTACTTAATTAAGATGAGAAAATGGTGTCAGAACATGTCCCAGTGGTACCAGGTAAGTCAGGACTCAAAAAAGTACCCGATACGGTGCAGAATGGCAAAATAGGTAGAGGATTGCCTAAGGGCTATATTTCACACGAATTTTATATTAATATCCTCCCTATTTTAATGCCAAAATGATGAAGGAATGTGGAAGAGACAAGTGTATGGTTAGATGGGAATAGAAGGTATTACATGTACAGTTGAATGCAAGACACGTGTATGGTCGGATGCAAGATACGTGTGCGGTTGGATTAAAGACATGTGGCTTGATGATGTAAGCATGATGTCATCAAGATGAGGTAAGCATGATGTCATAGGACACATGTCATCACAAGATAAAAAAGAGAAAAATGGACAATCCAGATCAAGCCATGTATTTTTAAGATCCACGGCCGAGATTCAGTCTTGTTTTCTATAAATACCCCTCCCCTCCCTATCATTTCGTCCAAGCATAAGGAATCCATGGGGAAGCTCTTGCAAAATGATTTTTAGAGAGAGAAAGAAGAGGAAGAAAGAAAGGCTTGAGCTAGATCAAGCTCTAAAACAAGGTATGTGTGCCATTTTTGATGTAGTTTCTACCTCCCTTGTTATTTTTGAGCCTGGTGGTTGGTTTGATTGGATTTTTTATTATTGAAATTCTAAAGGGGCATGCTGCAAAAAATTGATGAGGTTAGGGAAAGATGAAATAGATTTTAGAAACATGTTTAAAGGCTTGGAAATAATAAGAATCAAGTGGTTCTGTATTGATTTTGCAAGAAATCCAACTTTCCCTTAGTTTGTGATTCTGTTCGGCCTTGACTATTCTGAATGGTTAGGATTGGATTTTATTTATTTTGAGCTTGAAAATAAATTCTACATGCAAAATTATGTGGGATTAGTATGTGGAAATAATTTTAGGATGATTGGAATTAAAACTTAAAAGTTAGAATTCAATTATGTTCAAGAAAGAACCAAGTAAGAAATAGGTTGGTGTCTTGGTTCTAATAAATGTTTGATGTCACACCTTACTATCGGATCTACTTAGGGTTTAATTAAAACCATTTTAGACTACCTTGGATGGTTTTGGGCTCAAAATCCATGAAAAACACTGATTTTCAGATTTTTATTATTCATCGGGTAAAAATCCAGTTTTCTAGCTCAAATTCAAAAATTCATAACTTAATCTAGAAAAATTGAAATGGAGTGGTTCAAAATTCTATAAAAATATCTTTGAATGATATTTGAATGAAAAATAATATTATGAACCAATTCCATTTGAAAAAGTGTCAGGGTTTTGTGAAATTCACCTCTATTCATTTGGCAAAAATCCCTTTATCCAGATTCTAAATCTTAAATTTGAAAAATCATTAAAAATCATGTAGTTGGATATTTTTAACGTGCTACCTATCAATTTGAAGCTCATGATGTCAAATTTAATCATATCAAATTTTGTGTAGAAATTCGTTGGGTAATTTACTTAAATGTGGCTCTAATTTGGCATCCTGCTTAGGGATTATAGCACCAACTATAGATACTTATACATAACCAAATAAAAATATTTCCTTATGGTTCATCACCATATTTATTCATGGATTTGCAGCCTCCCTTTTGATGATTTAGTTCCTAAAATGTTAAGTTACATATAGGGGATAAGATTTCAATGAAATCCCAGTAGCAAGATCAATTAACCAAAACATTAATATGCATCAATTACAAGCATTCTAACCTTTTGCTATTAATAGGGAACTACTTTACCTCATACATGTAGCACTCTAACATACAATAGCCAAGGCACATAAAGAAGGAGTATAGCTACACAATCATCATCATCATCATTTAGTTCAACCACATAATAGCAAATGAAATTGCATAGCAATCAATGCAACAATCAACATTAAGGTCAATTAAATCTTACTACCTTGATCCAATGCTCTTTGATTTTCTTGTTCTTCTTTCTTACTTCCACAAATGCCAAACCCTAACATGGTAATCTATAAAAGGGCAGCAAGAATTATCAACCATTCCACATAAAAATCCACAACATAACTCAAGGACAACCTTTGTCCCTTAAAGCTTCCACCTTTGTTCTTTAAATTTTAGAGTTGGTTTCCATAAACCCTGAAAATTCCCTCATGACTCATTCCTACATGATTTTTCATGTAGATTCCAAATATCTACTTATATTTAACAAAAGAAAATTTCTTCTTTCAGTTTTGAGTTGACCGAAACATTAGGGTTCAAAATCCAAAAATTGCAACTTTGATTCTATGGCTTTCAACACTTGTTATTTAAGTTTACCCTACACTATTTTCCATTTTGAACATAATGGAAGCCTCAAAAATTTGGAAAAAAAATCCTAAGGTTCATTTTTGGTCTTGGCCGAACCATACCTCTTGGAGTACAACCATGAAAAGCTTTTCAAAACAACACTAAACCACTTGAAACCACCTTGATTCATAGTATCCTAACTATGTTTAACAACAAAACCTCCTTCCCTACACTATATCCATTTTGGCCAGCAACAAGAAGAGACAAGAAGTGATTTTTTGAACCATACAACTCAAGAAAACAAAGCAAGGGACATCTTAGAACAACTTACCAAGCTTGAATCTTAGTTGGAAGATCAAAGTAGCTTGCTTTTCTCTTGATTTCCCTTCAAGCTCTCCCTTTTTCCCTCTCTTTTTTCCTTGGCCAAAACTCCATCTGATTTAGGGGGAGGAAAAGCTCAATTAAGACACCAAAATATCCCAACCACCATCATAAATGAGTTGCCAAGTGTTACCCTCCTATTTAGTCTTGAAACCTCTCTCTTCATTAAGTAAATTATAACGTAATTAAATTCCAAAGTCAAGATCCTCTCCATTGGTGGCTTGACACTTGGAAAACTTTAATTACCATCCATTAGAGGCTTGACAATTGGCAACTTGTGGGCCAAGTAAAGTGCAAGACTCTAGTCTTCACTTTACCGGTGCACTTTTACTCCGGGTTTAACTTCTTTTCTATAATTACAGTGCTCTGGCCTCTGTAATTATTTTCTGTCAAATCCATAAATTATTCTCCTTATTTTTATCTTCCCAAATTGCCCTCTTTGTCTCAAATTTAATTTCCTAATAATTAAATAAAAAGGAAAACTAATTTCCTTCTCTTTAGTGATTTTTCCACTTTTCAAAGGAACTGGGAAAAATCTTGGATACTTGAGGGTCTTCTTTTAATTCCATAATCTCTTATAATTCTTTAGGATATCATAGGAATTTTCTTGGGATTTTATCTTCCTTCCAAATATTTATTTGGAATTTTCCAATTAAAGGACCTTAAACTAGCTTAAATTGCCCTTAAATTCCCTTGTAATTTCTCTAAGGGTAATTTGGTCATAAAACCAATTCTACAATCCCATCTAACTCTCAGAGGATATCATCCTTATTTTTTCTTAATTTTTTGAGGCTTAGAAAACTATAATAATTATTTTTCACTAAAATTCTTCTATTTCTCCTTGTCATTTTTTAGCCTTAATTATTTAGGAACATTTCTTATTCCTAATTACCATAGTACTGGATGTGACATTTCTCCCCCCTAAATAAATTTTGTCCTTGAAATTTGAAGCGTATCTTATTGGAAAAGTTCGGGATACTTTTCCTTTATCTCAGTCTCTATCTCCCTCATAGCTTCTTTCAGCATAAGACCTTTCCAGATAAGCTCGACTAGTGGAATCTGCCTGTTTCTCAGCTGTTTGACTTTCTGATCAATGATTTGTTTTAGTCTTATCTCAAAGATGGGTTGTCTTGGAGCACAATGTCATCATAGCTTATGACATGTGTCGGGTCTAGATGGTAGTTCTTTCATTGGGAGACATAGAAGACATCATGAATTTGACTTAAATTCGGGGGAAGGGTCACTTCTAATCTACTGGTCCAGCCTTGGACAAAATTTGAAACAATCCAACATACTTTGGACTTGACTTCTTAATCTTTAGGGATCGACCGACTTCCGCCGTTGGTTATACTTTAATCACCAACCTCAATCTTTAAAGGTCTCCTTTAATGTCTGGGTAGCTCTTTTTTCTACTTTGAGCCGTTAGAAGTCTTCGCTGAATAACTTTAATCTGTTAGGAAGTCTAATCCACTAAATTAGAACCATACTTACTTCTTTCATTGACCTCTATTTAGCACAAGGGAGATCTACACTTCCTCCCATAGAGTGCTTCATATGGCGCCATTTAGATACTTACATGGAAACTGTCATCTTAAGCAAATTTGGCTAACGGTAAGTACATATCCTAGTTACCGCCGAAATCAAGTACATATGCGTGTTACATATCTTCTAACATCTGTATCATTATCTGTGTCTACCCATCTGTCTTTGGATGGTAGGTTGTATTGAATCTGAGAGTAGTGTCCATTTCTTTCATAAGGATCTCTAAAACTTCAAGTGAATCTCAGGTCTCAGTCTGAAACAATATTGCCTAGGACACTCAGTAGCTTAACAGCTTCCTTAGCTTTCATCTCTCATTTTCTGTTGGACGTAGTGCATTCTTGCCAAAATGGTTAACATGTCTGGCTTTTGTACTTTCTCACATTACTTCCCAGGGTTACACTTTCTTAGGCTATTCTTGCCTAAAACACTTAACTAAACAGTGCTGACGGGAAACTAAGGTAGGCTCAACCTTGGTACTTTGCTGTCTTAGACCCCTTTCTTGTTCTATCTTTAGTTGGGTCTTTTCAGCTTACATTCTTGTCTCTCGCCTCATCTTAAGGATCTGCCCATCAATACTTAGTTTATCTCTGTATAGCATGGGTTCTTCCTGTATCTAGAGCTAGCCTGAATGTTTCTTTTTTAGGTCTTATGGCTCTAACTCCTCTAACTTTGGCTTTCCTCTATTAATCCGAAGGAAATTGAATCCAACCTAATTAATGATAAGGTTTTTTGGAAGGAAGTCACGGGTACTCTCTCAGTATCGATTTACAACCGCAGGAGGTTTCCACATCCTCAACTCATCCCTAATCCTTATCTTCCCAAAGTGGTACCATACTATTAAGATCTCTGGGAGACTTTTGACTATAGGACTAAGTATAGTCACCTCCTCTCAGTTGGTCACCTAACTGATAATTCCCCAAAATTGTTTCAAAAACCAATACCATTCTCTTAGACTTCATGTCAATTCCCTAAGCTACCTATTTATCTTTTTAGGTGCCTAAGCCAATTTGTCTTAGGAGTTCTCTTATTCCTCCAGCTAATCTTACCGTCTTTTACTATTTTAGAATGTTACAGAGAGAGGACTTATGCAACTTCTCTTTCCTCTACTTTACCTTTCAGTAGGAGCATACTCTAACATGCATAATTCCTAACATTTCAAATGCAAGGAGTGCAAGCTCTTACTGGTTTCTATGTCTGTAGCGTGCCAACCAGACATCTCATCCCTAAAAAGGAGCTTCTCTTTCTATTCGCAGTTGCTTTTAGAAGTCATAGGGAGAGGACTTTGAGGTTCTTTTTCTTTCTACTTGCTATAGTACTCTATTAAGCTCAGATACATCTAAGCCTAGCTTTGTTCTTGGCTAGTCATGCGTCCATTGGGTAAGGTCAACTCCACTTGTCTTGTCTCGGCTGCTTCATTTTCATGCTCAGATAGGGTACCTTGCTCTATCTTGAGCGACATAAATTCTAATATGGAGGACCAATTCCCACTCTCTTTAGGAAAACTCCTAGCCAAGACCTTATCCTCTAAAAGGGTACCTCTCAACCTAAACCCCAGGCAACTGAGTATCTCTTAACATTAAGGGGAACATGCCAACCTCTAAGCTAGTTCCTTGCATAGCTATCTGTCTCGTCCTTTTCTTCTTGATTCTTGAGACATTTCAGTAGGGCTCTCCATCTTGACTTTACCATCTCCAAGTCCCTATTAATCTATTCCAAGACTTGAGATAGCTACTCTATCATGGTGCCCTAGCCCTAATGAGGCTGTAAGAGTTTATCTAGCTTAGGTTGCCACTTATACCTTCTTAATGGTGTAAAGACTCAACCCCTAACTATCTTATTTAACTCCTTATCATTACTTTTCTTTTTGAGGGTGCATTTGGTAATTCTAAATAGTGGCAACTACTCTCTTCCTGACTTCTATTTATCTTACTCTCTGTGACCTCTAAAAGTTGTTATGTCTTGTTGAGATACCACCTCAACATCTAAGAGTTATTTTGTTCATCCGTCATGACCAGAATCCTTGTTTGCAGTGATAGAAGTTACCACCTCCTTTGGTAATCACTCTATATTTATCCATCACCACAAATTCCCTTGGTTTATCATGACAAAACACACTTTTCTCTTAACCTCTACTAGTCTTACGTAGCTTCATTCATCGTACTATTGCCTGTCTGGGCATCCGTTACGAAGTTTAACTTAACTTTCGGATTTAACTTCATTTCTCTTGAGGGTAGGATCAGGGTTTTGTCCTTGCCATTATGGGACGACAACCAATTCAATCCAATTAGCCCCATCAACTTTATGGAAGGCATATATATTAAGTCTAAGGCAATATAACAGTGCTCATAACCAACTATACAGTTTAAGCACATATCAGATGTAATTATCCTATTATGTGTTGGTGTGGACACATGTATATCATATGGCAACATATTCATAACCAGGCCAAGTCCTTTGAAACAATCATATGAGAGAAGAAAATGATTAGCACCCTAATTAAACATTGCAATCACTAGGAAGTTCTTAATAATGATCACTCCTTTAGATCATTTTCGGAGACTTTCAGGCTTCTTCCCCTGTGATGGCAAATACTCATCCTTGGTGTGTGACGTTGCCTTCTCTGTATTCTGCAGACATTCTCTCGAGAAGTTTTTCAGGCTTAATATAACTGTAGCAGATATTCTGTCTGGCCACACATGGTCTATTACCCTGACTTTTGCCGTAGGTTGGCATTCCTTGCCATTTGAGGGCTTACCTCCCTTCTTACTCTTTCAGTTGTCCGATGGCCTCTTTTTCTTTCTATTCACGTTAGAAGAGGTGCCACCCTAATCTCCCTTCTCTAACTTAGGAGTAGGCTCAATCATCAAATGATGATTTAAGCTGTTCTTTATAATTCAGCAAGACTCAATGTCGAAATGCTCAAACTGCCTGGGAGCAATCATCTCCCTTAAGGACTACTTCAGTTCTCTGATCGTCTTTTTGGTCATCCGCCTCTTACCATCTTGATAACATAGATAACTAAAATAGTGAGAAAGATATACAAACTTAGCTAAGTACTTATCAAATAACTCGTTATCCTTCTGCTTTAAGGTTGGGAATTTCGCTTCCTTTTCGTCCCTGATTGACCACAGCAGTACTTTTCATAAAACTGCTCTAGGAACACTTCCCATGTCACTCTTGTGTTCTGAGCATCCAGAAGAATCTCGGTATTCTTCCACTAACGATCGACATCCTTTTCTAGCCGGTATATAGCCATTTGGGCTTTCTGATTAGTCGGACAGTCCAAAACTTTGAAAATCTTTTCCAAGCAATTAATCCAATCCTCTACTACTTGGATGTTAATCACTCCATCGAAGGATGGCAGATTGTGCTTGCAAAAGTGAGTCATCCGCTGCTGGATGATGTCGGGGTCTACTGCTAGCATTGCCAGTCTAGGTAATTGTTCTGTTGCTTGTGCTGCTAAGCTTTCGTCCTTTGCCTGCTTCCTGTCGAGGTTTGCTACTACCACTGCTATCGCTACTACTATTACATCATCTTTTTGTTGTTCCAGGCTAGCTTGTGCTGCCCTCATCCCCATCGAACCATTGAGGGAAAAGTTCTCTTGGTCTCCTCTGGTTAATTGAACCCTTTGACTCACTATTGTGGCCATAACAAGCCATTCTACTCCGTCCTACATTATAATAACCGAACCACCCAATAAATAGACAGTAGTATTCTCCTGCAACAATATGTCAATTTTCCTTTTAAGTGACATTTTAACTAAGCAGAGCATTCTATCCTATGCCAGAACCTCCACTTTGATACCAAAAATGTCACACCTTACTATCGGATCCGCTTAGGGTTTAATTAAAACTATTTTAGACCACCTTGGATGGTCTTGGGCTCAAAATCCATGAAAAATGTTGATTTTCGGATTTTTACTATTCATCAGGTAAAAATTCAATTTTCTGGCCCAATTTCAAAAATTCATAACTTAATCTAGAAAAATTGAAATGGATGGTTCAAAATTCTATAAAAAGATATTTGAATGAAAAATAATATTATGAACCAATTCCATTTGAAAAAGTGTCAAGTTTTTATGAAATTCACCTCTATCCATTTGGCAAAAATCCCTTTTTCCAGATTCTGAATCTTAAATTTGAAAAATCATTAAAAATCATGTAGTTGGCCATTTTTAACATGATCCTATTGATTTGAAGCTCATGATGTCAAATTTAAGCATATCAAATTTTGTGTAGAAATTCGTTCGGTAACTTACTAAAATATGGCTCTAATTTGGCGTCTTGCTTGGGGATTACAGCACCAACTATAGATACTTATACATAACCAAATACAAATATTTTCTCATGGTTCATCACCATATTTATCCTTGGATTTGTAGCCTCCCTTTTGATGATTCAGTTCCTAAAATGTTAAGTTACATAGGGGGATGAGATTTCAATGAAATCCCAGTAGTAAGATCAATTAACCATAACATTAATATGCATCAATTACAAGCATTTCAACGTTTTGCTATTAATAGGGAACTACATTACCTCGTACATGTAGCACTCTAACATGCAATAGCCAAGTCACATAAAGCAAGGATATAGCTACACAATCATTATCATCATCATCATCATCATCTAGTTCAACCACATAATAGCAAATGAAATTGCATAGCAATTAACATTAAGGTCAATTAAATCTTACTACCTTGATCCAATGCTCTTTGATTTTCTTGTTCTTCTTTCTTACTTCCACAAATGCCAAACCCTAACATGGCAATCCATAAAAGGACAGCAAGAATTATCAACCATTCCACATAAAAATCAACAACATAACTCAAGGACAACCTTTGTCCCTTAAAGCTTCCACTTTTGTTCTTTAAATTTTAGAGTTGATTTCTATAAATCCTAAAAATTTCCTCATAACTCATTCCTATATGATTTTTCATGTAGATTCCAAATATCTACTTAGATTTAACAAAATAAAATTCCTTCTTTCATTTTTGAACTGACCGAACCATTAGGGTTCAAAATCCAAAAATTGCAACTTTGATTCTATGGCTTTCAACACTTGTTCTTTAGGTTTACCCTACACTATTTTCCATGTTGAACACAATGGAAGCCTCAAAACTTTGAAATACAAATCCTAATGTTCAGTTTAGTCTTGGCCGAACCATTCCTCTTGGAGTTCAACCATGAAAAACTTTTCAAAACAATACTAAACCACTTGAAACCACCTTGATTCATAGTATCCTAACTATGTTTAACAACAAAACCTCCTTCCTGACACTATACCCATTTCAGTCAGCAATAAGAAGAGACAAGAAGTGATTTTTCCAACCATACAACTCAAGAAAACAAAGCAAGGGACATCTTAGAACAACTTACCAAGCACTTTTACTCCGGGTTTAATTTCTTTTTCTATAATTACAGTGCTCTGGCCTTTGTAATTATTTTTTGTTAAATCCATAAATTATTATCCTCATTTTTATCTTCCTAAATTGCCCTCTTTGTCTCAAATTTAATTTCCCAATAATTAAATAAAAAGGAAAATTAATTTCCTTCTCTTTATTGATTTTTCCACTTTTCAAAGGAAGTAGGAAAAATCTTGGATACTTGAGGGTCTTATTTTAATTCCATAATCTATTATAATTTCTTGGGATATCATAGGAATTTTCTTGGGATTTTATTTTCCTTCCAAATATTTATTTGGAATTTTCCAAATAGAGGACCTTAAACTAGCTTAAATCGCCCTTAAATTCCCTTGTAATTTCTCTAAGGGTAATTTGGTCATAAAACCAATTCTATAATCCCATCTAACTCTCAGAGGATATCATCCTTATTTTTTCTTAATTTTCTGAGGCTTGGAAAGCCATAATAATTATTTTTCACCAAAATTCTTCTATTTCTCCTTGTCATTTTTTACCCTTAATTATTTAGGAACATTTCTTATTCCTAATTACCATAGTACTGGATGTGACATTTGGCATTGTGTATTGATATGTTTAGGACCTTGGAACATCCAAGAGGATGTTTAGTTGTATTGATCGAAAATCCATAGGGTTGGAAAGACAAGGGAATCAAAGGAAAAGCAGGAGGAAAGCTATGTTACAAGATAGTGAACTTACCTATAATGTCTACTTGATATGTATGCTTGCGTGATGTGGTTGTGTTGCCATGATGTGACTAAGCTATGATGGAATGTTTCCAAAGTTATGTTTGTAATTTTATGTTATGTTTTGCCTTGGTAATATGTTATGAAAGCATGAAATCCTTTAGCTTACTTTCCATGGCATCCATGTGTTAATGTTATAACATGTCATGCATTTGCATTATGTCTTGCATGCTTATGGGTAGTGTTTGCTACTGAGATTCCCTGAATCTCACCCCTCCCTAACCAAGCATTTCGGTCAATCAATGGTGGGCAATAATGGCATGAGAGGCAAGGAGAAGAAAGTGGAGAATTATTTATGTTAATGAATGATGTTATTATTCAATGTGTAATTCTCCTATTATGTAATTTATGTTATGGATGCCAATGATGCCATGTATTTAATTACAATATTTATGGGATGAATAGAAATGTATGAGGATGATTGGAAAAGCGTAAACCCAATTTATGTATGCCAAAGAAATAGAAAGAATTAAAGTAAAAAGAGGTTAAGGGATAAAACGTAGGTCATGGAGCAGTGAGTTTGTAGCTCCAATTTGACCTATCAAATGAATGAGTTAAGCCACAAAATTTGGTTGATTCATAGTACACATCCCAAGCTTTTAAATGAAAGGTACATCATCTCAATTGGATGTATACACAAGGAGATACGAATTTTCAAAGTTAAGGCACAGAATCTGGAAGTTCCAAATTTTACCAAATGAACAGTAATTTTATTGATTAAACTGTACTAATTAGGCAAGTGATTGAGCTCAAATTGTTTATACTAATTGATGACTTTTTTCACATTTTTGTTACACTTTTTGGCTTATTTTAATGATATTTGTGCTTAATTGAGATTGAGGGTCTTTGTTCTAAGTTAGTGTTATTTGAGGGTAAAATTGTCATATTTATTCATTAATTGGATTTAATTAATTTCTGGGACAATCGATACCTCAGACCATTACTTTTTATTTCAGGACACTCAAGAAGAAGAGCCAAGAGTGAAGATTAAGGAAGTCCAGCACACAACACGGATTGACACCTCTGCCAAGTTTCGCCGCGGCCAACTTTGTCTTCGCCGTAACGAAGACACTACTTCAACAGAAGTGCTCTCGGCCAAGGTTCGCTGCAGTGAACCCCTTGAATCAGCAACCCAGACCCGAACCATTTTTGAAAATTCTACCTACCCACTCTCATAAACCGACCCAATACACCCCATTACCGGTTTAGAAACCCTATTTTCGTGTAAGTGACATCATTCATTCAGACACTAGCCCCCATCTTTGTTCTGTCTCATCTTTCTCTCATCTAACCCTAATTTCTTCCATTTTTCATTGTCAACCCTCCACCATGGGAAGCTCAGATTCATTCTTAGTTGAGATGCTTCAGATTTCTACGAGTGGCTAGGCATTTTCCTTCCTCTTAGAGGTGTAGCAATGGCTGGAGTTCAATGAGCTAAGAAAGGGAGTAGTTTAATCCTAGTTCATGTTATGAATTTATGAGTTTCTAGGTTTAGGATTTGTATTTTGTAGCTGAACTACTTGATTATAGTTGTAATCAGCTTGGATTTTCATATGTGTAGTGAATTGATTATTGTAGAACTTTGAGCTTAAATATGTGAAGTCTCATATATGTCAGTTGTAATCTTTTGATTCTCTTTACTCTTGCACAGTTGTATTTTGATATTGAGATGATTTTGATTGCATTTGACCAATCAATTTTTCTATACACACTAAGAGCACTTAACAGGATCTTGAGAAATGGAGTTCATTTATCAAAATTCTAGACTCAAAGAGTACTTTGAGGTTTATCAATTCAAAACTTAGTGATTTCTATTCCCATATCAATTGATTTTGAACTATGAGAGCCTGAGCACACTTTCAAGAGGAACTTAATTATCATTTGGTTATTGTGTACCTGCATCCATCACTTATTCCCTAAAATCCAAAAAAATTTATACATATATTTTGTTTACCCTTCATCCAATTCACTCAATGATTTCGAAAAAAACCAAAACCCTGTTCATATTCAAGTTTGCATTGCATGACATTTAAGCTAATTTAGGTCTATTTCGCTAAGGCTCCATTTAAGTGAGACGACCCGAGGTTGCGCCCTATAGTACAATCCTTGGATAAAAGTTTTGATTTAACCTCCAAGGTCTAAAAAAGGTACTGGGTAAGAATCAAATGGCACCGTTGCTGGGGAGCCAAGAAATTGGTTCTCTAGGTTAGCTTGTGTCATTTATCTATCAATTGAGGTTTTGAGCCTTTTTAGCTTGCATTTTAGGTAGCTTAGGTGCATATTTGTTCATAGTAGAGGATTTCATTTTGCATAGCATCAAAATTTTGGAAATACAAACAAAGAAATTGATTTTCTATCCCTTTATCATTTTCACCTTGCATTTGCACCGTTCAGAAGTCTGTCTAGCTCTCTGTGACATTTTACTGCGGCAAACTTCTGGTTTCGCCGAGGCCAACTAGCAAAATCACTTGAGGATCCTTCTCAAGAAACCTTCGTCGTGGTATACTTCTACTTTCACCGCGGTATACCTTCTGTATTCAGCTCACAGACCGTCTCAGCCTACTTTCGTCGTGGAAAACACTTCTGGAAAAGTTTTGAAACTTAAAATTTTTGCTTCTTCTTTTGTGCATATACACTCATACTCATACATACACTTGTATCCATCACAATTCATACTTTTATCTGACTTTGTGTGCTGCAAGTCATTTTTGTCTGCTTTTTCTCTGTGACTTTGTTCTTGTATGCCACGAAAAACCAAGCTTGTACCCTTTAACCCTGAGATTGAGAGAAGACTTAGAGAGATACGAAGAGAGAAAAGAGTTGAGGGGATAAGCGAATTAGTGGTCGAACAAGAAAACATCTCTGTGTAATCTAGCCTATCTAGTAGTGAGAGTGAACCTATTGAAGAGGAGATCATGGCTGATTTACCACCTAACCCACTAATCCTAACCAAGTGAGGAATAGAGGCAATGGAGGGAATAGAGAACAAGAGAGAGTGGGAGAAAATAATGGGAACCCTAGAAGAAGAACAATTAGGGAAGCCACTACATCTGATGTCAATTTTGACCCATTTACTACTGTGTGCCCTAATTTTGAAGTTAATTTTGAAATTAAAAGTTTATTAATTAACTCACTTTCAAAATTTCATGGCTTGACAGGAGAAGATCCTTACCTTCATTTGCAATCCATTTCTATGGTGTGTTAGAGCATGAAGCCTGTGGGTGCATCATTGGATCAAGTGCTGTGGAAGGTTTTCCATTTATCATTGGAGGGTAAAGATCGAGAGTGGTACATGAGCCTTCCAAGGCATGTGGCTGATGCATATCACAGTTAGGGGAACTTAAGGAAAGCATTCTTGGAGAAATACTTTTCGGCTTCTTAGACTTCATCAATGAGAAAGGAGATCTATTCAGCTAAGCAAGACTATGACGAGTTTCTTTACGACTAATGGAATAGATTCCAAGACTTGCTCTCAAGGTACCCACGTCATCAAATTCCAGATGAACAATTGGTGCAGTATTTTTATGATGGGTTGAAGAACCAAGAGAAGGGCATGTTAGACGTTGCATCAGGAGGATCTTTAATAGATTCCACTGCAGAAGAGGCTTCGGATTTGATCAAGAAAATGGCCTTGAATCATCAACAATTTAGTGCAAGATATACTCGAGTGGTACATGAGTTGGGAACTTCAATAGTTCACAACAGAAGAATAGACACCTTAGAATCAAAGGTTGATTCTCTGGAAAGCAAAATGACTTCTCAATTGTCCCTTATCACTATGGAGTTGAAGAATATGAATGTGCATAGACCAGTACCCTCTATGGATATTACTGCCCCTAGTTGTGAGACTTGTGGCTCAGTTATGCATATTTCTAGTGTCTGTCCTGGCCGATATGAAGAGGTATTTGCGGTTTTCCAGGGTCGTCCAAATCAGAAGTGGGACCCTTACTCCAACACTTATAATGAGGGGTGGAAAGCGAACCCTCGACTTGGCTGGAGAAATAAAGAGAATAGACCTCCAAACAGATTTCAAAAGAGTAGAGGAGCTGGTTCATCCTCAAACTAGTTCCAAAACCAACCCCAGGCCTTGACTATTCCACCTAAAGAAGACACCAATCAACTCCTGCATAACATGATGGCCTTAATGAAAGAAGAAAGGACTTCTAATGCAAATCAGTTTAGCTCGTTGGCTTTATTGATTCAACAAGACTCCTCTAAAAATGATGCTAGATTCAGTGCTTTAGAGAAAAGAATGGAGCATTGGGAGACAAAGGCTGAGAACATTAACTCCTATGTAACTCAGCTGTCCAATAACATGAGTGAGCAACAAGCTAGAAGCAGTGGCACCATCCCCTCCAACACTGTTATAAACCCTAAGGGTTTGAATGCTATCACTCTTTAAAGTGGGAGGCAAGTGAAGTTTAATGAAGAGGAGGATGAAACTGTTGATGAGGAGATTATTTATGATGATCTGCCACTACCTTTCAAAGAGGTCAAGAAGTCAGAAAGCTCTAAAGAGATGAAATTGCGATGGAAGGAGCCCACTACTAAGCATGATGGCAAGGAGAATGCAAAGGAATCTAAACCAAGCAAACCCGGAGCCTTGAGCAAGGAAGGTAAGGAGGTAAACATCAAGGAACTACCTTTTCCTCATTCTTACTTGAAAAATGTAAAAATGGCCAATAAAAGGCAAGATCATGAATTGCTTGAAACTTTTAGGAAAGTAGAAATCAATATTCCCTTGCTTGACCTGATTAAAAAGATTCCTAAATATGCAAGAGTTCTTAAAGAGTTGTGTACACAAAAGAGGAGGTTTAAGCCTAATGAAAGAGTTCAATTACCCTCTAATGTGTCTGCCTTGTTTAAACCGCAAATTTTAGTAAAATGCCAAGACCCTGGATCTTTTACTATCCCGTGCACTATAGGAAAAGTCACTATAGGGGGAGCCCTGTTTGATCTAGGAGCAGCTATTAATGTCATGCCTAAGTCTGTTTACACTTCACTAGGAGTCAAGACTCTTAAGTCTACTGCTATTGTACTCCAACTAGCTGATAGGTCTATTAGGTATCCTAAGGGCATTATTGAGGATATTTTGGTTCAAGTTAAGGATTTGGTTTTTCCTGCTGATTTCTATGTGTTTGACATGTCTTCTGAGCTTGTAAATGACACCACACTAATCCTAGGTCGACCTTTCTTAAGGATTGCTAGTACCATGATTAGTATGAAAGAGGGGACCATTACAATGGAAGTGGGTGATAATAAAGTTTCTTTTAACATGTATGAATCAATGAAACATCCTTATAAGGACTATTCACTATTGGGTGTTAACATGATAGACATTGCTGTAGAGGATGCTTGCTCTGAAATTGAATTACAGCATGATTCTTTTTATTCTGACCTTTACTCTACTGACTCTAATGATGAAGATGAATCTGTTTCTTCTTTTTCACCTCTTTATTCATCTCTTTCTACTTGTTCATGTGGTGGTGACGTGACATGTCTTGACTGTACTGTGGTTAATTGCATGCTTTCCATCCCGCATACATTTTCTGTGTCATCTATCAATGCAAATTCAATTTGTGATTCCTCTATTATCAGTGATAATTCCCTTGGGGAAAGGTTTTCTGTTCATGTGTCAGATTACCTTAACATCACAGAAGCTGATGCTGAAATGGGAAATGATGATATGGAAAATAATCCCTCCAAGGCGGTTGCTGCTGTAGATCAACTTAAAGTTGGTTTAACACTTGGAGAGGAAGAAAACTGCAAAGCTGATCAAATTCAACCAGAGCTATCATTGGTTAAAGGAAAGGGGAGTAATCTGTTCTCTCTTGAACTTCATAAATTGATCCCTTCTGTTGTGCAACCACCTATGATTGATTTGAAACCCCTGCCCCCTACTTGAAATATGCTTTCCTTGAGTCTAATGAACAATTACCTGTTATTATTGCTAACTCGTTGTCTGTGAGTGAGGAAGAGAGACTCTTATCTATTTTAAGGGAGCATAGGAGGGCAATAGGGTGGACTCTAGCTGACATTCCTAAAATTAGTCCAGCTATTTACACACACAGGATTCTCCTTAATGAGGGATCAAAACCAGTAAGGCAGCCCCGAAGGTGACTGAACCCTCTCATATTTGATGTAGTTAAAAAGGAGATTGCTAAGCTCTTGAGTGCAGGGATTATGTATCCTATTTCTGATAGTGAATGGGTCAGTCCGGTACACGTAGTACCCAAAAAGAGTGGGGTGATAGTGGTTAAGAATGAACGGGATGAGCTTATCCCTACAAGGGTACAAAATTCATGGCGTGTGTTCATAGACTATAGAAAACTTAATGATGCCACATGAAAAGATCATTTCCCTATTCCTTTCATAGATCAAATGTTAGAGAGGTTTGCTGGCAAGTCACATTATTGTTTTCTAGATGGGTTTTTCAGGTTATTTTCAGGTTCCTATAGCCCCCGAGGATCAGGACAAAACCACTTTTACATGCTCTTTTGGTACCTACGCTTATCGTAGGATGCCATTTGGGTTATGTAACGCTCCAAGCACCTTTTAAAGGCGTATTATGGTGATTTTCAGTGACCTCCTTAAGAACAACATGGAAGTCTTCATGGATGACTTCACAGTCTATGGGGAGAGCTTTGATCAATGCCTGAACAGCCTAAAACAGGCTCTTGAGAGGTGCATTGATAAAAAGTTGGTCTTAAATTTTGAGAAATGTCATTTTTACGGTGGATAGTGGGATAGTTTTAAGGCACCTAATCTCCCAAAAAGGGATTGAGGTTGATAAGGCTAAGATTGAAGTTATATCCTCACTTCCTTATCCCACCTGTCTTAAAGATTTAAGATCCTTCTTAGGGCATACGAGGTTTTATCGGCGATTTATTAAAGATTTTAGTAAAGTTGCCCTACCCCTTTCTACTTTGTTGAAAAAAGATGTGAAATTTAACTTTGATGACAATTGTAGACATGCTTTTGATACTCTTAAATCTATGCTTGCTTCACCTCTAAACTTAACTGCACCTAACTGGGATTTACACTTTGAGCTATCGTGTGATGCTTCTAATTTTACAGTAGGTGCCATGCTTGGTTAAAGGGAGGAAAAACAATCAAGAGTCATAGCCTATGTGTCTAAAACACTTGATCCAACTCAAGTCAACTACAACACTACTGAGAAGGAGATGTTTGCTATTGTGTTTGCCTTAGATAAGTTTAGGCAATATCTAATCAATTCTTGAGTGATTGTTTTTACAGATCATGCGGCTATCCGCTATCTATTCAAGAAGCCACAATCCAAGCCAAGATTGATAAGGTGGGCTTTGCTTCTGCAATAGTTCGGTATTGAGATAAAAGATCTACCCAGGGCAGTGAATCAAGTAGCCGATCACCTAAGTAGGCTACTAAAGGACACAAGGGGAGTAGACTCTTCTGAACTCACTTGTGATTCTTTTCCTGATTCCGCTTTATATGTTGTGGTTGTTAAAGAACCTTTTTTTTTTTCAAATTGACCCAAACCTTGACTCTAAATGTGTTCTTCCATTCCAAGCACATGTAATTTAGTACTCTTCAACTCCTAAGACATTCAAAAAGGGTAGGATTTTTTTCTTTTTCTTTTTTTTTGCTATGGGTTAAGAGAAAAAAAAATGAAGGCTCAAAGGAGTTAAGCAAAGGAAAAATGCATGAAAAGGGTTGGCTTTTGGCTTATCTGGCTAGAATAATTGAAATGAATGCCTTTATCATCTTTATGAATGCAAATGCACAAATGTGGTCTCAAACAAGATTCAAGTCAAGTTCTAGATCAAGGAAAGAGATAGGAGTATACACACATGAAAAGAAAAAATGTATCAGGCTCAAAACCTCACTAGGTACATGATTACTAGCTTCAATTCACCTAAGTCAAATCCATTGCCACTTAGTTTATCCACTCAAGACATGATCAATCACTTTTCAAATTAAGAATGCATCATACTTGAATCACTTCAAACTTGCGATCTTCACATTCAAAACAAAACGAAACAAAACATTTTTTTTCTTCTTTTTTTGTAAGAGGAACTAAAACAAAAGTAAAAACACACCAAAAAGGAAAAAAAAAACTAAAAGAATGAAATCCCTCCCCCACACTTAAACAATACATTGTCCTCAATGCAGAACACATAGGCAAGTCACAAAGCAAGTAGTATCCAGCTCAGCCCAACTCAATAATATGACAATGCAAAGCAAAAAGAGTGAAGGGAAGGAATACAACCAAGGCTATGTGGCGTCTCGTAGTGTGATAACCTCTACATCTTGGGTAGAGAACCCCTCGTAGTAAGGCTTCAAGCAATGAACATTGACTGTAAAGCATCTTCTAGTTGGCTCTCTCTTAATCTCTACAGCACCATAGGGAAAAACATTAGTGACAATAAAAGGTCCCTCCCATCTAAAACAGAGCTTACCAGGCATGAATTTAAGTCTAGAGACATAAAGTAGAACTTTTTGGCCCACGTGAAACTCCCTTCTTAAGATGAGCTTATCATGGATAGCCTTGGTCCTTTCCTTGTAGATCCGAGCATTCTCATAGGCTTCTCTCCTAAGCTCTTCAAGTTCTTGAATTTGTAACTTTCTTTCAACACCAGCACTAGCAAGATCAAGGCTGCAGCTTTTGATGGCCCAATATACCTTGTGCTCCACCTCTACTGGCAAATGACAAGCCTTACCAAAGACAATTCGATATGGGGACATTCCAATTGGGCTTTTATATGCTGTATGATATGCCCAGAGTGCATCATCTAGCCTCTTGCTCCAATCCTTTCTACTTGGTTGCACTGTCTTTTCAAGAATGAGCTTAATTTCTCTGTTCGAGAGTTCCACTTGACCGTTTGTCTGAGGGTGGTATGGAGTAGCCACCTTATGCATCACACCATACTTGCTCAGTAAGCTCTGCATACTTTGGTTGCAAAAATGAGTACCCTGATCGCTAATGATAGCTCTTGGGATTCCAAACCTGCAGAAAATGTGTGACCTGACAAAAGAAACCCCACTACAGAAGAGTCATTAGTATGAGTGGGGACTGCCTCAACCAACTTAGAGACATAATCTACAGCAAGCAAAATGTAAACATAACCAAATGAAGTAGGAAAAGGTCCCATGAAATCAATACCCCAAACGTCAAAGACTTCACAAAACAACAGCGGCTGTTGAGGCATCTCATGCTTCCTGGAAATACTGCCAACAAATTGGCACCTAGAACACTTCTTACAAAAGTCGTGGGCATCATGGAATAGAGTGGGGCAGAATAACACACTTTCTAAAACCTTCCTAGCAGTACGCTTAGCACTAAAGTGCCCTCCACAAGCAAAAGTGTGACAAAATGTCAACACAGATTCAAATTCGCTATCAGGAATGCATCGCCTAATAACCTGATTATTGTAAATATGCCACAAGTAGGGATCATCCCATATATAAAACCTAGCATCACTCTTAAACTTGTTTAATTGATGCTTATTCATATCAGTTGGTAAAATAGATGCAGCCAGATAATTAGCAATGTCAGCATACCACGGAATAGTCATATCAACCCCACAAAGTCTATTATCAGGAAAATCATTTAAGGGTAAAGAAGATGTTAGCACAGGAGTCTGAATCCTACTCAAGTGATTAGCTACCATGTTCTCTGCACCGCTCTTATCACGGATCTCCACATCAAACTCCTGTATCAGCATTACCCATCTAATCAAGCGGGGTTTGGAGTCTGGCTTCTTGAACAAGTACTTGATAGCCGAATGATCTATAAAGACAATCACTTTTGTGTGGAGGATGTAAGAACAAAATTTCTCAAGCCCAAACACAATTGCAAATAGCTCTTTCTCTGTGGGTGTGTAATTAGCCTGGGTGGCATCCAGTGTCCGTGATGCATATGCTATGATATGTTGCCGCTTTTCTATTCTTTGAGTAAGAACTGCACCCAATGCATAATCAAAAGCATCACACAAGAGCTCAAAGGGAAGGCTCCAATTAGGTGGCTAAATGATAGGAGGTGCAGTGAGTCACTTTTTCAACTCATCCCAAGCATACATGCAAGCATCATAAAAAATAAAGCCCACATCTTTCTGCAGTAAACGAGACAATGGTAATGCAATTTTACTAAAGTCCTGAATGAATCGCCTGTAAAATCCAGCATGCCCAAGAAAAGAGCGCACATCTTTCACACAAGAGGGATATGGAAGAGATGAAATAATATCAATTTTGGCTTTATCAACCTCAATGCCATCATGTGAGACAACATGTCCTAAAACAATGCCTTTCTTGACCATAAAATGACATTTCTCAAAATTCAGCACAAGATTATATTCAATGCATCTTTCCAAAACCCTATCCAAACTAGCTAAGCATGCATCAAAAGAATCACCATAGATAGTGAAATCATCCATAAATACTTCCATGCAATGCTCAAGAAAATCAGAAAATATGGAGACCATGCAACGCTGAAAAGTGCCAGGTGCATTACATAATCTAAACGGCATGTGTCTGTATGCAAAGGTTCCAAATGGACATGTGAATGTGGTCTTATCTTGATCCTTAGGTGCAATAGAAATTTGAAAATATCCAGAAAAACCATCCAAAAAGCAATAATGGGATCTACCAGCCAATCTTTCAAGCATTTGATCAATAAAGGGAAGGGGGTAATTATCTTTTTCGGTCACAGAATTCAACTTCCTATAATCAATACATACCCTCCAGCTATTCTGGACTCTAGTTGGAACAAGCTCACCTCCATCATTACGAATAACAGTAATACCAGTCTTTTTTAGAACTACCTGAACCGGACTAACCCACTGGCTATTAGAAATGGGATAGATTATACTTGCAGAAAGAAGTTTAGAAACCTCTTTCTTTACCACATCAAGAATCAATGGGTTGAGTCGCCTCTGTGGCTGACGTACAGCTTCGACACTATCCTCTAACAAAATCCGGTGCATGCGCACATTAGGGCTAATTCCAGGAATATCAGCAAGAGTCCATCCAATAGCTTTCATCCTTCTTTTCAGCACCTCCAGGAGGTGAATTTCTTCATCAACAGCTATGTCGCTAGCTAGAATCATTGACAATGTTTCATCTTCCCCCAAATAGGCATATTTCAGCGAATCAGGAAGTGGCTTTATCTCTAAAGAAGGAGCTTGCTCAATTGAGGGCACGAGGGGTGTAACACCTTACATTTATGACCTTATATTGTGCCAAGATAAGACATTCAGAAGCGCAATTTAAGGTTACCGGATTGAAAAACCTGAATTTGAAAATTTCTTTTCCCGCATTACTATTCACTGTAACCTTAAACTTGGCATAACTTTGGAAAATCATAACTAATTCTAGAAAAATCAAAACAAGGTCGTTCCAAGTCTCACTCGAAGCTCTTAACATCAAATATCAAGGAAAAATGACCTCAGGTTCCTCTTTAATAAAAAACACATCCGTTTTTAATTTCAAAAAGTACTGTTCATTTGGTCATTTTTCTATTTTCCAGGATTTTTGCCTAACTTCGGAAAGGCATAACTTCTTACACAGAGCTCTGATTGTGACGGTTTACCACTCATTTTAAAGGGAAAAATAAGATCTATTTGCATGCCAAATTTCAGGGAAAAATTCAACCAATTGACTAGGGTCTTTGTTGGTCAAAGTTTGGTCAAATCTAGACCATTTTTATCCCCTTTTTCACTAATTCTAACAACATTTTGTTTTTCACTATAATCATACCATAATCACATATAAAGCTGCTCTACCATTAATATACATTCAAAAAGGTTATCATATCATGTGTTCATGATCAGAGTATGCTTACATGGCTTGAAAGAGAAAGGTTCAAAACCGTATAATACAATACATAATTCATAACTTCCTCAAGCCATGATTATTTCCTTTCCCTTCTCCTTGGCAGTAGTGGCACCTAGGATATCATGTTATAGGAGGAATGAGATTTCATAGAAATCCCAATAGCATTGAACATACAACCATCAAGTCAACATGTATAAGATGTCATGCTACATGCAGTAAGATAACATTTCTAGTTTTTATGCCATGCCATAACCATTCTGTATCCATGTTATCATATCATGGAGCATATAATCATTCTGATCAAAACTCAATCATGCAAGAGCCAAGGCATACATTGCAAGGAGTTCACATCATCTAGGCATAAACATTCTCATGGCACATAAACACACATAGCAGAAACACCAAATGCAGGTTAACAAAATAATTGCAAGTTCATGCTACCTCAATTCCACGCTTAATGTTTCCTCCTTGTTTCCTTGCTGAGATCCTCCTAGGTTTCCAGAAAATTGCCTATCAACCATACAGTAAGGGTATGGTAAATTACATATCCAGTATACAATTCTTTCTCTATACAATGCTACCCTTGTGCCTTTCAATTTATAATTTCTGTATACCGTTCCTAAACCTTTGACTTTGGTTTGACCAAACCTTAATCCTCAATTAAGGTCTTGGAATTCTTCCTTAATCCATGATTAATCATGCTTTCCTGGTTAATCACTAACCCTTAATCCTTAATCCAATATTTAATTAAGGTCCTCAAGTCACATAGTCATTAGTACAACATAATCTTCTAAGATTAAGTCACTAATCCCTTATGGATTAACCATTAATCATTCTCTAATCAACATGATTAACCATTAATCATTCTCTAATCAACATGATTAACCATTAATCATTCTCTAATCAATATGATTAACCTTTAATCATTCCTTAATCAACATGATTAATCATAATTAATCATCCTTCAATTAGCATAACTAATCACTAAATACTAATTAATCAAGGTAGCTAACCGTAATTACTTACTAATCTTTAATCAAATAACATGATTAATCTTAGCTATCACTAAACCATAATTAATCAAGGTAACTAATCCTAATCTTCCTCAAATAAATAATTAACTAAAAATAATTAACACTTAGGGAGGTAAACGTACCTTAATTAGCTCTTAATCGGCAATTAGAGGTGTCTAACTTTGCTTTCTCCCTTTCTCTCTCTTCTTTCTTCCTTTCTCTCTCCTAGAACTCAAGAACACAACATTCCCTCTCATGCAAACCACTTTGGCCGAATTCTTCATGGAAGGGGGGTATTTATAGGCTTTGATATTTCAAAATTCCAAAAATGCCCTTCGGGAAAAAGATGCGATCTCGGCCGTCCATTTTTTTCTACTTTACACATGGACAAATCTTAGGGCACACACCATAAGAAGTTGACACATGGATGGACACCTAATCACCATGTGATTTTCATGTGGAAATAAAATATTATTTTATTGTTTTGTCTCTTATTTCCCTTTATGCCCTTGAACAATTTGGAAAATTCCAACTTTGTCCTCCCCCTTTATTTTTGGCTGAAATATTACTCTTAATATGGGGAAAAAAATGACTCATCCAATAATCAGTGCAATCCACTGATTATTTGTGTATTTCCGGTCCGATTTTCCAACAATCCTGTCCAACTTACTGTCACAAAATTTTGATTTCAACACCTCATTAAATTCCCTTCATTCCAAGGGTAATCCATGATTTTTCTCAAGTTTTACCTCCCTCTATAATTTTCTAAATTTTATTCTGTCAAAAATCACTATTCTACCGATAATAATTCGGTAATAAATATTCTTTAAGCTAACCTTTGTACATTCAAAGGTGGGAAGTAATTTTATAAATTAGGATAATATGTCACATAATTTATCCCTATTTTTCCTTGAATTTTTGAGGCCTCTATATATTTTAAATAATGGAAAATTGGCTAATTTTCCTTAATTAACCAAAAATTCCAATAATTACAAATAATTCCCTGATAAATTATTTTTAATCTTATATTCATCTTCTAAGCCTCAAACATTATTCTGTACCCTCCTTTCTATTTTTCATGATTTTTGGGAATTTTCAGGAATTTCGGACATTATTTCCAATACTACCCTTTCTTGACTGATCTTTTCAAAAATGACCGTTATGTCCCTATCCTGATTTTTCCTCATACCCTGGATCCTCTACCAGTCTACTATACTATTTGGCCTTAGTCAGTCACAAATCATTCATCAATTAGAATAAAATTATCAGGGTGTGACAAGGGGCTTCAAATCAATGTTAGTCAAACTAGAAACCTGCATTGAAGACTCACAAGCAAAAGAGTAGACTTTCCCAACTTGGGAATCATTAGGAAGAATAGTAACAACAGAAGAATAAGATAATACGCCACAATTCATGAAAGAAGTGCCATCAGTAGCACTCATGTTAGAAGCAACATCAGGATCAGAATCAGAGACCTCTATATCAGGGACATGATCAATGTTAACTAACAACTCAGAGTCAGGTAATGTAGATGAATCAGTTGCATCTATAGCATCAATCACACTAAGTAACTGAGAGAGTCCATGTGACTCAACAGAAGTACTAGATGAGGAATCACTGAAAGTGCCAAGTCTATGGATAGGTGCAAAAGAATCAAAACTAGAATGTCTAACAATCTCAATGAAATCAGTGAAAACATCAATATCAGCAGCATCTAACCAGTACAAGTATCACAACTACCAATTTCAGAACATGAACAAGAGATAGAATCTAAACCAACAATATCACATGATCTACTTATCATACTATCTCTAAAATCTATGACAACATCATCAGTAATAATGTCAACAAAACTAACATCAATCTCAGCACAACTATCAGGTGGATGTCTCATAAAGTCAAGCACATCAAATCTAATGATTTTACCAGCAAATTCCATAGTAAGAGTACCAGCATGCACATCTATCATAGCCCTAGCAGTCTTAAGAAATGGCCTACCCAAAATCAAAGATGAATGTCCCTTTTGCCTAAATCTAGCATCATCCATATCAAGAACATAGAAGTCTGCAGGAAATATGAGATCTTTTACCTTCACCAAGACATCCTCCAAGACTCCTTCTGGAACTACACAGCGTCTGTCAGCAAGAGAAGCGATTAGATTTATAGACTTAAGATCCACACCTTGAAGTTGAGCAAAAACTGATTTCGGCATGACATTGATAGCCGCTCCTAGATCTGCTAGAGCATCTGAAAACTCAATGTTACCAATGGTGCACGGTATGAGAAAGCTACCAGGATCTTTGCACTTCACTAGCATTGGCAT
Organism: Neltuma alba; assembly: GCF_004799145.2. NCBI lineage: Eukaryota > Viridiplantae > Streptophyta > Magnoliopsida > Fabales > Fabaceae > Neltuma > Neltuma alba. The sequence continues at coordinate 1,245,897 of NW_021635203.1, forward strand.
TTGATAAAGAGAGGAGACAACCACCCCTAAGTCAACTTTGCCATCATGCTTAGGCCTTCTCTTGGTGGTACACAACTCCTTCAAAAACTTTGCATACTTAGGCACTTGTGCAACTAGATCAACTAATGGAACATTGATCACCACCTTTTTGAAGATATCATAAACTTCTTTGAACATCTCAGCTTCTTTCTTTCTCCTTTCAGCCCTAATCACCCCTGTAGGAAAAGGTAAGACTTGCTCGCTCACTTTCTTCCCTTCCCCATCTTTTTCTTGCTCTTCTTGCAATGCCACATGTGGTGTTGATAAAGTGGACTTATTATGCGATGTGGAAGTAGGGGGAATATTTAATGATAGCTTCCTTGTCCATTGAAGCATGGGTAGTGAAAGGATCTGCAGAGGTAATGGAATTTCCGCTTCTAAGAGATATAGCATTAACTCCACCAATGTTAGGATTCTGCTGGGTGCCAACATTAGGGTTAACTACTACTTGAGATGGCAACTTCCCTGAGCCTTGACTTTGTATGTTACTAAGTGCATTAGATAACTGCCCAATCTGAGTTTGAAGATTCTGAATTTCTTGGCTATGTTGCAAATCCTTTTGTTCAAACTTATCGATCAGGAGTTTCATCATGCCTTCTAACTTTGAACTCTCATCTTGATTGGGCATAGTTTGCCTAACTTGTTGGAACATTTTACCACCAGAAGAGTTTATGCCTTGATTGAACTGTGATTGTTGAGGCTGGCCACTCCCATATCTGAGATTTGGATGGTCACGCCATCCAGGGTTGTATGTATTTGAGTAAGGATCATATTTCTGGCAATCTTGAGTCATAGGCTTAATATGGTATATTGCATTACAAGAGTCAACTCCATCATTTAGGTAAGGGCAAGAGTCAGTGGTGTGAGTAGCTAGAGAGCAAATAGAGCAAAGTGGCCCAATTAGAGCTGTAGAGCCAGCTTGTGGGATGAAAGCAGAGGAAGATCCCACAAAAGGAGCCATATTTTGGGAGTTTTTCATCTGAAATACAACCATTTTCTCCATAGCAGATGTTAACTTATCAATTTTTCTCTCAAGGCAAGACTCAGAATAAGATGAATGCAATCCAACTTCATTTACTCTAGCTTGCTGCCTAGTACCAAACTGTTGGGTATTTTCAGCTTTCTTTTCAATCAATCTCCAAGCAGCTTCAACAGTCAAGTCAAGAAGAGCACCTCCAGCAGCTGACTCTAGTAAATCTCTCTCAAGAGGCAAGAGCCCTTCATGAAAATATTGAATCAATAATGTATCTGAAATTTGGTGGTGAGGACAACTGGATAACAATGCCTTAAAGCGCTCATAATACTCATATAAGGATTCCCCAGACATTTGTCGACAACCACAAATATCCTTCCTGATGGAGGAAGTATGAGATGCTGGGAAATACTTTTCCAAAAACAACCTTTTCAGCTGGTCCTATAAAGTAATGAATCCAGGAGGTAAGCGAAAAAGCCAATTCTTTGCAGAACTTTCCAAAGAAAATGGGAAGGCACGCATCTTAATCTGATCCTCAGACACACCAGAAGGCTTCATAGCAGTACAGATCATATGAAAAGTCTTCAAGTGATTGTATGGATCCTCGCCTGTAAGACCATTAAATTTTGGAAGTAAGTGAATCAATCCAGACTTTAACTCAAAATCAGTGTCAATATCAGGATAAATAATGCACCAATTTTGAAAATGCAGATCAGGTGAAACCAATTCCTTGATAGTCCTAGCAGGATTAGCCATGCTACTATCAGAATGAGAAGAGTCAGGAGAATTAAAGGAATCAGCAGTTAACTTAACAGAAGAATCACTTTCTATAAGATTGCTAGCTTGAGCCCTCCTTCTTTGATGAAAAGTCCTCTCAATCTCAGGATCAAATTCAAACAATTCCTTGCTAGAGGATCTAGTCATGTACTAAGCAGTTATCACAAATCAAAGTGAAATGGAAAAAAAAATTGCACCAAAAAAAATGCTGAGGAAATATGCAGAATCACCTAGAACTCAAACCTAAAGTCTAACCATTGCTCCCCGGCAACAGCGCCAAAATTGATGATGCCTTTTGTCATCAAAGCACTCAATTAAACTAGGTCCTAATTAATTTGTAGTTTAGGGTCGACCTAGGTCATTACTTCTAAGGAGCAAGTCATGGGTTTCTTTAGGTAAAAATTTAGGTGATAAAAAAAATGTAATAAATTGGACCTAAACTAAAATGCAAAACTCTAATTCTAAATGCAAGATGCAAACGTCCTAAAATCTATATAAAAATTAAATTAAACTAAATGAATGCAATGCAAATTTTTGGTTGGAGGAAAATAAAAATAATGAATAAAGAAAATTAATAAGAAAGTAAAGAGAATTAGTAAATAAAAGTTAAGAAGTTTCTCTTCAGTGAGGTAGAGGGGACAACTTAGGATTTGCATGGATTTAACCTTCATAATCTTAATCAGTTAACTAGACCAAAGGGAAGTGATAAGAAAGTGGAATTAATAAACTTAATTACCTACTTGAAACAAAGGGAACCCTCAATTTCAAAAACCCTTAAACTATTAGAGAACTCATAACAGTATAAGGTTGGTTGATTAAGCTTATTAAAAGCAATGAAAAATAACTCAATTAATTTTGGAAATTATGTTTGAAATTATCCAATTAAACAATTAGACAATTAACCAACTTAATTAAACAATTAAGAGGCAAAAGAACCCAAATTTTGTAATTCAAACCACATTGATAATTAAACTCATAATGAAAACTCAATTATAAATTCAATTAACAATGCAAAGGTTCTAAACATAAATTCCAACAAGTGTCTCAACACACATAAAATCCAAATATCAATCCAATCCAAGAATAAAAGTGACAACCTAAAACTAAATTGTCTCACAAAATTACAACTTAAAATTATTTAAAACTCAATAATTTCAAGTCCTTGAATTAAAAAGATAAATGGAACATCACTCCCTCATGGTCTTCAAGTTTTAGCCCAAGGCTCAAGTCTCCTCCATGCTCCTCCCAAGTTGCCTCCTAAATAAGCTTAAGCTTCCATGGTATTATCTCCTCCCTCCACGCTGTTGGAAATCATGGCCACCATAGTTAATGGAGAATGGAGAATAAAATGCTGAATTTATGTGGCACGTGGAATGGAGGAGTTAGTGATGAAGATTGGATGGCTTTTGTGCGTAGGGAAAAGATGTGAATTTTTCATTGAAGTGTGATGTCCAGCGGCTGAATGGAGAAGGAGAAAAGTCTCCTTAGGCGTTCAATTGTGCTTGAATGAATGGAGATGGAAGTGGTGTCCTCTTCGGCGTGAATCCTCCTCTCAAAATAAGGAAAATAGTTTAATGAGGGAAAAGGAAATTTTTGCGGATCCAAAGCTCAAACCCATTAGTAATTAATTGACCCACTAGATATTAGCCATTGGATTATGCTTAAATCCCAAGAAACAATCTTGCACCATTGGATTTTCTATATGCTCTTTTCTTGACCTATAAGAATTTAAGTGCATCTATTAATGTAGATTATATCCAAATATAATCAAAAATTAAATATTAAATCTGTAAAAAATTAGGCAAGAAAGTGCAAAACTTTCTAAAAATAGTCTTTCTAAAAATATGAGACTTGTTTCCAAAAAAATAGGAAAAATTAATTCCAAGTCAAAAATATGAAAGCACAAAATATTCATATTTTCAATCCAAAATCTCAATTTTTATGCAAAATCCAAAAATAACCAATTTATCCAATAATGCATAAAAATCCAATTAAGCTCAAAATTATCATTTAAATCCTGAATTAATGTGGGATAAAATATATAAAAATTGGGCTTTATCACTTAGATAAGTTTAGGCAATATCTAATCAATTCTCGAGTGATTGTTTTTACAGATCATGCGGCTGTCCGCTCTCTATCCAAGAAGCCACAATCCAAGCCAAGATTGATAAGGTGGTTTTTGCTTCTGCAAGAGTTCGATATTGAGATAAAAGATCTAGCCGGGGCAGTGAATCAAGTAGCCGATCACCTAAGTAGGCTACCAAAGGACACAAGGGGAGTAGACTCTTCTGAACTCACTTGTGATTCTTTTCCTAATTTCGCTTTATATGCTGTGGTTGTTAAAGAACCTTGGTATGCTGATATTGTCAATTATCTCATGTCTGGACTCACCCCTCCTTTTATGTCTAGATTTCAAGCACAGAAGCTTCGAAGCGAGTCCTGACACTACATATGGGATGCACCACAACTGTGGAGAATGTGTTGTGATCAGGTTATTAGGAAGTGTGTACCAAATGAAGATTTCAAGCCCATCATTTTAGCTTGCCATTCTATGGTTTGTGGGGGTCATTTTAGTGCAAGGAGAACATCTAGGAAAATCTTAGATTCGGGATTTTATTAGCCAACCCTTTTTAAAGACTCTTTTGCATTTTGTCGGTCCTGTGACAAATGTCGACGTCTTGGAGGGTTAGGAAAAAGGCATGAGATGCCTCAACAGCCTTTATTATTTTGCAAAATTTTTAATGTTTGGGTCATTGATTTTATGGGACCCTTTCCTTTATCCTTTGGTTTTGTATATATTTTGTTAGCTGTAGATTATGTTTCTAAATGGATTGAAGCGATACCTTCTAGAAAAGATGATGCCCAAGCTGTTTTGAAATTTCTTAAATCAAACATTTTTTGTAGATATGGGATCCCTAAGGCTGTAGTGAGTGATAGGGGTACATACTTTTGTAATAGGATTGTAGATAATCTGTTTTCAAAATTGGTGCCACTCATAAAGTCTCCACTGCCTACCACCCCCACATTAATGGTCAAGCTAAAATTTCTAATAGAGAGGTGAAGCATATACTGGAGAAGATGGTAAGGCCTTCCAAGAAAGACTAGAGTTTACGTTGGAAGAAGCATTATGGGCTTACTGGACGGCTTACAAATCACCTATTGGCATGTCCCCCTACCGGTTGGTTTTTGGGAAAGCTTGTCATTTACTAGTGGAGCTTGAGCACAAGGCTTATTAGGCAGTTAAGCAGTGTAACGTAAATATAGACTCTGCCGGAAAGGAAAAGAAGTTGCAACTACAAGAGTTGGAGGAGCTTAGACTTGAAAGTTATGAAAACTCCAGACTCTACAAGGAGAAAACAAAGTTCGTGCATGATTTAGCCCAATTATTCTATGTTATTTCATATCATTTTAAGGGTATTTATCATAGATTTTGGCCCCTTTTGATGATAATTGTGCTTAATTTAGATTAAGAGTCCTTGCTTTGAGTTAGTGTCTTTTTGAGGTTAAGATTGTCATAATTGGTTATTAATTGTATTCAGTTGATTTCTAGGACAATTGATGCTTCAAATTGTTGCTTTTTATTGTAGGACAATTGAGAATTGGAGCCAAGATCAAAGACCAAAGGATGACACAACACAAGATCAGAGTATCAGCACTAATAGAGTTCGCCGCGGCGCCAAATTGAAATCTCACCAGTAATCTCTCGGGCAGAGTTCGCCGCGGCCAACTTACATCTTCACCGCAGCGAAATCACAAGATTAGGCGGAGCTCCTCTCGGGCATGCTTCGCCGCGGCGAAGGATTTCCTTCGCCGCGGTGAACTCTTCGTATCAGCAACGCCAGATCCGGATCAGAACGCGAAAATGGAGCTTCTAATCATATGATCCGACCCAGATGGACCCCTAAAACCCTTAGAAACCCTATTTTCGACCATACACTCCATTCCATCTCCTACAACACCTCTATTCTCCCATCCTCTTGCCTCTCCACCTCCATCTTCTTCCCCATCCATTTCCTTCATCTTTCATTCACTCGATCTCAATTCCTTCCACTCCCAGCTACCATGGCCGACGGATTCACTTTAGTTGGAGCTTTTCTTGAAGCTATGGAGAGCTAGGGTTTATCAACTCTTGAAGAATGGTGGTGTGGCTTGAGTTCCTAAGCTTCAAAGGGGAGTTTAGTTTCAGTTTGCAATTTTTAGCTATGATTTATGGCTTTCTAGGTCTAGGAGTTGTAATTTCTTAGTTAGGAACTTGGGACTGATACTGTAATTATTGGTTAATGATTACATTTGTAATTTGGATTGATTGATGTTGAACTTTGTGCTTAAATATATGTAGTTGCATATATGCTTATTGTAACTCTCATGATTCTCTCCTATCTTGCATGGTTATGTTTTGATACTGAGTTGAGTTTGTGTTACATTGAGCCAATTGCATGATCATTCCAGAATTACACATTAGGGAAGCTTAACAAAGTTTTCATTAATGAGTTATTAATGTAAGCTTTGGACTCAATGAGTTATTGAGGTTGTTATTAAGAAAACCTAATGATTTGTGAAACTCCCAATATTTTAAGTGAACTATGATTGCCATCAAAGCCATTTTCAAGAGATTTCCTATCATTCATTTCCATTCCATCATTATTATCTTAAAACACCAAAAATATAGTATCTTAGGTTTGTTTTTATTGCATTTAGTTTAGGCACCATTCATTTAAGTCTTAAAACCCAAAACCCCATTTCATTGCATTGCATGGCATTTAGTATAGCTTAGGTAATTAATAAAGGCTCCCAAAAGTGAAACGACCCGAGTTTGCACTATACTGCATAGCTTGGATTTATTTTTGATTGAGAACCCCAAGGCGAACGACAGAAAGGCTCTCTTTCAAATTGACGCCGTTGCCGGGGAGCCATTAAGTTGGTTCCTTAGGCTAGTTAACTGTCAACTTTGGTTGATTGGGGTTTTGTGAGCCTCTTAGGTTACATTTTTACATTGTGCATAATAGGTTTTGCATTGCATAAAAATTTTGAGATATACAAACAAAGATCTTGATTTTCTTCTCTTTTTATACTTTACATTCTGCATAAATCACTGTTTATAAGTTGTCTGTGAACTTTCGCCGCGGCTAACTCTTTGATTCGCCACGGCCATCTTGCAGGATTTTTTGCGAGAATCCCTCTCGGGACACCTTCGCCGTGACCAACTCTCTGATTCGCCGCGGCGTAACCTGCATTTTAAATTAAGATCTCTTGGGGATTTGATTGTTTAACTTTCTTATGGCTTGGTTTAATAATAATTTAGGTCCATCTGATCACCCTTCCTTTTTTGTAGGTAACAACACTCTGATGGGTGATGATTTTTCTCAAGGATTTAATTCAATACAGCAAGAATTGGATATTCTTCGGGCACACTTTGATCATGAAGAACATGGTGGGACTTATCAAGGATATGATACACCCTATCCTCATCATAACTATAGCAATGAATGGATGAATGACCCTCCACATTCCCCTTACCATACCTCTTCATTCCATTCACACCTAAATCAATATCCACTACCAGAACAACATTATGACCTACCACCTCCACCATACAATCCACACTTTGAACACTTTCCTTCACATCATCCATATCGTGAGCCAAACTTTCCATCACATGAACCCTACCACCAATACCCTTCCTCATCTCACCAACCATTCCATGAACCATCACCATCATTCCATCCATGTTCCACTTCATACCTTGAACCATTCTCACCACATAATCCCTCCTTTAAACCACCTCCTTCACCAAATGACTACCATCACCAACCCTTGTCCCAATCCATGTACCAACCTCTTCCCCAATCTCAAGAAGATCAATTCAATGAACCTGACCCATTTCTCACTATTCCTAAGAATGACCAGATACGATTTTTAAAGGAAGCTTATGGTCGCTTGAATTCATACTACCATGGGTTGCTTGAAGAGGTAAAGATGTTTGGAATTTCTAAGGAATTAGAGGAAGAGTTAGAAGAATGTCAAAGTGCATTGGGAAAGTTCTTGAGTGATATAGCACAAATTGAATCTGGGATGGGGAAGGATGAATCAAAGTGTCCAAATTCACTTATGCAAGAGCCTGAGATGAAGCAAGAACATCAACAAACTCACAAGGACTTGTGCCTTACATCAGGTGATATTGCTCCTCTTCTTGAGGAGATTGACCCTTGTGCTAGAACTACTATTCCTGTTGAAGTTATTGATGATGTGAGTGATAATGAGGTGGATGAGGAAATCATAGTTGAATCCCCTCATATGTTCCAAAATGAAAATTCTCACTTGAACACTTCTAATAGTAGTTGTTTAGTTGATGATATTGCTTGCACTGTCACTGCTTCTTTACGTGAAGAACATGCTTCTCTTTCTAGTGCTAGATTGGATAGTGAAACTGATTCTGATTTGAATGAACCTTTATCTTGTTCTTGCAATGCTCACACTATATGCATGGATTGCATTGATAACAAAAATGATATACTTGTTAAGTGGCAAAAGCAGAACTTTGGTAAAGTGTGTGCATTACCTTCTAGTATTGAAAGTGTTGAAAAGCTAAAGCATGATGTTGATGTGAATTGCCTAGAAGATGATTCTGTGGAAAAATGTGAACCTAACCATTGCCTTAAGAATCAAATTAATGATAATTCCAATGAGTTCGTAGCTTTTAATAATGTTGAGAAAGGCTTTAAAGTTTCAATTGATAAAATCATGAATATCAATAAGTCTTTCCAACAAGTTTTATCTTGTGATTTACCTCCTGATTTATCTTGCATTGTAAATAGTAGTTTGCATAAATCATTTTGTTCTTTCTTTTCTTCCCCTGCAAACACTACCTCTTGTGAATGTGATAGTGATGTGCTGTACTCCAACAACTGTCAGTTGGATTCTTCAGCTTCCACTTCACATGAGCTTGAGTGTTTCAAAAATTTAAATAAAAATTTGACTCCTACTGATGGGAGTACTATTGATTTCCTTGGTTGTGATAGTTACTTGGAGAGATTAACTTCTAAGCTGTCTTTATTTCATTTTTATCCTCTTCATGTTTCTATTTCTGGATGTGGTATGTAACATCCAGACTTTTATGCCTACAAGTTCAAAAAATAGCCTAAATTAAATAGGTTACCAGACTCCTGTGAGCAGAAGTCCCAAAGATGAGAAAGGAAGTTAAAGCAGTTTCAGGGACTAAACTGCAAAGAAAAAGTTTTCAGGGGCTTGAGTATAATTAAGGTTAGAGGCTCCAGTAAAGTCTCGAAGGCCCAAAAAGAGAAAAGAGGCTAGATACAGGCCAATGGGTAAGTTAGAAACCTCAAAGAGATGGTTCTATGAGGTTAGACTTAAGCAGGGGTAAAACCGTAAATTCAAAAAGTTATGACCAGCAAGGACAAAAATGGAAGAGTGTACAGAAAATTCCAAGAAAATCCCAAAAAATGGGAAATAATATTCTAAGACTCTTCTATGAAGAGAAAAGATGAAAATACCCCTGAGGCAACTTAAATGAAATTTATGAGGTTGTGACCGGTAAAAAGTATACCGTTTGAGGTAATTATTTGAAATAGCAAGAGACCTCAAAAGTGTATACAAAAATGAGGATTAAGGGGTTGAAAGGTTGTACTAATTTATAAAATTAGTCCCGCAACCAAAAGGCCAGTAGAGTGGCTTTAAGAAATTAAAGAGTCGGTTTTGCCGATAAAAGGGTATTTTAGTAAATGAATTTTATGCAAGGCTTAAAGGAAGTGTTATGGGCTAAGAAAATTCATAGATACTCTCTAAAATTAAAGAGAATTTATGGATCTGATAGAAAATAATTACAGAAGCCAAAGCACTGTAATTAGAGAAAAGAAGTTAAACCCGGAGTAAAAGTGCACCGATAAAGTATTAATCAGAGTCTTGCACTTTACTTGGGCCACAAGTCGCCACTTGTCAAGCCTTTAATGGATGGTAATTAAAGCTTTCCAAGTGTCAAGCTACCAATGGAGAGGATCTTGACTTTGAAATTTAATTACATTATGATTTAAGTTAATTAAGAGAGAGGATTAAGATTAAGTAGGCTAATGACACTTGGCATAACATTAATGATGGTTGGTGGGATATTTTGAACACATTAATGAGCTCATCTCTCCCCTAAATCAGATGGAAATTTCGTGCAAGGCATGAAGAGAGGGAAAAAGAGAGAGTTTTGAGGGAAAACCAAGAGAAAGGCATCAACTTTGGTCATACAATCAAGGTTCAAGGTGAGTTCTTGGCTCTAGATGTGTTCTTGCCTTGGTTTCTTTCTCTTTTATGGTTGAAAATATGTCTTCTCTCCCTTTTGATGGCTGGTCAAAATAGTTGATGAGTGGGGAAGGGAGTTTGGTTGTTAGATCTTGCTAGAACACCTCAAAGTATGGTAGATCCAAGTGGGTCTATGTGAAAATTGGAAGAATTACGTGCTGATTTGATGGCTTTTTCGAATTAGTTACTGTTCATATATGGTTCTGAAATTTGGCATGCTTAAAGTACACTCTGTGAGCTTTAAATCCATGGATAGAACACTTCATTTGGAAATGTGTATGATTTATGGTGATTTTTCAAAGTTAGGGTTTGAAATCTGGAAACAGCGTTAAGCTTTTGGAAGGGTGTCGAGTTCCGTACACTTCTGGTACTGTTCGGCATAGAATTAGTTCCTGAAAATATTTTTCCGTTAAATTTAACTTAATTATCTTTCAGTGAGACTTGGAATCACTCAATTTGGAGTTTTTTAGATTTAATTATGAATTTTCAAAGTTGAGCAAAAATTCTGGAGATTCTGCGTGAACAGTACCCGCGAACCAAATTTTCCAGATTTGATATTCTTGAATCTAAAGCCATCTAAAGTGGTCCTAATTGATAGGAAATAGATCATAAGGATGTAAAATGATAAGATTTATATTAGAAAAGTTAGAAAGAAAACCCTAAGACTAAGAGAAAGGGGTTGAGGTTCAAGAAAGCTAGTCTTGAACTTTATGTAATCTAATGGTCCTAATGGATTGTGTCATCATTATGGTTATGTTTAGGACCTTTGAAACATCCAAGAGGATGTTTAGTGATGTTGACCGAATGCCCATATAGTTGGAAAGTCAAGGGAGTCAAAGGAAAAGTAAGAGGAAAGCTTGAGGTGCAAGGTAGTGAACTTACCCTTTATGTGCTTGACATGGTATGCTTATGTGTTGGTTTGTATTTGTTATTTGAATGATGTTGTGACATGATGATTATTGCTGGAAATACTGTTTTTAATATGTTCCCATGGCCATGCATTTTTATACCAAGCATAAAGCATGATGGCATGTCACTAATTAACTTAAATTTATGAAAAACTACATACCATACACTAGCATCCATCTTGTGCATGTATGTGGTAGTGTTTGCTACTGAGATTCCCCCGAATCTCACCCCCTCCCTAACCAACTATTTAGGTCAAATCAATGATGGACACTAAGGGCATGAGAAGCAAGGAGAAGAAGTGGAGAATTATTAATGCTAATGATTGATGTTATTATTCAATGTATAATTCTCCTATGTTGTAAGTTATGTTATGAATGCCATCAATTCAATGTATATGCTTAGGATATTTATGGCATGAATGAAAGTATATGAGCATGAATGGGAAAAAGTAAGCCCATGTTAGGTATGCCAAAGAAATAAAAAGAATTAACGTAAAGAGATATTAAGGGATAAAACGTAGGTCCTGAAGCAGTTAATTTCAAGCTTCAGTTCGACCTATCATATGAATGAGTTAAGCTACGAAATTTGGTACACTTATAATTCATATCCCAAGCTTTAAAATGAGTGGTAAATCACATCATTTGGATGTGTATACAATGAGATATGAATTTTCGAAGTTAAGGTGCAGAATCTGGAAAGTCCAGATTTTACCAAATGAATAGTAATTTTAATCCAATAAACTGTACGTTTTCAGTGAGGATGAGTTCAGTTGAATATTTTTCCCTTAAAGAGCATTGAAAGAGCTTTCCGTAGAATTTTGGAACACCTCCATACGATTTTTTTAGAATTAGTTATGATTTTTCAAAGTTGGACCTGTAATCTGAAAACTGGACAGTGAACAGTAATTTTTCGAAAATTAATGTCCAAATTGAAATTTTTAAGCTTAAGACCATCCAAAGTGGTCTGGAATGATTCTAAATGAATGCTAAGGTATTATATAAGTAAGGTGTGACATGGTACTGCTGTTGGTTCTACTTGCTTGTAGGACTCCACACCACCTCTACTAAGGAAGATCAATAAAGGAGAAGTGAGCATATGGAAGAAATGCATGTTTCTCATCCAGGATGAGAACTTCTCCTACAAGAGTTTGAAGAGATTTCGTTCTCAAGGTTGTCCCTTTCCTTCCTTAACTCTTATCTTTTGAATTATTTGCTTGTTTTGTGAGATAAGTGTAGGGGAGGGACATAGCTAGTAGTAAAAGTAGTTTGTTTTCTTTTCTTTTCTTTTCCTCCCTTTTTGGTTTTGGTTTCTCTTGTTTAGGGTTACACTTGAGTTTTGCATTGGGGACAATGCAAAGTTCAAGTGTGGGGGAGGGATTGATGTTCAGTGATTGTGTTGTGTTTTTCTGTGCTTAATGAAAAATCTGGTTTTCTAAAAATTTTCAAAATTTTGATTGATTTTTGAACTTAATATGAAGATTTTTGAGTTAAAATTTTTGAAAATTTTTGCTTCAAGTAACTTACACTTGAATTTGTGTATTCTTGGACTTTGGTAAATGTATATGAACTTGTATTGATACTCATGAGAATTGCTATTTGTTTAAAGTTGATTGTTTTAGTTTCATTGGTCACAATTCTTCAAGCTTGCTTTTATATTGATTGAGTTAATGCATTGTGATTAATCTGGAGTACAATTAATCTTTGTGCATGAGCATTTGAGATTTAGCCTTGTTGGAAGATTCTTTGAGCCTACTTTTCATTCATAGTGAGTTGCATCCACTTACATTTTCCACTTTCTAGAACTTGTTCCAATTCTTAATCAAGACTTAGTTGCATTAATGTGATGAGCATGATAGAGGCATTCTTTTCTAAACCCTTACATTCCAAACACAAACCTACATGATTTTATCCATTGCTAACCATTTGAGCCTTCATCTTTTCTTAAGTGCCAAGAGATGCATTATACATTCAAGTTTCCAACATTTTTACTATTACATTCATGATGTGTTAAACTTTGTCTTCTTGGGTTTTGAATTGCCAAAAGAAAAAAAAACAGAGAAAAGAGAAATAGAAAAAGGCAAAGAAATAGAAGAAAATGCTTGAGAAAAGCCAAAGAAAGAAAGATCAAAATAAAATGGTACTAATAGAATAAAATGTTCAAACAAGGCAATTCATTGGTGGTTTGAAGAACAAAGTTGTGCTTTTAGAGAAATAGAGTAAATAGTAGTTGGAAACCTTTTCTAAAATGCTTGGTGCTTAATCATTTCATATCTGTTCACCTCATCTTATTTCATTTAACCCTTCCCATTATCATAACCTTAAAAGTCCTCTTGATAATTGCATTTGTGCATTAAAAGTGGAGAGGTAGGATTTTAACAAGCTTATGGCAAAGTGGTTGATTAAGTGGATTTGAGAGAAAATTACCCAACTTGGTGAGTAGAGTGAAACAATTTATATCTTGAGTGTTTTCTCTTTTGCTCATTCCCATTGCATTGATTGTACTCTACTTTAATCCCTTCTCATTAACCTAGATCACTATGGATGCTTATTTGAAGAGTTGGATTAATGGCACTACTGCTTTCTTACTTTGAATTCATAGGGGTTCCCATTTGTATCAATACTATTCTCTTGCTTCAGTTTTGTATTGCCTTTGTCCAGGAGTGCAAAGGTTTAAGTGTGGGGGATTTGATTTAGCCCAATTATTCTATGTTATTTCATATCATTTTAAGGGTATTTATCATAGATTTTGGCTCCTTTTGATGATAATTGTGCTTAATTTAGATTAAGAGTCCTTGCTTTGAGTTAGTGTCTTTTTGAGGTTAAGATTGTCATAATTGGTTATTAATTGTATTCAGTTGATTTCTAGGACAATTGATGCTTCAAATTGTTGCTTTTTATTGTAGGACAATTGAGAATTGGAGCCAAGATCAAAGACCAAAGGATGACACAACACAAGATCAGAGTATCAGCACTAATAGAGTTCGCCGCGGCGCCAAATTGAAATCTCACCAGTAATCTCTCGGGCAGAGTTCGCCGCGGCCAACTTACATCTTCACCGCAGCGAAATCACAAGATTAGGCGGAGCTCCTCTCGGGCATGCTTCGCCGCGGCGAAGGATTTCCTTCGCCGCGGTGAACTCTTCGTATCAGCAACGCCAGATCCGGATCAGAACGCGAAAATGGAGCTTCTAATCATATGATCCGACCCAGATGGACCCCTAAAACCCTTAGAAACCCTATTTTCGACCATACACTCCATTCCATCTCCTACAACACCTCTATTCTCCCATCCTCTTGCCTCTCCACCTCCATCTTCTTCCCCATCCATTTCCTTCATCTTTCATTCACTCGATCTCAATTCCTTCCACTCCCAGCTACCATGGCCGACGGATTCACTTTAGTTGGAGCTTTTCTTGAAGCTATGGAGAGCTAGGGTTTATCAACTCTTGAAGAATGGTGGTGTGGCTTGAGTTCCTAAGCTTCAAAGGGGAGTTTAGTTTCAGTTTGCAATTTTTAGCTATGATTTATGGCTTTCTAGGTCTAGGAGTTGTAATTTCTTAGTTAGGAACTTGGGACTGATACTGTAATTATTGGTTAATGATTACATTTGTAATTTGGATTGATTGATGTTGAACTTTGTGCTTAAATATATGTAGTTGCATATATGCTTATTGTAACTCTCGTGATTCTCTCCTATCTTGCATGGTTATGTTTTGATACTGAGTTGAGTTTGTGTTACATTGAGCCAATTGCATGATCATTCCAGAATTACACATTAGGGAAGCTTAACAAAGTTTTCATTAATGAGTTATTAATGTAAGCTTTGGACTCAATGAGTTATTGAGGTTGTTATTAAGAAAACCTAATGATTTGTGAAACTCCCAATATTTTAAGTGAACTATGATTGCCATCAAAGCCATTTTCAAGAGATTTCCTATCATTCATTTCCATTCCATCATTATTATCTTAAAACACCAAAAATATAGTATCTTAGGTTTGTTTTCATTACATTTAGTTTAGGCACCATTCATTTAAGTCTTAAAACCCAAAACCCCATTTCATTGCATTGCATGGCATTTAGTCTAGCTTAGGTAATTAATAAAGGCTCCCAAAAGTGAAACGACCCGAGTTTGCACTATACTGCATAGCTTGGATTTATTTTTGATTGAGAACCCCAAGGCGAATGACAGAAAGGCTCTCTTTCAGTGCATGACCGGGGAATCCTATGGAAACACTTCAAAGAGGGTGACTGAGTATTGTTGTATAAGGCCCGGTTCACTTTCAAGCAAGGAAAATTCAACACCAGGTGGGACGGGCCCTACACGATCACAACAGTGCACAACTTTGGCATGGTTGAGCTTTTGCACGAGGAGACTAGAGCTAGACTAAAAGTCAATGGCCATCTATTGAAGCTCTACCATGATAATCAAAAGCCTCCTTAATTCTCAGGTTGTTTCTTTCCTTCACTCATTTACTTACCTTTGCCCTATTATTGATCGTGATATGTTCTGTGTTTTGGTATGCTGATTAAGTGTTGGGAAGAAACTATCTCAGTAGTATAGTTTTAGTGTAGTTAGTTATTTGCCTGGTCAATAAGATCCCCTTCTTGATTTTGAATATCTGCCTTTTCTCGTTGTGTGCTTAATTGCTATAGTGCAGCAAATTGCTACATTATCTATCTTTGATTAATAGAGAAAGTTTGCTACTCAATTTTGTGTGTTGTGCTGCCTTATCTTGTGTTAATTGAGCACTTATTGATCTCATTTTATATACCTAAAAAGTTTCTGAAGTATCTAGCTACCCCCTGTGTTTTTGTGTTGTGTTCCTCTGCTGCTTGGCTGTTGCTGTTCATTTTTAAGCGTCTCTGGCTACTTTCACCGCGGCTTACTCCTGCCTTCACCTCGGAGAAGTTGCCTAGTTTTTTATTTGTTGCTTTCAGTGAACTTTCACTGTGACAAACTCCTTCTTTCACCGCGGTGAAGCTCACCCAGTTCTGTGTCTTGCTCTCGGGATACTTTCATCGTAGCAAACTTGTGTTTCGCCACGATGAAGATCCTTTTCTCACCCCTTTTCCTTGTTTCGGGAAGGTTTCGCCGCGGCGAACTCCTGGTTTCTGCACGTAACGTTTTCTTTAAATATGATTTTCAGTGTCTATTTACCTCTTTACCCCTTGTAACTGCCTACCCATTCAATTCTCTTAACTCCTTTGTAGTCTTTTCACCCCCCTCAACCTTTAACCCCCCCCTTTTCATTCATGAAACCGCCCCATTCCTTACCCTTCAATTGCATTTTCACTGAAGCACTCCCCCTCTCTCTGTATCGTCCAACCGGCGGCTTCCTCTACTCTCCCTCTCCTCACATACCGTTTCTTCCTTTGTCTCTTGTGTCGGTTCCTTGCTCTCCTTTATCGCCTTCCTCATCCCCTCTCTACGCAATGATCCCCCTTTCTCCCTGTTTGGTAAGTTCTTCTCCTTCTTTTCTTTCCTCTGCCTTTTCCTTCTTGCTCTGAGTTAATGTTTTGCTTATGGTTTATTTGTTTTTCCGTTTTGTTGTTTTAGTTTGTCGTTAGGTGGGTTCCTTTTTACTTCTAATTTCGGTTACGTAGCTCTTAGGCTATCTAATGATTCATTGTGCATTTTGTTTTTCCAATGCTTTCCTTACGTAATTTTGAAAGTTTTTATTAAATTAAAAACCTATGAATCATTACATAGCCAATTGCTATTGCCTGAGTTGTCAATTTCGGTTATTCTTGGGTAGTTTAGTTCTTGTTAGTTGGTCTTTGTTTAGTTGTTTTGTTTCTTGTGTTCAGAGTATGCCTCGTACTTAGAATCAAGTGCCTGTGTCTGAATCTAATTCTGGGGATGAGTATACTTTTGAGGAGTTATATGATAAAATTGATCAGAGACCTCTCATCAAGGAGTGACCTTTTCCCTTAGACCCCCTGACTACCCTTTTGTCCGCCAGCTCCGTGCATCCCAATTGACCGGTTTAGTCCAGGAGCGTTCTATGGACAATGACACTTTTGTTCGCCATTTCTACACCTATGCCCGATTACATGGTTCCATGATCATTGACTTTCGCAATGTCCGTGTCCATCACTCTTTTACCGCCAAAAACATCCGCTTCCATTACCGCCTACCTCCTTGTTGCCATTCTGGTTATTCTGCTTACCGTGATAACTACCCTTTTGATGATGTCCTCCAAACCCTGTGTCATGAGGGTGCCACTTGGCATCGCCCCCGCACTACAGAGTAATACCTTAAGCGATCCGAGTTTCGACCTGAGGCTCGTCCTTGGCTGCATTTTGTCTGTAAAAACTTAGTCCCCACCACCCACCTAGCCAATGTTCCTAAGCGCTAAGCCCTATACATCTATCTTCTCATGACTGGCCGCTCATTTGATGTAGCCAACACCATTTACTCAGCTCTCCACGATGCCATCAACACCCCCAACTCACCAATAGCATTATCTTCCCTCACCTAGTTACTGACCTTTTCCGCGTTGCTAATATCCCTGAGTACAATAATGACAGCTACTTTGAACCAGCTCCCATCTTTGTTCTCTCTCATCTTTCTTTCATCTAACCCTAATTTCTTCCATTTTTCACTGTCAACCCTCCACCATGGGAAGCTCAGATTCATTCTTAGTTGAGATACTTCAGATTTCTATGAGTGGCTAGGCATTTTCCTTCCTCTTAGAGGTGTAACAATGGCTGGAGTTCAATAAGCTAAGAAGGGGAGTAGTTTAATCCGAGTTCATGCTATGAATTTATGAGTTTCTAGGTTTAGGATTTGTATTTTGTAGCTGAACTACTTGATTATAGTTGTAATCAGCTTGGATTTTCATATGTGTAGTAAATTGATTATTGTAGAACTTTGAGCTTAAATATGTGAAGTCTCATATATGTCAGTTGTAATCTTTTGATTCTCTTTACTCTTGCACGGTTGTGTTTTGATATTGAGATGATTTTGATTGCATTTGACTTGTTGCATTAATCAATTTTTCTATACATACTAAGAGCACTTAACAGGATCTTGAGAAATGGAGTTCATTTATCAAAATTCTTGACTCGAAGAGTACTTTAAGGTTTATCAATTCAAAACTTAGTGATTTCTATTCCCATATCAATTGATTTTGAACTATGACAGCCTGAGCACACTTTCAAGAGGAACTTAATTATCATTTGGTTATTGTCTACCTGCATCCATCACTTATTCCCTAAAATCCAAAAAAATTTATACATATATTTTGTTTACCCTTCATCCGATTCACTCAATGATTTCGAGAAAAACCAAAACCCCCTATTCATATTCAAGTTTGCATTGCATGACATTTAAGCTAATTTAGGTCCATTTCGCTAAGGCTCCGTTTAAGTGAGACGACCTAAGGTTGTGCCCTATAGTGCAGGATAAAAGTTTTGATTTAACCTCCAAGGTCTAAAAAAGGTATTGGGTAAGAATCAAATGGCACCTAAGCAGCCTGTTATTGGACCACCTCCACCCATCCAACCTGTTTATGACGTTGGAGCAGCTCATGCAGCTGGTGCACAAGCTCCAGAAGCCCAAGAAGGCCACCAAGGCCAGGAAGATCCAGAAGCTCCTGAGCCTATCACCTTGGACACCCTGGCTGATGATATTGATGAGCTGGCAGAGCATGTCCACCAGTTGCGTGTCACATTCCTTCGAGAGATGAAGAGGCAGAAGGACCACGACGCTTTGTATGATAGAGACCGGCGCTACCGTCATCGTGTGGATGCTTTGATTGCTGAATGGCTAGACTTCCTCCTACCTCTCAAAGAGGATGACCCTCAGAGCGGAGCTGGAACATCTGGAGCAGGCACTTCTGGTGCAAGACCATCTGGGTCTGGGCCGGATGATAGTGGGATGCAGCAGTAGTTCTTTCTTTGTGTTTTGTTTTGTTTCTTGTTCTTTATGTCTATTTTGCATCAGTTTTGCTGGATACTTTTTAAGCTTTTTGGTATTTTCATTACTGTGATACATTGGATGCTGGTTTAACTGTTTGGCTACTGATGGCCTTTTTATTTTGTTGTTATCTTTATGCCTGCATTGCTTCCTTCTACTATTTCTACTTATCCATTTTGTTTTTCCTGCAACCTGCCACCCTTCTTCCTCCTCTTTGTGAATTCGATGTGTTGTGCTTCAATTTAAAATTAGACTTCACAACTTCCTGTTCACTTGTTGATTGGTTTGCATGTATAGGTTGAAACATTGAGGACAATGTTGTGTTTAAGTGTAGGGGAGGGACATCTATTTTTGATTTTAGCAAGTGCTTCATTATGCATCTATTTTGATCCCTTAGGTGTTTTAGAACTGATTAACTGTGGCATTTTTGAAGTCATTGAAGTTAACATTCTGGAAAGTTTGAAAATTACATTGTATTGTGCCTCTCTGTCAACCTTCGCTGCGGCAAACTCCTTCTTTCGCTGCGGCGAAGTAAAAGAAAAAAGAAAAAAAAAACTTTAATGCTTTGCAATTTCATTTTTCTCTCTCCGGAAATCCTCCTGGCTTAGATTCTTAATACTCCTGCAATTTTTTTTAAATTACCGAAAAATCAAAATTATACTTGTGTTTTTTTTTAGAAAACTACTCATACTTTTAAATGATGGTTGAACTTAGACTAGTTTTCCCACTGTTTTTGATAAGGAGTAAATGAGGGTATGCTTTGAAAATAGGATTATGCGCTTTTAAACCTTGAGATTGATTAATTGAGATACTAGCCTTGTTGGAAGGATATTTAGGCCTTAATTTGTTAAATTGTGTGAATTTGTTTAGTTTCATATTTCTCTAGAACTTGTTGTAATTCTTAATCAAAGCCTGGTGAATCAATATGTTGTGGATATGACGGAGGCATTCGATTCCAAACCCCTATTACCCAAACACAAGCCCAAACACCTTACCATTGTCAACCCCTTTGGACCTACACTTTGAGTACATGCATGCAAATAAATTGTGGATTTTTGTTCTGTTTGGCCATATATATGTCAAAAAAACAAAAAAAAGAGAAAGAAAGAAAGAAAATAATTATTTTATTATTATTAACTCCTTTCTTCAGGAAGGTTTATGTTTATGGCATAGGTAGAATAATTGTTATGCTTGTACTCAATTTCACTTTCTCTCTTATCCCATCCATTTCACTTGACCATCACCAAAATTTACAAACCTTAAGTCCTCTTGATTTGCAATGTGTGGTTCTTGTGGTGGAGAGATAGAATTATTACAAGCCTATAGTAGAGATTAGATTGAACAGACTTAGAGTGAAATAATCCCAAAACAAGTGAGTTGAGAGCTAAACACATACCTCTAAGAAAAATCTCTTTTGCTCAACCTTTTGGATTAAATGTCCACAGTGTTTATTTTCTTAGCATGTCTTTACTTTACCGTTGTCAATCTCCGTGGGAATTTCTTGCTAATCTTCTACTGTCATCTTTAAGCATGTTAGTATTTCTCATTGTACTTGTATCTTTTTGAATCATTTGAGCTTTATCCAGGAGTACAAAGGTCTAAGTGTGGGGGAATTTGATTGAGCTCAAATTGTTTATACTAATTGATGACTTTTTTCATATTTTTGTTACACTTTTTGGCTCATTTTAATGATATTTGTGCTTAATTGAGATTGAGGGTCTTTGTTCTGAGTTAGTGTTATTTGAGGGTAAAATGGTCATATTTATTCATTAACTGGATTTAATTAATTTTTGGGACAAAAGATACCTCAGACCATTACTTTTTATTTCAGGACACTCAAGAAGAAGAGCCAAGAGTGGAGATCAAGGAAGTCCAGCACACAAGATGGATTGACGCCTCTGCCAGGTTTCGCCACAGCTAACTTTGTCTTTGCCACAGCGAAGACACTACTTCAGCAGAAGTGCTCTCGGTAAAGGTTCGCCACGGTGAACCCCTCAAATCAGCAACCCAGAACGAACCATTTTTAGAAATTTTACCCACCCACTCTCATAAACCTACCCAATACACCCCATTACCGGTTTAGAAACCCTACTTTCATGTAAGTGACATCATTCATTCAGACACCAGCTCCCATCTTTGTTCTCTCTTATCTTTCTTTCATCTAACCCTAATTTCTTCTATTTTTCACTGTCAACCCTCCACCATGGGAAGCTCAGATTCATTCTTAGTTGAGATGCTTCAGATTTCTATGAGTGGCTAGGCATTTTCCTTCCTCTTAGAGGTGTAACAATGGCTGGAGTTCAATAAGCTAAGAAGGGGAGTAGTTTAATCCGAGTTCATGCTATGAATTTATGAGTTTCTAGGTTTAGGATTTGTATTTTGTAGCTGAACTACTTGATTATAGTTGTAATCAGCTTGGATTTTCATATGTGTAGTGAATTGATTATTGTAGA
Organism: Neltuma alba; assembly: GCF_004799145.2. Lineage (NCBI taxonomy): Eukaryota > Viridiplantae > Streptophyta > Magnoliopsida > Fabales > Fabaceae > Neltuma > Neltuma alba. Next base: position 1,267,272 of record NW_021635203.1, read on the forward strand.
ACTTTGAGCTTAAATATGTGAAGTCTCATATATGTCAGTTGTAATCTTTTGATTCTCTTTACTCTTGCACGGTTGTGTTTTGATATTGAGATGATTTTGATTGCATTTGACCTGTTGCATTAATCAATTTTTCTATACACACTAAGAGCACTTAACAGGATCTTGAGAAATAGAGTTCATTTATCAAAATTCTAGACTCAAAGAGTACTTTGAGGTTTATCAATTCGAAACTTAGTGATTTCTATTCCCATATCAATTGATTTTGAACTATGACAGCCTGAGCACACTTTCAAGAGGAACTTAATTATCATTTAGTTATTGTCTACCTGCATCTATCATTTATCCCCTAAAATCCAAAAAAATTTATACATATATTTTGTTTACCCTTCATCCAATTCACTCAATGATTTCGAAAAAAAACCAAAACCCCCCTGTTCATATTCAAGTTTGCATTGCATGACATTTAAGCTAATTTAGGTCCATTTCGCTAAGGCTCCATTTAAGTGAGACGACCTGAGGTTGCACCCTATAGTGCAATCCTTGGATAAAAGTTTTGATTTAACCTCTAAGGTCTAAAAAAGGTACTGGGTAAGAATCAGCAAGGTTAAGTCCAATTGGATTTTTTTTTCCTTAAAGAGCTTTCAAAGATTTTTCTGTAGAATTTTAGAGCACCTCAATACAATTTTTATAGAATTAGTTATGATTTTTCATAATTGGACCTGAAATATGAATTTAAATAGTGAATAGTAATCTGAGTAGTTATGTTGAAATTTTTAATCCACGGGCTTGTATTTTGACCTGCTTGAACCATAACACTTATGAATGCATACTTTGAGGGGTTAAAGGTACGATGTTTCAATAAACCTGTAAAATTTCATGCCCAAATTCCAACAATTGCTCATCATTTCATGTGCTATAAGATTGGCACCGTATAGGTAGATTTCATCCCCTAATGCTACTTTCTTTAATTTATCTTCCATTCTTCCTTTTCCTACACTCTCTTAACATTTCATCATTCATAATTTTAGCATAAGAGCATATCATACAAACATAATTTACATAATCCATTACATTCTCAACATAAAATTCATTAATACATTACACAACATAACATAATAACATCAATTCTAAAATGCTCCTCTATCCCAAAATCATTTTCTTGTCCTTGCCATCTGATGAATCATTCCCTATTTGAAACATAATTTAACATAGGGAGAATGAGGTTTCAAATAAATCCCCGTAGCATATGAATTATAATTGTCATGTAAATCAAGCAAGTTCACACGTGACATGTTATCAAACCTCAAGGCATAATCAAACCACATAAAATCATGCTTAATGCCATGCTAGGAGAGGAATATCAACACTTCCACATTAACACAATTCAATGCATTTGGCCAAAGCATAAACCAAAGTTATCCACTCAACCAATATCACCACACAAGTTCCTTAACCCAAGCAAACAACAAATCACATTAAACAAGTAAGATAAACAATCAAATTATAATTCAAAGTTACCTCTTTAACACTTGTCCAATTGGTTACTTCAAGAACAAAGCTTCCTCTTGGTTCCTCCTCACAATGCCTATACCAAGCATAAACATAGGCCATATTAATCACTAAACACTTAAATATAACTCTTAAACCTTAACTCAATAATTTTCCCTTTTTGCTTTGATTTTTAACCATATGATTCCTCCTTTAGAATCAATAACCTCATTGCTCAATCCTACACAATTTTCATGAGGAATCCAATGGTGCAATAAGATTTTTAAAATTCAAACTCATCCCCCATGAATAGTGACTGGTAGAATAAGGGGTTATATATCTCCAAAAATTTTATTTTTGATTCCAATGATTTTAAACACTTTCCAATAACATATCCCTACACAAAAACATGTTTTAAAGCCATTGGAATTATCAAAGCAAGCAAAATTAAATTGCTTCTGGATGAACAGTGGCAGATCAAAAATTCCTCCCTTAATCCTAATCTTGATTTCAGCCAAAAATCAATCCATACACCCTTTAATCTTCCTTATTCGACTGATTATTAAGGTTTCTATCCTTTTCTAAGAATCACACATCCCAACTGAAATATCCAACATTTTTTTCAGCATTTTCCCAAGCAAAAATCCTAATCTAATCAATATAATACTTAGGGATAATGATGCTTAGACATACCTTAATATTTCCTTGGTATCTATTGGATGATTTTTTGCCTAAAACACCTCAAGATTTTTCAACAAAAGGGCTGGATGAAAACTGGTAGAGTCTCCCCTATTTTTCCCAATTTTCTAACATTTTTCTTCGTATTTTCAAGGGGTATTTATAGAAAACTCAAGTCTGCCCTCTTGCTCCCTGATTTGGCCAAATTGGGACACCTAATAAGGTGTATGTGGCAGCCATCAGGTGTGTGAAATGATCAGATTTGCACAAGTGTCCCTTTACTAGATATTTCCAACCATTTATCTCTTATTTTCACTTTTATCTAATTAAAATTGGAGGATCTAAAAAGTGCATGAATTTGGGCCCTTCTTGGGTCTATTGTGGGCTCCACAAATGTTTTGGGCTAATGCAAAAAGATGGCCCACAAACCAAATCATTGTCTCAAACCAATTTGAAACTTTATCGGTTACTATTCACTAGTAACCTTCCATAATTTTTATGGACCTCCAAAAATTTATTTCTCTTCATGATAATTCACCTTTTAATATGAGAATATGATCTGAAAATTTTTAGAATTTTTTACCACCTCTAAGTATTTATTTTTAATTTTCTCCGATTAGGTCTCTATCCGTGTCATTATGAGAAAATAAATTCTCTAAAATTTATTTCTGAGCTTTCAAAGCCTAAAACTAATTTTATAAATTAAAATAAATATTTATATGAATTATCCATCTTTCTCCCAAATTTATTGAGGCCTCCAACTATTTAAAATAATTATTTCCCTTCAATTTTTTAATAATTTCCCAAAAAAGTCTATTTACGGGAAATTTCGTAATAATTTGCTTTCACCGTAAATTCACCTTTTAGGCCTCAACCAAGTTTTCATAACTTCCAATTTATAATTTTCTCATTTTTTAGGAATTTTCTAGAATTTTTTTTAAATTTTTCTGTTTTGCCCTTCATAGACTGATAATTACAACAAGGCCAGCTCGGACCTTATCGGGGTTTCATATCAAAAGTTGTTTCATCTCCCCGTCTAGTTCCTATATTGACACCCATCCCAATTTTTAATCTCTTATAGCTAGGTGAAAATTTTTGGGATGTGACATTTTCTTTACAAACAACACTGGCGCAAGCCATGGAGACACACGGGGGTGTATGAAACCTTTTTCTAATAGCTCCTCTAATTGTTTTTTCAATTCTTCCATCTCATTCAAATCCATTCGATACGAAGCTTTTGAAATTAGATTCGTTCCAGGTACCAAGTTGATAGCAAACTCTATTTCACGGTCAGGTGGCAACCTGTTGATCTCTGTTGGAAAACCCTCGGGATAATCACATCCCGCTAGTATAATCTGAAATGCCTTCCTCCATTTCTGCCTTCACTGAGAAGAACATTATATAACCCTTACAACCTTGTCTTAACCACTTATCTGCCAGAGCCATGGTAATCAAATTTAATTCTACCTCCACCTGAGGGCTCAGCTCTTTGGTGGGAAGGACTAACATTTTGTTTTTGCAGTCGAGGAGGAATTTTGTGAAGATAAGTAGTTCAAGCCAAAGATAATGTCAATATCACAGAAAGGTATGTACATAAGGTCTAACGTAGTGCAATAATGGGCATACCGGACAATACAGTTCAAACAAATAGCAGAAGTTAAAATTTTAGTTTTAGTGGGAATGGAAACACACAAATCATACAATAATGTGGCGGTAGAAAGACCTCAGCGCCTAATGCAATCATACGATAAGAATGAGTGGCTGGTACCTGAGTCAAAGAATGCATCCACAAGGTAACCATTCACAGTTATCGCACCTTGGATCATCTCGAGCGACTTATGAGCCTCTTCCCGATTGAGGGTGAATAGCCTACCCTAAGCCTGAGGTCTATCCGTACTGTCAGCACTTTATGGACACTACCTAGCAAAATGTTTGGGTCTTTTACATCTGTAGCATATGTTATGACCCATAGTGCACGACCTGTCTCTGTGATTTCTGCCACAATGTTCACACTCTCGTCATCAGTGAACATTTTCTGTACCTTCTCGTTGAGCTCCCTGCCTCATCCTCTTGTTCTAGTTAAACCTCCTCCTTTTCCTACTGCACTGAAAGAGGTGCCTTCTTGACCTGCTTTTACCCCTGGCTTCTCAGCTCTCGGGGTTGCCTTAGCTAGCTCTATATGATTCTGGCTATTCTCAATGATACGGCAGACCTCTATTGCCTTGCTGAAAACCTCAAGTTGTTGTGGGGCCACCTTTTCTCTTAACTCGGGCTTCAGCCCTCTGATAATCTTTTTTGTGAACCAATGTTCATCATTCATGTGCTGAAGATATGTGGAATACCTGGACAATTTAGTGTATCTGGCCAAGTATTCATCAAATGGTTTATTGGCTGCATGTTTGATAGTGAGGAACTCTGCCTCCTTCTCATCCCTAACGGAGCGAGGAAAATACTTCAAGTAAAATTGTTCCTTTAAAGACTTCTCAGTTGAGGACCAACTGTGTGTTCCTCCATCATCGATCTGCTTCTCCTTCAAGTTTGTATATCACCATCTGAGCCTTCCTTTCAAATGGACATTCCAAAATATTAAAAATCTTCTCCAGCCAAGTTATCCAGTCCTCATCCACTTGTACATCAAATGTCCCCTTAAAAGTTGGAAGGTGGTGTTTTCCAAATTTGAAAATCCACTACTGTAGTGTATTAAGCTCCACAGTAGGTTATGGTCTTACAGGAGCTGTTTTCGGTGGTTGTTGAGGGGTTGGGCTGTGCCAGCCATACCTTGTCTAAGTTGTTGTAACTGTGCTAGTGTTGCCGCTATTGCTGTAGCTATAGCAGCATTTCCTTCCTATTCTGGTTTGGCTTGAGTTGCTTGTATTTCAGCCATGGTCCTCTGTTGTTTCTCTAATCTCTCCATAATCTTTTCTATTGGGTCGATAAGGGGTCTTGATGATTCTCCCCTCATTCTCGATCCTCGTCTTATTCTTACCATTTTGTCGTTTCTTTTTAACTACAAAAGGAACAGAATTATCACCTTACATAAAAGTTATCTTATATTGCTTTTCTATTCATATATATATATATATATACATGTAACATAGTCAGCAATATATTGTTCAAGTACTAACACAGCCTATCACATTCATATCACATAGTCATCCATTGAAAATCTCAAGTTGTTGTGTTCGGAAAATTCCATAATAATTTATTTTTACATAATTTTCACCTTTAGGGCCTCCATTGAGGTTCCAAAACTTCTAATTCATATTTTTTCTATTTTTCAAAAATTTTCAAGAATTTTTCTCAAATTTTTCTGTTTTGCCATTCCTAAACTGATAATTCTGAAAATGCCAGCCTGGTTCCTATTAGGATTTCACATCAAAAGTTGTTTCATCCCTCTATCTACTTTCTATAGTGGCCCTCATTCAAATTTTTAACCCTATATGTTCAGATGAGATTTTCAGGATCAATACACAAGCCTCAAGCATGGAAAACTTCATATATGAAATTTTCATTTTCAGTTTATTGTTCACTGTTCACAGTATTTTTGGCTAAATTTAAAAATTCATAACTAGATGTAGAAAAATCAAAACGAAGTGGTTCTAATTTCTATTTGAAGCTTGTTATGCCTTCTATAAGGGTAAAATACTTATTGGCATCATATCATCAAGAAACAAAGCCAAAAAATTTGTCAAGTTGCACCGTTCGTATGGCCATTTTCCAAATTTTCAGTATTTTTGCCCAAATTTGGAAGGGTATATCTGTTAGCACAAAACTCCAAATTTAGTGATTTACCATTTTTTTAAAAGATAAAAATGAGATCTATAAGTATGTCAAATTTCAAGTCCAAATTTATCCATTTGCTCATTTTATGTGACACAAAATTGCCCCTGTTTAGGGCATTTTTATTGCTTAATCAAATCTTATTAAATTTTCTTTCTCTTCTCTATGCACCACACTAATCAAGCATTGCATAATTAATATTCTCAATATTAGGGCACATCATATATATATATAGGTACAAGTCAACCTTATCCAAGACTCATTACAACATTATAATTAAATTCATCAAAATATTACATAACTTCATATAACATCACAAAATCCACATAGCTTCCTTAACCCAATACTAGCTCCTTGCCTTTAGTGTTTCGCTACACAAAAACACATTTTAAACTTATTGGAATCATCAAATCAAGGTAAAATAAACTCCTACCCTAACATTTTCACTTGGCCGAATTGATGCATAAGAAAACCTAAATTGGTTTTCTTTCAAAAATCAATCCAAACACTACTTAAACATGCTTATTCCACTTCATATTTAAGGTTTCTATCCTTTCCTAAAGTCCAAGCATACTGGCTGAATTTAAATAGCATTTCCCCTTGAATTTCAATTCAAATACCTAACCAAAACAAGCTTTAATCTTAATCATAATAAAGCTTAGACATGCCTTGGTGAATCCTTGACTAAAGCTTGATGATTTCTTGTCCAAGTGCACTTATCCAATTTAGGTTTTAGCTCAAGAAAACGTTTTGACAGAACCTCCCCTTGTTTTACTAATTTTCTACCTATTTTTAGGTCTTTTGGGGGGTATTTATAGACCAACAAATCTGCCACCTCCCCCCTTATTTAGACGTGTAAGAGTGCCACCTAAGAGGGGCACTTGGCTGCCATCAAGAGATAAAAAGGTCTAGATCATGCCAAGTCCTAGAATATTCCGAGATATTTGTATAAAAAATAAATTTTATTTTAATTTAATTAAAGGGCCAGGTTCTGCACGAAATTGGGCCTTTTTTAGGCCTAATGTGGGCCCACTTAGGGTTTAGGATGGCCCAAAAGGATGACCCACAAACCAAATCACAATCCCAAACCATCTTGAAACTTTATCGGTTACTATTCACTTGTAACATTCCAAAATTTTTTGAGGCCTTCACAAATTCATTTCTCTCCATGAAAAATCCTCTTTTAATATAAGAATATGATCTGAAAATTTTTAGAATTTTTCTCTATCTCTAACTATTTATTTTGATTTTTTTTCTAATTAGGCCTTTATTGGTAAAACTGTGGGGAATAAAATCTAAAAAATGATTTCCTGCACTTCCAAGGCCTAAAACTAATTTTATAAATTTAAACAAATATTTAGATAATTAATCCATATTTGTTCCAGAATTATTGAGGCCTCTTAATAATTAAAATAATTATTTTCCTTTGATTTTCCACTATTTTCCCGAAAAAGCTCTGTATTTGGAAAATTCTATGATAATTTATTTTCCCATAATTTTCACCTTTAGGCCTTCCATCGAGGATCCAAAACCTCTAATTCATATTTTTATTATTTTTCAGGAAATTTCTAGAATTTTTCTTGAATTTTCCTATTTTGCCCTTCCTATACCGATAATTCTGAAAATGCCAGCCCGGGCCCTATTGGGGTTTGATATCAAAAGTTGTTTTAGCCCTCTGTCTACTTTCTATATTGGCCCCTATTCAAATTTTTAACTCTCTATGTCCAGATAAAATTTTCAAGATGTGACAACAAAGCACAATGGTTATATTATAGGCTCAACCTACTGTGTCAGAAGTATGTATTATGAACAACCATTGTAACAACCGAACACACACAATCGATATTCCAACGGCTATGAGCTTGTGTGTTTGATGGAAAACTGAGTCTCCGACTGTAAATGCCACGAAGAGCATTGAACGAAGTATTTTTGAATGAATCAAGCTACCATCTATGAAAATTAATCCTTGCATTCATTACTCTGTTACTTCATTCTAAGCTTCAGTACTTATCATATATGCTCTGTGAGAGAGTCTGTAATTTCTTTTACTCAAATCTGTGAGTGACTCAAGAGTGTGGACTCTTGAGGGGATTGTACCTTATGAGTAGTAAGGAGGAGTGATTAAGAGTGACTCAATTAGCCTGTTGAATCTTGAAGATTAGTGGAAAACTCAGAGGCGCTCTGAGGACTAGATGTAGGTCAAGTGGTTGTGACCGAACCAGTACGATGAATCATTATTTGGAGCTCAAGATGCACTTAAGGTAAATGGTCCCAATTCTTCTCGTACATTACTTATGAAAAATGATTTTGAAAGTTTGCATAAAATTGTTGTTCAACCAGTCATTGACTTTATTTTTAAAAGTAAAAATGTTTTTAATCATGCCAAAAAATTTATTGGGAAGAAAAAGCTTATAAAGAGAAATCATTTAAGTTTGCATTCTTTTAACTAATGCAATATTTGCATAAAATCTCATAATAGATATCATTCTATTATTTGCAATTATTGTGGTAAATCAGGTCATATTTCTCACGCATGCTATTTTAGAAGAAATCCTAATGTGAGAAATAAATTTGTTTGGATTCCTAAAGGACAAGTAAGGTCCAATGCTAACACTCAAGGACCCAAAGCAAAATAGGTACCAAAATGTCCTTCTAGTATTTTAATTTTGTAGGATATCTCTAAGAACGGACATATTGGTCCAAAGAAGAAGAAAGCGCCTAAGAGAGCTATTCACATGATTAATAAGAAAACTCTTAGAGCACCTATTGCTGGAACTATAAAGTCCAATCATAGGAAGCAATAGATACAAGCCAAAGGAGTACGTTGCACCTCAAGGATGGACTGCCACAGTGTAAAATTCGATTACCTTGAGGAGAACAAGAAAAGGAGGATCCCTCAACCATTAAGCAAAGACTCCTTGAGTCTACATTTTATGAGAGAACATTGCACGCACCTAAAGCGAGGAATCAAAACTCTTAACCTTGCAGAAAGATGCATTGGGTATGCAAAAGCAATCCTCCAAGTACCTAAGGAAGAAGGGAGCAAGCCTTTCCACAAGATTATGGCCACAAAGGAATTGATGAACAAATCTTGAGAAAACTTATCTGATATAGATTTTGGTATTGAATGTGGAAAGAAGAAAAATCAACATTAATCCTTCAAAATCAAGCAAGCTGTTACAAGGACAAGAGAAAATATGGTGATATCTAATCTTTACCCTTTACTGTGCTGATATGAAATTCATATTTGGGTAATGAATACTTGTTTCTTGTTGCATTCCATTAGCAATCAATCTTTTATGATCTTTAAATTATTTTTCGATTACTAAATGGACCGAAAATAGAATTGTGCATAGTTTTCTATGTGTTTGTATTTTCAAATGCTAATCTAAATTTTGTAAAACTCATTGTGAAAGTGCATACAAATGATTTGAAAGATATTCATTTTTGTTTCATATTCAAATGATTTTCCAAATTGGAAGTTAATATTTTGAGTGCTAAAAGTCAGAAATGCTTCAAATCCTTCTAATAGAGTTTTCTCTATCTCTAACATGTTAATTCCTGATCTTAATGTACTATCCTATACTTGAACTCCTAAATCCTATTTTTCAACGAGTTAGACCTTCAGTCTAACAAGTTAACCATCCATATGAGTTTCAAGTCTATCTTTACAGAAAGATTCCAATCCATCAAAGCCTTATACTTAATGTGTTTATCCTTATTGACTAAGTTATTCCAAGCGCGATTATGTTATTAACCATTTCAATGGAATGACTTATATAGCTTCTGGAACCTATTTAACCTACTAGTCATTTGGACTAACGAGTTAATGTACTTCATTATTCAAAAATCCAGTATTTGAGTGTGAGCAAAGTCTTTGAACCTCTATCATGAAAAGCCTTTCAGCTAGCATTTATTCATATGACTTTTACTCTCAGAAAAACTCTTTAATGTGTTAATACTGTTGTTTGACATGTTATCTGATCTAATGTTACAAATTGAAGCTATATGATATTTTTCCTCAATTTGTTGACTTCCACATTTTTTTGAACAAAAGTATTTGCTTTGAACAAGTTTTTTAAAACTTTGTTTTCAACATTCATGTTTTAAATAAGTACATTAAAAACCTTATTTCAAAAGAAGCATTATTTATCTTCTAGCTTCATGTGCATATTTTTACATAACACTTATTATTTGAATAAATCCTCATTTTCAAATTCATGACCATTCATAGCCAACCTATTTTCATGCAAGCTTTTAGTTTTTCATAAAGTTGATCTGATCAAATCTGATTTCAAAAGAATTTATGATTGATGATATTTTAGTTATAAAATCTTTTGATACCTTCTTTGCTTAGAAATCATATGGTTTAATCCATATAAGAGCATGAGAGTCATTGTATCTAACATAGTGTGGACCTAAGAGAAGTTGGGTATCGAAGAACCAATATTTATGTTGAAGGTATACTAAAGAATAAGATAAAATTCTATTGATGGAGATATCAATGATGGGAGAATTGAATTTCTTCCTTGGGTTGCAAATGAAACAAAAGAAGAATGGGATCTTCATATCTCAAACAAAGTATCTTAGAGAACTTCTGAAGAAATATGGTCTGGAGTAAGCCAATAGTGCAAATACACCTATGAGCTCAACCATATCATTGGACGCGGACGAGAATGGCAAGGATATGAACTTGACTAAATATAGAGGGATGAATGGATCACTACTCTACCTCACGGCAAGTATACCAGACATTCAATTTAGTATGGGAATGTGTGCCAGAGATTAATTAGCTCCCAAGCAATCATACGAAGAAGTTGTCAAGAGTACCCTCAGATATCTTGTCGGAACACCAGATCTGGGAGTATTGTATCCAAAGAAAGGAGTAGAATACCTAATGGGATACTTAGATGCTGATCATAGAGGATACAAAACAGGCAGAAAAAGAACCAGTGGACAATGCCAATTCCTAGGAGGTTGTGTTGTTTCGTGGTCTAGTAAGAAACAAAACATTATGGCCATATCTTCTACAAAATCATAATACATTGCCACTGCTAGCTGTTGTGCTTAGATTTTATGGTTAAAACAATAATTACAAGATTTAGGAATCAAGTTGGAGGAAATCCTAATCCTCTGTGACAACACAAGCACAATCAGCCTGTTTAAGAATCCAGTTCATCATGCCTGAACCAAGCATATTGATGTTTGACGTCATTTCATTTAGGACCATGTTCAAAAGAAAGATGTGAAGGTAGAATTCATTCCTATTAAGTATAAAATAACAGACATTTTCACAAAGCCTGTCGACCAGCAGAATTTCAATTACTTCAGAAGAGAATTGGGAATGGTAAATCCCAATGAGTTGTAAGAAATCTCACATTACTTCTTTAATTTGAGTATTTAGATTTACAGTTTTGATGATTAGGAAACTAACTTAAGTATCGGAGTAGATAGAAATTTGTTTTGCAGGAAGCTCTGTTCTAACACTGAAAAACAGAGGTGAATAGAGTAGGGTGTAATCGATGAAGGCATCGATAACCATACCTTGAAGACATCTTACTTTATCGATCATCTGATTGATAAAACCAAATTATGGATTAGCTCATCGATCAACAGGGCATATGAAACTGACCAAAAATGATGGGGAGCAGAATTATGGATAACCTGATCCATCACCCAATTATTGAACAATTTATCGATCAATAGCAGAATGGAGCTCCTCAGTCAAATCAGTCAAATGGGTAAGAATTATTGATTAATTGATCGAATAACTATTAATCGATCACATGATCGATCAACTCAGATAGGTATTGGAATGTCCTACCTTCAACCTCTTAGAGTACACATTTGTAAGTGTTATGGTTGAAGCAGATCACGACACAAGCCTGTGGATTTAAAATTTCAACATAATTACTCGGGTTACTATTCATTGTTTAAGTTCCATATTACAAGCCCAACTTCAAAAATTCATAACTAATTCCATAAAAATCATATTAAGGTGTTCTAAAATTATATGGAAATATATTTTGATTTTCTTTAAGAAAAAAATATCTAATTAGACTTATCTTTGCCCAATTCGTAAAATTTAATCAATAAATATTACCGTTCATTTCGTAAAATCTGGAACTTCCAGATTCTGTGCCTCAACTTTGGAAATTCGTATCTCTTTATGTACATATCCAATTGAGGTGATCTAGATCTCATTTTAGAGCTTGGGATATGTACTATGAGTCTACCAAATCTCATGGCTTAACTCATTCGTTTGATAGGTCAAACTAGAGCTACAAACTCACTGCTCCAGGACCTACTTTTTATCCCTTAAAATCTTTTTACTTTAATTCTTTTTATTTCTTTGGCATACATAACATGGGCTTACTCTTTTTCATTCATGCTCATATATTTTTATTCATGTCATAAACATTATAATTAAATACATGGCACCATAGGCATCCAAAACATAAATCACATAATAGGAGAATTACACATTGAATAATAATATCATTCATTAACATGAATAATTCTCCACTTTCTTCTCCTTGCTTCTCATGCCATTATTGCCCATTATTGATTGGCCTAAATGGTTAGTTAGGAAGGGGATGAGATTTGGGGAAATCTCAATAGCAAACAATACCATATTAACCATGCTAGATGAATGCTAATGCAATACACGCAACTTGTTTATTCTCTTATTAATTAGTGACATATTAGCATGCTCAAAACTAACTTCTTGATGCATGGCCATGGAGACATAATATACTCATCATGAATAGAAATTATAGCAGCTAAAACATGTCACATTAACATTCAAATAACATGTACACAGCAACACGCAAGCATACAACATCAAGCAATGACAATAGGTATGTTCACTACCTTGCACCTCAAGCTTTCCTCTTACTTTTCCTTTGACTCCCTTGACTTTCCAACCATGTGGGCATTCAGTTAACATCACCAAATATCCTATTGGATGTTCCAATGTCCTAAACATAGTCGTAATGATCATAAAATCTATTAGAACCACTAGATTACATAATGTTCAAGACTAGCTCTCTTGAACCTCAACCCTTTCTCTTCATTTGAGGGTTTTCTTTCTAGCTTTTCTAACATAAATCTCATCATTTTTCATCCTCAAGATCCATTTCTTGTCAATTAGGACCACTTTAGATGGTCTTAGATTCAAGAAGATCAAATCTAAAAATTTTGCTTCACGGGTACTGTTTACACAAAAATTCCAGAATTTTTGCTCAACTTTGAAAATTCATAATTAATTCTAGAAAAATCAAAATTGAGTGGTTGCAAGTCTCAATGAAATATCCTTAAGTTATATTTAAAGTAAAAATACTTTTAGGAACCAATTCTATGCTAAACAGTATCGGAATTGTACGGAATTTGACACTCTTCCAAAGGATAAACACTGTTTCCAGATTTCAAACCCTAACTTTGAAAAATCACCATAAATCGTACACATATCCAAATGAAGTGTTCTACCCATGGATTTAAAGCTTACAGAGTGTAATGTAATCATACCAAATTTCAGAATCAGATACAAAGAGTAACTTATTCGAAATAGGCATCAAGTCAGATGTTACAACCATCACATACCTTGATCTTGAAGCTTGAATCTTGTTCCTTCTTCTTTGCCTTCACCCTTACGTTTTTCTCTCTAAATTTTGGAAAATATTTTCCTCTACAAATGGCTACCAAAAATATCTTCCAAGGTGAGGTATTTATAGCCAAAACTTTGGCTTGAATGGACTAAAATGCCCTTGGTGGCTAATAGAAAGAGTAAGGGTGATCTTGGAACTTCAAGTTAACTTTTACATCATCATTGTATCATCTTCTTGCATCATCCTTACCTCATTCTTCTTGAAGATGCCAAGTGTCACAAATATGGTGGAGGAGAAGGGAGATTAGATTCTAGCCGTTGGATCAAAACTTAATCCTTAAGTTTCCTCCGAATTTACTTGGCCTAAGTTTCTCCGACTTTCTTTATGGCCTTCCGGAGCTCAGAAAATTCTTTTGTCTACTCCATAAAGTCTCTTTAATTCTAGAGAGTATCTATGAATTTTCTTACATCATAACACTTCCTTTAAGCCTTGCATAAAAATTCATTTGCTAAAATACCCTTTTATCGGCATAACCGGTTTTTTAATTTATTAAAGCCATTCCACTGCCCTTTTGGTTGTGGGACTAATTTTATAAATGAGTACAACCTTCTAACCATTTAACCTTTTTTTTTGTATATTTTTGAGGTCTCTTGCTATTTTAAATAATTACCTCAAACGATATACTTTTTACCGGCCATAACATCATAAATTCCATTTAAGCTGCCTCAGGGGTATTTTCGTCTTTTTTTCTCAAAAGAGCCTTAGAATATTATTTCTCATTTTTTTTGGGATTTTCTTGGAATTCTCTGTATACTCTTCCATTTTTACCCCTGTTGGTCATAACTTTCTAAATTTACGGTTTAGTCCCTGCTTGGACTTAACTTCATACAATCCTCTCTTTGAGGTTTCTAACTTAACCCTTGGCCTGTATCTAGCCTCTTTTCTCTTTCTGGGCCTTCAAGACTTTACTGGAGCCTCTAATTTTGATTACATTTTATCCCCTTAAAACTTTCACTTTGTAGTTTAGTCCCTAAAACTGCTTTGACTTCCTTTCTCATCTTTGGGACTTCTGCTCAAAAGGAGTCCAGTAGCCTATCCAATTTAGGCTATTTCAGGTACTTCTAGGCCCAAAATTTGGGATGTTACAGGTATGACTTCTCACTGCAAAAAATTATTCATAACATATTCAATCAATTGCTTTTTCGATAACTTGATCTATAATTATGCATTGTGTTTCTACTATTCTTATTCGATCATCCTTAGTCTCCACCCCATCAATTTCTGAATAAAGGGGAACTTCACATTCACATGTGTCTTATATCTTAAAAGCTCATCTCCTTTGTCAAAATAGTATGCTCATCTGCATTCAGTGTCAATTGATTAGTTTTGATGATGAGTTGCTTTCACATTTTCCTTTCATGATCCAATTTGAAAACAATTTATAGAAAGGATTATATATACATTTGATATTTGATTGTACTAACTATTCTTCTTGCAAGAAGTTGTTGAATTCATAACAGGAGAATTTGTGCTATGAAAGAAACTCCTCACTAGACTACAAGGAAAAATTATCAAATTTGAGGATTGATAATTTAATGCGCAATCAAGATATGTAGAAAAGAGAACGTGATTGAAGATAGAAAGATTATTGGCATCAACCTTCAAAGCATAATCACCAATGCCAATATGAATGAGCATTAAGCCTGGCAATGGACTTCATGGATCAATTTATCAACTTGCCGAATTCAAACGAGCATTTCTAAACCATCTCTTTTATAATTTATGAATATTGATGCATTACATGGTTTGGATCGCACTAAGAGAGAAGGATGATATATTACCCCTCACACAAGAGCTATGTCATGTTTAATATCCTTCAAACTTTTTGCTAATGTCAAATAGGGGGAGAGATAGGCATGAAAAATATGTTGCATCTAATTTGATTTCATTTCATCCATATTTTTCATAAGGGATTTTCCATCATCAAAAAGAGAGAGAATGTTAAATATGATTAGTTTTGATGATGTCAAATAATAGAGTAAAAAGTTTGCATAAATTATTTGTCTCATGCTTTGACTAACTACCGTACTTAATATCTTGTGTAGTTTCTTCACAAAAAGAAAGGAGTTATTATGTTAAACTTTGAGTTATGAAAAATGATCAAGAGGAAGAAGAAGAAGAGAGATTAATAAAAGAAGAACTTGCAAGATCAAATGGAAATATCAAGATTCAAATTCATAGATTTGATATTGGAAGTTGCTATGCTCAAATTGAAATTTGTATGGCTCAATCGAAAGCTAAAATGCACAAACCGAAAGTTATATCATCATATATTGAGTCACCCTTCATATAAACATTGAAAATAAGCTTCAGAGGTGATTTTCAAGGGCATTTATCAATCAATAACTCGATCAGCCACTTATCGATCAATTTACCGATAAAACACATACTCTGTTATGCTTTGTTCTTCGTTCAGCTCTTACATAGGTTTGGTATTTCTCTAATATCTCTTAAACCACAAATCCATTTGAGGTGCAACTTTATTCATATGAAACTAGACCCAGAACACAGTTCATGGACACAAAATCAACTTCAAAGAGTTTCATATAAGGGAGATATGTTGCTCAAAACATTGCAGTTGGGTTTAACGTCTTTATTCCAACTTTAGTCACTGTGATGAAGATAAATTTGTGACTACAATGAATTTTGGGGTCGTTTTTATTGCATTAGAAAGTAGACTCAAAGAGCTTTATGGGGATAATCATTTAAAAAATTTGGAGTTGAATTGGAATATTTATGATCACTCAAATTTGACCTTTGTTTTGCTTGAATCAGAATTCGAATTTATTGAGGCAAAGACCAGAAGTTCTACATTGACTGATTAAGCTCTCGAGCAACATGCTACTCAAACATGTTATTGAGTAAAAAGTACTAGAAGAAATGAAGAAATGAAAAGCCATTATCAAATGTTACTCGAAGCCAGTTATCAAGTAAACTGATGTTCGAGTTGATGATCAAGCAACTACATACTCGATCACTTTATCGAGTTCCTGGTACTATCTCTTCAATTCTTCTCTTATCCTCACATACATTTCTATGTTGCTCAAGCTATAATCTATCTTTGAAAATATGAAAGCACAAGTAATCGATAACATTCTCGATTAAAGGTTAATCGATCAGATATTCAATCACTGATAGAATTGTTTAAGTGTAAGATTTTACAATAAATTATTGATCATTTAATTAATAATTGGTTGATTGATAAGCTATCAAGAAAAAGGAATAAACTTCATTTCGTGTAACAAAAGGAATATCAATCACCTGATCAATCAAGTCATTATTGATCAGGACTCAGATAATCTGGTTTTCCAACTTATTGTTTCTAAGATTATCAGATACTTATCACTTGATTTGAGGAAGATTATTTCAGGTAAAGAGCCATAATGAATTTATGATGTGAAGAATCAAATTTTGTCAAAAGCTTCCAACGGCTAGTTTCAATAGTCATATTCTTCAAGCTAAATGGGAAGAAGATGCTCAACGGTTAAATGCCCAACATCATCTATAAATAGAAGAGCATTCAAAGTGAGAAAAAAAATAGGAGACTCTAAGCTTACAACATCAAATGCTAAAACGCCGAATCAACATATTCTTCTTTAGAGCTCCGAGAGAAAATTCCCTTTCGCTATACTTCAAAGACTATAACATATGTATTCGTAAGATAGAGAGGAGAGTTTCCCAAACGTGCTTAAGATTCATCTATCACTTCTTTGAGAGAAGAAATATTCAATCTTCATTATCATTATCAGATTGTATCCTTATGGTGTGTAAGGGAGAGTATTTACGTCAATGTGAGGTTGCTGTTGAATAGACTGGTTAGTCTAAGGATTGTAAGTGGCATCAGAAGTGCCCAGATCAAACTTCTGGTTGTAGTGGCTCTCAAGTACCTATGTTAAACTTGAGGAAGATAGTGGATTGAAAATCTCAGGGGGAGCCTGGGGACTATACGTAGGTCAGTGAGGACCGAACCAGGATAAATCACAGTTTGCATCTTCTCTTACCTTATCTCTTTATATTTCTAGCTAAACCATTTTACTACTTTGATTATGCTTATGTCAATTCATTGTTTTTATACTCAGAATTTGTTATGAATTTCATTATATTGCGAAAAGTTTTTTATTTTAATTAACACCCAATTTAACCCCCCTCTTGGGTGATAAGCCATTCTTACACAATCCACATAGCACATCAAGCAAGCGAGATAAACAATCAAATTATAAGTTCAATACTACCTTTTATGTCACATCCTAAATTTTAGGCCTAGAAGTACCGAAATTAGCCTGAAATGGGCAGGCTACCAGACCCTTTTTGGCAGAAGTCCCAGAGATTCCTTGGAAGGACAGTAGGATTTTCAGGGACTCAACTATAAAAAGAAAGTTTTTTGGGATTGAGAACAAAGGAAGTTAGAGACTCGAAAGAAGTGTCAGGGCCTAAGAATGAAAAATTGTAATTTTGCAAAGTTTTGGGCTAATAAGGGTAAAAATGGAAACTATGCCCGAAAATCCCATAAAAAATCTCAGAAAATAGAAAATGGTAGGTTAAGGCCTAAACACTTCAGAAAAATTTCAAAAAAATAGGAATAAGGTTCAGAGGCCTGTATGAGACTAAAAATGACAAAAATGCCCTTGGAAGGAAATTGTGGAATTCCCAGGGTTTTGACTGATTTTGAATATTATTAAAAATGAATTATTTAAAGTATAAGGAGGCCTTTGATAAGTGGAAGAAAATGAGAGAAAATACTTGAGAAATTAGTATAGGTTTTAAAAATAATTTCGTCCCCAGAAAGCGAAGAGGTTGGCTTTAATAGAATTTAAAACCTATTTACGTACTATCGAGGAAAGTTAAAGTCAAATGTCTAGAGGTTGACTTTTGACTTAAGAAAAATTAGAGGAATTCCTTGTGATGAATAAATAGTATTAGTACCTGGAGACAGATTCTTGGAGTCGTAGACCGATAGAAAGAATTCAATCAAGTTCACTCCAAAATAAATATTATTAGTTATTTTAATGGAAGAACAAGGGAAGAGCATCACTCTCTCTTTGCGCATGTTATATAATGCCATGTGGATTTATTTGAGGTGAGAAAATGGTGCCATAACATGTCCTAGTGGTCCCGAGAAAGTTAGGACCTGAAAAAGTATCTTATACAGTGTAGAATGGCAAGATGGGTGGAGGAATACCTAAGGGTTGTATTTTGCATGAATTTTATATTAATTTCATCCCTATTTTAATACAAAATGATGAAGGAATATAGAGGAGACAAGTGTACAATTAGATGGGAAAAGAAGGTATTATGTGTATGGCTGGATGCAAGACACGTGTACGGTCAGATGCAAGACACATATACAGTCAGATTAAAGGCATATGGATTAATGATGTAAGCATGATGTCATCAAGATGGTGTAAGCATGATGTCATGGGACACTTGTCACCACAAGATTAAAAGGGAAAATGGACGGTTCAGATCAAGCCACATATTTTTAAGATCAACGGCCAAGATTCAATCTTGTTTTCTATAAGTACCCCCTCCCCTCCCTCATTTTCGTCCAACCTCGAGGAAACCTAGGGGAAGCTTTGGAAAAAAGGTTTCTAGAGAGAGAAAGAAGAGGGAGAAAAAAAGGCCAAGTAGTCATATGCAAGATCAAGCTCCAAAACAAGGTATGTTCATGGTTTTTGATGTAGTTTTCACTATCCTTGTTGTTTTTGAGCTTGGTTATGGATTCTAATGATTTTTGGGAGCTTGAAACCCTGGGGGGTTATGCTACATGAAATTCTTAAGAGGAGGGGAAGATGAAATTGATGTTAGAATAATGTTTGAATACGAATCAAGTGGTTTTATGCTGAAATTGGTTGAACCTCATGATTATGTAACTTGAGGAAATGTGTTGACCAGACCTAGTTCTTGTGCCTAGAATGTGATTTTGATGATTTTTATGCTTCCAATGTGTTTAAAATGAAAAATTGTGTAGGGATAAGATGAAAGGATGAAGTTGGAAGCATTGGAATCAAAATTGAAAATGAAGTGGCAAATTTCAGTTTAGGCCTAGGACTAGGGGAAGGAGCTGGATTTTGATGAATCTAAGCTCATTTTTGAATTATTTAGGCTAAATTATATAGGATTGTCCTAAGGAAATAATTTTTACAAAGTTAAAACATTATATTATAAATTAAGGAAAAAGGGATTAAGTTTAAGGACATAAGTCTTCCATATTATGTAATTCTTGGTCCTAATGAGTAATGTGACCTTTGTGGCTGTGATTAGGACCTTGAAGTATCCAAGAGAAGGTTTGGATGTGGTTAAGCAAGCAACCTTAATGGTTGGAAGCAAAAGGGAGTAAAAGGAAGTTTAAGGACATAAGGTAGCAAACTTAACCTTACTCTTATGTACTTGGTATTTGCTTGCATGTATGGCATGTTTCTATATTATATGATTTTATGAACTCATGTGTTATGATTGTGAATGTGTTTGAGATATGCCATAGGCATAGTGTTTTATGATAAATACATGATGATTTCCAAACATGTTATTATGTTATAAAGGTGTTAAGTTGCAAGCATGTTATAAATGCCAAGCTTGCTATATATGTTTGGAGTGGTTATTGTTTGCTACTGAGATTCTCCCAAATCTCTTCCCTCCCTAACCAACCATTTAGGTCAACCAATGATGCACAATGATTGCATGAAGGAGAGCATGAAAAGGAAGGAGAAGAAAGCAGGGAATTATCGATGTTAATGATTGCTTAAGGATTTATGTATAATTCTTCTATTATGTAAATTATATATATGAATGCCAATGATGCCATGTATTCATTTAGAATGTTTATGGAATGAATAGAAATGTATGAGAATGAATAGGAAAGGATAAGGCCAAGTTATGCATGCCAAAATAATAAAAAGAATTAAAGCAAGCTGGAGTAGTCAACTTCCAGATCCAATTTGACCTATCAAATGAATGAGTTACGCCATGAAATTTGGCAGACATGTTGTACACATCCCAAGATTTAAAATGAGAGGTATAAAACCTTAATTGGATGTGTACATAAGGAGATATGAATTTTCAAAGTTGAGGCATAGAATCTGGAAGTTCCAGAATTGACCAAATGAACGGTAATGTTTAATGAATAAACTGTATGAATTGGGCAAGGATAAGTCCAATTTCATATTTTTCTCTTGTGGAGAATTGAAAAGGCTTCAAATACAATTTTGAACTACCTCAATGCAATTTTTATAGAATCGGTAATGATTTTTAAAGTTGGACTAAAAATCTAGAATTTAACCAATGAACAGTAACCTAAGAACCAAATGCAAATCTTCAATCTACGGGCTTCTTTTGTGATCCGCTTGAACCATCACACTTCTAAACGTGTACTCTGAGGGGTTAAAGGAAGGATGTTTCATTTCACACTTGATAGGTTTCGGCCTCCTTGGGATAATTAGTTTCCCCTTGTATTCTCCTCACAAAACTTACCAATTCAAGTATAATTGCAACCCACATTAACAATTATACAACTTAATTACAACACTTTAACCTTAACCTACATAATTCTCCCTTTTTCTTTGATTTTTAACAATATTATTCCTCCTTTACATTCCATAATCTCTTGGTTCAATCCTACACAATTTTTCATGAGAAATTCAAATATCCAATCAGTTTTACAAAAATCAAACTCCTTCCCTATCAAACTGATTTGGCCAAATAGGGGTATATAACTTCCAAAAATTCTATTTTTGATTCCAATGATTTTAAAGACTTTTCTTTAGTATATCCCTACACAAAAACCCATTGTAATCATCAAATCAATGTAAAACAAACTGCTACATCAAGTTTCCCCCTTTGGCTGAATTGAAATATAAAACCCTAACTTGGTTCTCTTCCAAAAATCAATCTATGCTCTACTTAAACATGCTTATTCCACTTCATCCTCAGGGTGTCTATCCTTCCCTAAAGATCACATGCTCAAATAAAAAATGAGCAGCACCTCACTATAAAATTTCATGCAAAAATCTAACCAAAACTAGATTGAATCTTAACTATAGTAAGGCTTGAACATACCTTGATGAATCTTTGACGAAAACTAGATTATTTCTTGCTTGAACTCCTTCTCAAACTTAATTCCACAGGTCTGAAATAAAAATGGTAGCACCTCACCTTATATTTTCCAATTTCCTAGCTTTTTCTTGTATTTTAAGGGGGTATTCATAAGCAAACAAAGCTGCCACTTCTTCTCCCATTTTGCATGACCAAAGGCCACCTAGGGGGTTATTTGGCAGCCATTCAATGCAAGAAGGGTTTAGATTTGTACAAGTGTCCATTTTCTAGAGTTTTCCAACATTTATCACATGAAAATTGGATTTTTCTTTAATTAATTTGAAGCCTCCAGAATTGTCACGAAATTGAACTTCATTCTAGGCCCAATATGGGTCCCACACATGGTTTAGGATGGCCCAAAAAGATGGCCTACAAACCAAATCAAAATCTCAAGCAATTCTGAAGCTTTATCGGTTACTATTCACTAGCAACATTTCATAATTTTTTAGGCCTCCAAAAATTTATTACACCCCATCATAATTCACCTTTTAACATAAGAATGTGATCTAAAAAATTTTAGAATTTTTTCACTAGCTCTACACATTTATTTTGAATTTTATCCGATTAGGCCTCTATCAGTGCAACTATGGGAAAATAAATTTTCTAAAATTAATTCCTGGGCTTCCAAGGCCTAAAAATAATTTTATAAATTCAAACAAATATTTAGATGATTTTTCCATATTTTTTTCAAATTTATTGAGGCCACTAAGTATTTAAAATAATTATTTTCCTATGATTTTCCAATATTATCCTAAAAAACCTCCGTTTATGGGAAATTCCATAATAATTTATTTTCACAATAATTACACTTTTCAGGCCTCAACCAAGATTCCAACACCTCTAATTTATATTTTTCCTATTTTTCAGGAATTTTCTAGAATTTTTCTCTAAATTACCCGTTTTGCCCTTACTAGACCGATAATTACGAAAATGCCACTCCGAACCATATCGGGATTTGACATCAAAAGTTATTTCATCTCCTTTCATTAGAAGTTCAAAAAAGTCTACTATGAAAAAAGAAAAAGGGCTGAAATCTACACATTGATTCTTTTTCGTGATTTTCGGTGAACCGTATGCATCAAAAGGTGCATGTATGGCTCCTAAGGGATAAAATCTTATCCTAATCAACCGACTTTATCGAGAAAGACTACTCTCTATGTCCAGGTGAAACTTTTTGGGATGTGACGGCAAGCATGTTATCAATGCCAAGCTTGTCATGTATGTTTGGGTGGTTATTGTTTGCTACTGAGATTCTCTCGAATCTTACCCCCAACCAACCATAATAGGTGTAAGCTGCAAAGGAGGAGGAATACTTGAAGGAGAACAAAGAAAGAAGAGAAGAATGCCATAATTAAGCTTATGTAATTAATGTAGCCCTTAGGTTGATCTATGCATGAACATGTCTCTTAATGTTATGAGATGTTAAATAATGATGATGGCCTATGTCATTGGCTATAAGGATGTATGAGAATAGTTATTGCATGAATGGAATGGTAATATGCATGAAAGGAATTAATTATGACTTGTTATTGCAAGTAAGGGTAATAAATTTAAATTATTTCTAAATGAGCCATAAATTTGTGACAAAGTAGAAGTGAGGCAAAATGTTGAATCTGCCCATGAATTTAGGTAAGTTCTAGAGCACATCCTAAGCTTGAAAACAAAGGTTAAGACTAGATTTATATTTTTTCCTATAGATAATTGAAAGAATTTCAAATAGAACTTTGAACTACCTCAATACGGTTTTTCTATAATTAGTTATGATTTTTCAAAATTAGACCAAAAATCTGAAATTTACTAATAAATAGTAACCCTAGAAGCAAATTTTAAATTTTCAATCTACGGGATTAATGTTCTATTTGAACTGTAATACTTTTGAACTTGTACTAGAAGGGCTTTAAGGAAGGATGTTTCAACTTAAATATATGACATGTTTCTATGTTTATGTGATTTTATCAACTCATGCGTTGTGATTGTGAATATATTTAAAGTATGCTATATAAGCCTATGTATTTTATGATAAATGCATGCTGATTTCTAAATATGTCATTATGTTAAAACGATGTTAAGTTGTAAGGATGTTATTAATGCCAGCTTGCCATGTATGTTTGGATAGTTATTGTTTGCAACTGAGATTTTCTCAAATCTCACCCTCCCTTAACCAACCATAATAGGTATGAGATACAAAGGAGGAGGAATGCTTAAAGTAGAACAAAGAAAGAAGAGAAGAGTGTGATAATTAAGCTTATGTAATTAATATAGCCTTTTTGTTGATGTATATATGAGCATGCCTCTCTTGTCATATCCCACTAATTTTAACCTTAGAAGTGTAAATAATAAATTAGATAGAGGGCCAAGTAGTAAAGTAGATTCAGAGCCGCAACAACTTTTAAAGTGAGGTATAACTCCTGACCATACTGATATTTTTAAAATTATTAGTCAAGGAAGGGCAAAATAGGAAAGTTGGATAAAAATTCCAGAAAATTCCCAAAAAATCATAGAAAAATAAATTAGAGAGTTTGGAACCATATTTGAGGCCCTAGAAGTGAAATCAGCATTTATTACAAAATTTTCTGTAAACAGAGGTTTTTCTGCTAAAACAATGAAAAATCGGACAAAAATAATTATTTTAAATATATAGAGGTCTCAATAATTCTGAAAAAAATATGATAAAATTATTTGAAGGTTTATTTATGATTATAAAATTAATTCCAGGCTCTGAAAGTGTTACAGCCTATGATAGCATCTCAAGAAGTGTTCAATATGGAGGTCCTGAAGCCCCAGAAATGCTCATCTAGTTAGAGGCCCAACTAGCCTTCTAAAGTGCTCAAAGAATTTATAGCTTTAGAATGCTTACATGGAGGATGATATGGATCACTACTTGGATGATGAGATGGACACATGCGGAGCTTGACATGACATATGGAAGAAGCCACCATGGCATATGAGTTATTAAAGTATAACCACTTGGACCTTAAGAAAGACAAGAGCACGTTCTAAGAGCCCAAAAGGAGATTTCAAGCCAATTCCTATGTAATTCTAGGCCCAACACAATTATATGTACCTGGAGGAGTCTATTAGAGCTATAATCTTTTAAATTGGGGCCCAAATGCATTGTGTTATGGACCACAAGAGTTCTAGAACGTGGTTCAACCATATTCAAGCTCAAATGAATGTCTAAAAGGCCTATACGTGCTTATGGACGTGATTAGCAATTATGAAGATCCATTTGGAAGGTCTAAAAAGATTTAAGAAGCATCAAGAGTGATCTTATATGATATTAAATAAAATTCTATTTGTTTTAATTAGTTTCCTATTTTGTATTGATTGCTTTTTGAAGGCAAAGACTTACTTATTTTGTCTTGCATTAATTAGTGGAGAATCAATTAAGATCCTTCTTATTAATAAAGGGATCCTACTAGGTAATGTGTGATCTAGATTATTCTATCTTGACTAGCATGTTAGAATATTCTAAAAAGTCTTTTGATTTTCCTAATTTTGTTGTATTTTTGCATCTATTTTTGATGGATTTGCCTAATTTATTGATTGCCTATATGACTAGGTGAATCAACTGGGATCGTTGCCAGCCTTTTAGCTCATATTCCCTCTGATTAGTGAAGTGCTCGATTGTTTCTTGTTGGTTACAGGCCCTATTTAATCAGTGCTTTGTTAAGATTTTTGGACCTGAGTAATTTGACTATATCAGTACTGCTGTGGTGGTGCTGCCGTTGCAACTTATCTACTATGACAATCTGCTGTTGCTTCCTGTATTCCTACCTTTTGGAGATAAGTTGTCAAGAATTTGATTTACTTTGGTCTGCTGAGAAGTTTTGATCATCATTCTTGTTGTAGCAACTTAACTGAATAACTCCTTAAATCTTGTGTTGTTTATTTGTGATAATTCTTCCATTACATCATACTATTATTATATGGCCCATTCTTTATAATTGCTGACTTTTGTAGTATTGCTGTTGTAATGCATCTAATAATCTATTATTTTGATTTTTTGCATGTGCTGTCACTATTCTACTTTGTATTGTTTCAAACTAAACTAAGTTGCTAAGGATCTAGTTATCTTTGGTTTTCTAGAAATTTTACTCAGCTTCTTACTACAGCAACCTTGTTTACTGTTGGACTTTACACTCTGCATTGATTTTGGTTTAATCCCCTTTTATTATCCACAATAGCGTGTTGAGGCCAATACTTTTTCTAAGTGAGGGGGTGGTTTAATTCTATCTTTCATTTTGTTTCCCTCACTCTGTTTGAACTTGCACCACCATTGTATGAACTGTACTTTGCATGACCAAAGACACCAAGTTTTATCCTCTAGATAGAGAGATTAACGGAACATTAAGGCAAATAAAAAAGGCCAACCAATCAAAGGCTAGAACTATTGCACCTATTTCTAAACCAAAGTATAATTCACTGTCAAGTTCTGAAAATTCTCTTGCTACACATATTTCTAATTCTGAATCTGCTTTGGGTGATTTTGTTGGTAATCATTTTATCATGGATGGTCCTAATGGGGTTAACCAAGCTTTAAACAGACCCAACAATGATGAACCTTGTGAGCATCATGATGATAATGAAAATTTAAATAATAATCAATACCCTAACAATAATGCTATACAAGGGAATAACAGGGAACATAGAACAATTAGAGATTTGACTTCTTCTAATAATACATATGATCCACTTAGAACTTGACCTGATTTTAATGTTAACTTTGAGTTAAAGGGTCCCTTATTAAGCAACTTACTAAAATTTTATGGTTTACCAAGAGAGGACCCTTATAAACATTTGAAGACTACACATGTGGTGTGTGCTTCAATGAAACCTATGGGAACTGACATGGACAAAATTTTTAGACAAGTTTTCCAGTTTACTCTTGAATGGAAAGCTAAAGAATGCTTCTTAATGCTGCTATATCACACAGCAAGTGCATTAACATCCTGGACCAAATTAAGAAACGCCTTCTTGGAAAGATATTTTCCACCTTCAAGGACAACATCATTAAGGAAAGAGATATATAGTGCTAAATAGATGACTCAAGAATCTTTCTATGAATATTAGAGCAAATTTCATGAACTCTTATCCAAGTGTCCTCACAACCAAATTCCAGAGGCACACTTAATCCAATATTTGCACAGTGGATTGATTCATCAAGATCAAAAGAACTTGGATACAGCTACTGGAGGTACTATTCAAGATCTAACCATCGATGAAGCATGGACTTTGATTGAAAAAATTGGCAACAATACACAGCATGATATGAGGGGGAGGTATGGACCAGCTAGAATCAAGTAACGAACGAATGGTTGATCTAGGTAGGACCTTAAGAGAACCTATCTCTTACAACCCTAGCCATGAAGACACCACAAAGTTGATCAATCCCTTGATACTATCGAGTATTCTCACGAAATATAAGGATGCAAGCAAAGCTCACATAGAGAGAAATAAACTCAATTCTAATTCATCTAAGTCTAAATTCAATAACAAAAAACGTAGCCTATATATAGGTAATAATAGAACACTCTAGAATCAGCATCTTAAGACATAAATTCTAGGGATGATGCCTCATTAATGATTATTTGACTGTGGGAGGCATTATTTATTACATAGAAATAAAAGAAAATAACTTAAACTTCAAGAACAAGTCTGCTATTTAAAAATAGGAAAGTAGATCAAAACATGATCTTCTAGAAAATAACTCACTCAACAGTGCTCTCTTAGCCTCACTTTTTCTAGAAATTAAACTCTCTATCTTTTTTTCACTTTTCTCATGTTCTTTCTTTTTCTTTTCTCTCTCTTTAGTTTCTTTCTTTTCCACTCTCTCCTTTTCTTTCAACTCATTCATTCTTTTACAATCCAGCTCAATCCTCACTTGGTCCTTATAAGCTTCTTTTGGCCTAAGAGGCTTTAATACAATGATTTTTCCATTGAATGTTATAAAATAACAATTTTTGTAACAATCATGGTAAGCTTTGCTATCAAATTTTCATGGCCTTCCGAGTAAGAGATGTCCAGCAAGCATTGGAACCATATCACATAGAACTTCAGTATGATAGTTCCTAATAGAAAAAGAAACCAAAACCTGTTTAGTGACTTTAGCCTCAGCACTATTATTCAACCATTGCAATTTATAAGGTTTAGGATGCTTCATAGTAGGCAAGTCCAGCTTTTCAATAAGTAAGGTACTAGTAACATTGGTAATACTACCACTATCAATAACCATGCCGCATACCTTATTCTTTATAAAACACCTCGTGTGGAAGATAAGCTTGTGCTGCTCTTTCTCATCATCTTCCTTTACATGAATATTTAGGGCTCTTCTAGCCACCAATGCTTCTCCAGTAACAGGTTCGGCTTCATCAATCTCTAATTTAGAGTTAGTCTCCAAAGAGGGTATGTCATCATCACTTTTATCACTAGAATGTTCACTGTCATACTCATCATTGTCTTTGATAACGATGGCTCTCTTATTGGGACATTTGAAAGCAATATGCCCCTTTTCATGACATCTAAAACATTGAAGAGAAGAGGTTTTATCAGTAGAAGAAGTTTCAGAGTCAAATTTCTTACCAC
Organism: Neltuma alba; assembly: GCF_004799145.2. Lineage (NCBI taxonomy): Eukaryota > Viridiplantae > Streptophyta > Magnoliopsida > Fabales > Fabaceae > Neltuma > Neltuma alba. Next base: position 1,295,558 of record NW_021635203.1, read on the forward strand.
TAAGACTTGCTCACTCAATAGTGCTCTCTTAGCCTCACTTTTTCCAGAAATTAAACTCTCTATCTTTTTTTCACTTTTCTCATGTTCTTTCTTGTAATCCTTCCTTGATTCCTCCTTGGCTTTAGGGGTGAATCTTACTGCATCCTTAGCCTTGGAATCCTTCCACTTGGGGGTTGATTTAGAGTCCCTCCAGCCATAGGATGAGGATTTGGAGTGTTTCTCTTTAAACTATTTCTCAACTTTGATGGCTTTGTGCACCAACTCCTCCTTATCAACAAAAGTGTACATCTCAACTTTGTCTCTAATTTCAATTCTCAGACCGTCAATAATTCTGCTAATGCTTGATTCTTCATCTTCTTGTACTCCAACACACATCTTAAGAAGGTCAAGCTCATGTACATACTCCTCTACTATCATAGAGTCTTGGCTAAACAATCACAACTTTCTATTAAGCTCTCGATAGTAGAAACTAGGAACATACTTCTTGCGTATGAGTTTCTTTAGCTTCTCCCATGTACGAGAGGGACCTTTGTCCTTAAGGCACCTCTTAAGCTGCAAATCTTCCCACCAAATAGTAGCATAGTTAGAAAACTGAAATGAAGCTAATTTTACCTTCTTTTCTTCAAGCCAATCATTCAATCTGAAAATCTGCTCAAGCTTCATCTCCCAATCAAGATATTTATCTGGATTGGTATTACCCTTGAAAGTAGGATACTTGATCTTTGGATCAGTTATGGCCACGTTGTTTTTGAAATGTTTGCTCCTACTATTCAAAGATGATAAACCAGATCTAATCACTTCCTCATCACTACTATGTGCTTTGGATATCTTTAACTCTTCCATTTCCATCTTAAGTTTGAGAAACTCATCTCTCATGGCCCTCATGAATACTTTGATATCTGTGTTGAATTCTTCGTTGTTTGATTCTTTCCCGCTCGTCTTTAACCTGAGATGTTAGTTGAAGCAAGAGGAAAAGAAATAGAAATAAAGGACCTCACCACTCTGCTTGCATGTTTCACTCAATCAATCTGGTGCTACTCGTGTTTCTCTTAACTGTGGCTTTTATATTGAAGTAAAACACTCTTGCCTTTTACCACTCGAGCTTGCCTCCCATACTATTCTTGATTGAAACTCAATAAAAACCAAGAGACAATATTAGAAAGTAGTAACCTTCACAAACAAAAATTGTAAGAGACAACAACTAGGAAAAGTGAGGATGGAATGAGAGGAGGTAAAAAAAAAAGTGAGGAGGGAAGAAGTTTATGATGAAAAAAATAGATTAAAAAAAACGTGGAAAGGGAGGCAGGAATTACAAAATGAAAATAAGATTGTGAAAGTAAAGGAAAATAGGAAACAAAGTAATTAGGAAAGGTACTACCTTGAGAGAACTTTAGGAAAGTGAGTACCTTGCAAGAAAAGCATTGAAATTAGGCAAGTAGTATGAAAAGGAAGGAAAAGGAATAGGAAACAAAAGAAAGAAGGAAACTTGAAGAAAGGAAATAGGAAAGCAGTATGAAAAGGAAAGAAATTCAAAATAGGAAACTAGATAAACAAAAGAAAGTAGAAATAGGAAAGTAGGAGTCTTACCACCCAAGCATGAAGATTTAGGAAATTAATTGTGACTTGTAATTGAAGCTCTTTCAAATTAGGAAACTTGCCTCTTATGCTGCAATCTCCAAAATCTAAAACTCTTTCTCTTTTTTTTTTGAATTTATTTTTTCCAAGCAATTCTGCAGCCTTTTTTTTTCTTTTTTTTTGTTTCAACATAATAGCACTCTTTTTTTCTAAATTTTTTTGAAATTTTTTGTTTTTTATGCTACTCAAGAGAACAAAGCAAGTCAAACAAATAAAAAAAGGGTGGGAAGGAGATGAAAAGGAAAACAAAAACAAAAAAAGAGAGAGATGGAAATAAAGAAGAAAGTAGGAAGACAAAATGAGGAGAATGGAAACAAAAGGAAAATGGAAGTAACAGAGAAAGAAAAAAATTAAAACACCAAAAAGATAGAACTTAAAATCTAGCAAACCTTAGCTCTGATGCCACTTGATATAAGAGGGAGGTAGGGACCGGCTAGAATCAAGTAACAAACAGATAGTTGATCTAGGTAGGACCTTAAGAGAACCTGTCTCTTACAACCCTAGCCATGAAGACACCACAAGGTTGATCAATCCCTTAATACTGTTGAGTATTATCACGAGAATACAGGGATGCAAGCAAAGCTCACACAGAGAGAAATAAACTCAATTCTCATTCATCTAAGTCTGAATTCAATTACAAAAAATGTAGCCTATATACAAGTAATAATAGAACACTCTAGCATCAGCATCCTAAGACATAAATGCTAGGGATGATACCTCATTAATGATTATTTGACTATGGGAGGCACCATTTATTACATAGAAATAAAAGGAAATAACTTCAACTTCAAGAACAAGTCTGCTATTTAAAAATAGGAAAGTAGATCAAAACATGATCTTCTAGAACACTCCTTGACCAAAAAAACGAATTTAAATCATAATCAATTCATAATGATGCCTTCTTGAAGATTTTTGAATGTCACTTGTGATCCTTGTCTAAGGCACATGCTTGTCACATGGTATTTTAAGTGAATTCTTTAATCTGAACCCCATATGGGCCTTGTACATCATCTTGTTGGGCTTCTAGCAATGTGATCACCATTTTTGGACTCCTTTTAGGCTCATTAAAATGTGCTTCTTCCAAATAAATGGGCTCCAACTCTTTTAGCTCTCTTATTAGACAATTTAGGGCATCCTTCATAGCTTTGGTCCTTGCTCTTATCATTGGGTCTCCAATGCCTTGTAATGGATCTTTCAGAATATTGGACTTCTTTGTTTGGGCTCCTTGCCCATGCTCTTGATCACACCATGCTCCTCCATCACAACAGTTTAAAGGATAGCTCATCTACAAAATCTGAAAAGGCTATTGACCAATTGGCTTCACAAATGGCAGTTATGAGTGGCCAACTTCAGCAACTTATGTCTCGGTCCCATAAGCCATCTTCTCAAGCTTTGGTGGTAGTTAGTTGTGAGATATACAACTCCCCTATGCATCTTACCTCCAACTGTCCAAGTTGCTATGAAGATGTTTCTGCCATGTTTCAAGGAAGACAAGGTCAAGCTCTACAGCTATGGAACCTATACTCAAACACTTATAATGAGGGGTAGAAGTCAAATCCTAATTTTAGTTGGAAAATTAATAAAGCTAAAGGTGTCTCACATCCCTTTCAAGGTAGAAATTCAAGTCAGATGCAAGTTTTTGCACCTCAGAATCCACCTAGTTTGGCTAAAGCCATGGTCCTTCTTTCTGATACAAATGCTACTAAAGAAGACATCTCCCAACTTATTAAGAGCATACATAATATGTCATCTTTACTCACTACAACTGTTACACCTTACTATTATATCCACTTAGGTTTTATTTAAAACCACTTTAGACCACATTGGATGGTCTTGGGCTCAATTTTCACCTTAAAAACGTAAATTTCGGATTTTTACTGTTCATCAGGTAAAAATCCAGTTTTTCTGGCCCAATTTCAAAAATTCATAACTTATTCTAAAAAAATTCAAATGGAGTGGTTCAAAATTATATTTAAATCTATTTAAGTCCTATTTCAAGGAAAAATAATCTCATGATCCAATTCCTTATGAAAAAGCATCAGGTTTTTGTGAAATGCAACACTGTCCATTTGCCAAAAACCCTTTGTCCCAGATTCTGACCTTTAACTTTGAAAAATCATTAAAATTCGTATACTTGGCCATTTTTAACATATTAGCTATCAAATTGAAGCTCAAGACGTTATATATAATCATACCAAATTTAGTGATTAAAAGCATTTGGAAGAATAGTCAAAAAGTCACGTAAACAAGGCAGTGTCAGTGTGCTTACAGCACTGTTAGTATAATATGTACATAACCAAAAAGGGTCCATGAATTTTATGGCAAGACACCATACTTTAGCCTCCAATCTGTAGCTTGCTCAGGAGTTTTAGGCCCTAAAATGTTAGATTATATTTGGGGATGAGATTTTAAGAAATCCCAGTAGCAAGATCAATCAACCAAAACATTAACATGCATCATTATAAAGCATTTCAACATTAGCTATCATAGGAGAACTAATCTTTTTATAAATAGGCAATCTCAACATGCAAGGCCATGACAACAAATGCAAGGAGCAACCATATCACAACATCATAGTTCAACCATATAATAGCAAGCATACATGCCATAAATAACAATGCAAGGTTAACATTAATGGCTAATTAGATCCCACTACCTTGATCTAATGCTTTTTTTTTGTTTTTCTTGTTGTTCCTTCTTGCTTCCACAAGTGCCAAACCCTAACATGGCAATCCATAAAAAGAGTAGTAAGAATCATCAACCATTCCTCATAAAATCAATAACATAACTCAAGTAACTCTTAAACCCCTTAAAGCTTCCATCTTTGTTCTTGAATTTTTAGAGTTAGTTTCCATAAACCCTAAAAATTCCCTCTTGACTCAACCCTACATGATTTTTCATATAGATTCCAAATATCTACTTGGATTTAACAAAATAAATTTCCTTCCTTCAGTTTCAGCTTGGCTAAACCATTAGGGTTCAAAACCCAGAAATTGCAACTTTGAGTCTATGGCTTCCAACACTTGTTCTTTAGGTTTACCCTACACCATTTTTTATTTTGAACACAATGGAAGCCTTAAAACTTTGGAAAACACATCCAAGGGTTCAGTTTTGGTCTTGGTCGAACCAAACCTCTTGAAGTTCAACCATGAAAAACTTTTCAAAACAACATAAACCACTTGAAACCATCTTAAATCATAATGTTCTAACTATGTTTAACAACAAAACCTCCTTCCCTACACTATACCCATTTCGACCAGCAACAAGAATGGAAAAGAAGTGATTTTTCCAACCATACAAATCAATAAAACAAAGCAAACAACATCTTAAGACAACTTACCAAGCTTGGATCTTAGTTGGAAGGTCAAATATGCTTGCTTTTGCTTGATCTCTTCACAAAATCACTCTTGCTCTCTCTCTTTTCCCTTTAGCGTAACATCCTAAGTTTTTATCGGGTTTTAATAGCCTCTTTTGGGTTGATTTTGAGGATAGATTAGTAATTTAATCTTGATCTGGGTGTTTGGGTTGAATTTGAGGTTTGTTGGAGGAATAGGTGAACGTACCCCTCTTAGAGTTTCAGAGGGGAGTGTCTTCTCGGAAAGGTTTGGCCGCGGCGAAGTCTAGGGGACGTCGCGGCGAAGTTGTTCAGGTGAGCGAGGCTTCCCTTTCTGGAAGGTTTCGTCGCAGCGAAGGTAGGGGTATGCTGCGGCGAATGTTTTCTGGGCGAGCGAGAGTTTCCTCTCGGGAAGCTTTTGTCGCGGCGAAGATTGGGGTTTGCCACGGCGAAGTCAGGTTTTCAGGCAAGTAATCCCTCTCGGGATTAGTTCACCGCGGCGAAGATGGAGTTTGCCGCGGCGAAAGGTCGCGATTCTATATAGTCGCGGGAGGGTTCAGCGTGCGAAAATAAGAAAATCTGAAGGAGGAGAGAGGAGCTCTGCTAGGGTTTCAAACTTTGGCTTGGAGGGGACATTTCTAAGGATCCATTACCTCAAGTAAGTGATGTTAACCTCTAATCTTCTTTCTTTCTTGGAATTTCTTGAAATTTCTGAGGATTTTTAGTGGAACTCTAGGTTTTTCTAAGTTGTGATGGAACTGAGGTTTTTGACCGATTGTTTTGAGTTTAATTGATTGCATTGGGTTAGTTTAGGTATTTAATCGGTGTAGTTTCCTTGGATTTAAAGAATCTTGAGTTTTTGGAGCTAGGGTTTATGGAGATGGATGATTTGGGATTGAGGATGATAATGTAGAGGTTGATTTTGAGTTTTGTGAATTGGGTTATGTTAAGGAGGGTTAAATTGGATGTTTAATCGGTTTAGAGTTGTTGTTGGAACCTTAATTGCTCAAATGGGATGTTTGGGTGTAGAATTCCTATAGTGGGTCCTTGAGGTTATGAATTTTAACTGATGTTTGGAAAGGAATTGAGGTTTTAATGGATTGGTATGATTTTGGAGTGTTGCCTTGATAATTATACCCTTTGAGTTGGGTAGAGTTGGTGGGAGATAGGAATTTTGTGTCCCCAAGTGTTGTTTTTGGCCACATTATTAGTTTGAAAGCTAATATATGATGGTTGTGTGTTTACGTGCTTGTGTAGACTGGTTGTGAGTCTTGGTGGTGCACGGGGCCACATCGTTGGTTTGTTGTTCCTTGCTCAGGTGAGAGGTAACCACTTTCCAATCCTTAGTACTTGCTTCTGTGGTATTGTGAGTAGATTTATGCTTTGTGCTCTAAGTAGTAATTATGTTCGAACTGTATGTTGTGTATAAAAAGGAAAACCGTCTTGTGGGGGTTTTGACTAATGATGAATGAATTCTGGAATTGTGAAAGATATGCCACTGAACGAGGTTAATTGTGAAATGAATATTACTCTTTGATTATGATTTGAGCATGATGCATTGATTGGGAATTTGGTGAGAGTTTGTCTGTTACTACCACGTGGTAAGGCCTCCATTAATGCATGATGGTTGGCTTAGTACGTCCCCCATAGTGAGGGATAGGCCTTCTGGCTCCCTACGTCCCCCAGAGTGAGGGATAAGCCTTTTATGGCTCCTTACGTCCCCCATAGTGAGGGATAGGCCGGCTCCGGCTCCTGAAAATCCCCCAAAGTGAGGGATTGGGTTAATGGGATTTGCATCATTTCACTCGCATGATTTATTGTGGCTATCTTGTTATTATGTTAATTGTGAACTTCCCCACTTGACACCTCACGAGCACCTATTTAGTAGTACCTAGTATTGGAAAGGTTGGTTACTGGGACTTGTCTCACCCCGTGGTTTACAATGTTTTCAGGTGAAGGTTCCGGGCGTGGGCCATCGGGAAGAGACGCAGAGGCTTGAGCTTGGTTAGCTTTAGGCCTCTAGCATTTGTATATGTATGACTAGTATATATTGCCACATTTAGGACTGCTTTTTGATTTATTTGATTACTCGGCCTTGTTGTAAACTGGAGAGAATGTATCTCCTTATTTTGGTTGGCCGGAGGCCATTGCTAGTGTTTTATGAACTCTAGATTATTTGGTTGGGAATCATTTAGATGGGTTGATGTGATGTTTGTTATTACCCGGGCCGGAGGCTCGGAGGCCCAGTAGATGTAAATGAATGATTTTAGTTGCATGTAACGGATTACGGGTTGCCCCGAGTTTGAAAGTCAATTTCTAAAAGTATGAAATTTTCCTTATACTATGGTAGCTCATTGTAACAGCTTTTCTTTTCTACCATAGTAGTGGTTTATGACGAGATTATAATGTTTTGAGGTTAAGGGTCTTACAAATTGGTATCAGAGCCGGTTTGTTTCTTTGAAATTGTTTCTTTTCCTAGTGGCAATATACATACTTCATACATACCTTCCCTGTTTGTTTTGTGTTTCCTTTCTTTCTTTACTAATGAGGGTTTCCATCCTTAGTTGGGGAGAGGAAGGATGGTACGGACACGTCAAACAGATCCAGCCGGTAATGGACCGCCTCAAGAGAATGAGGCTTTTCTAAGACAAATGAGGGAAATGATGACGGCGGTGGTAGATGAAAGGTTGAGGAAGTTTGAAGAAGACTTCACAAGGAAGCACCAAGAGTCGGTCAATCAAGAGGACCGAGAGAATGAGGTGACTATGGAAGCACGAGGAGTAGGAGAAAGAGGGGTTAGGAGTAGTGATCGAGTTGGAGATTTACCTCAGAGGGAGGAGTATCGAGCGGCTAGCCAGGGAGGAGATACTTCAGAGGGAGTGATTTACCCTCCGCTATTGAATGACATCACCAAAGTATGGAGAGAGGTGCATCGTCATGATCCTCCCCAGTTCAAGGGAAGTTTGGAACCGTCAGATGCAAAGAAGTGGATTGAGCGGATGGAGACAATTTTTACTGCTGTTCCTTGTCTTTCCCCGCTCAAGGTACAAGTGGCAGTTACCTACCTTGTGGAGCAAGCAAGGCATTGGTGGGATAGTGTGAGACCTTCTAATATATCTCAGTTGGACTGGGATACCTTCAAGCGGATGTTCTATGATCACTTCTTTCTGAAGGAGTTGCGAATGGAAAAGCAATTCCTATTCTACTCCTTGAAGCAGGGCGAGATGCATGAGGACTAGTTTATCACAAGGTTTATAGATTTGGCAAAGTATGTGCCCAGGCAGACGGAAGATCATTCACTCTGGTTAGCTCAACAATTGATGAACCGTGTAAGGCCGGAGTTGAAACAGCAGTTGGCCTTGTTAGAGGTCAAGACCTTTGAGGAGATATGTGTGAAGCTACGGGTTGCGGCTAGAAGGACAAGAGAGGTGGTAGAGGCAAGGAGGGCTGAGAATCAAGCTAGAGCGACCCGTTATCCTAGCCCTACAGGAGGAGTGGGGAAGAGGAGTCAATATAGCTCTGGGAGCTCGAGCAGCTCAGGGAGAAACAGGAACCAAGGGTAGAATCAGAGAGTGAACGCTCAGAGGGGCTTTATGCAAAGGCGCCAGAATCCAAACAATCAGACTGGCGGGGGACAGGGCTCCCGTCGAGATTCTTTAGTGACCACCCCGAGTGTTACTAGACCGTGCCCCAGATGTGGGGGTAGGCATGCGGGGCAATGCTGGGAGTGCTTTCGATGCCACCGGTGGGGACATATTGCTAGAAACTGTCCAGAGAGTCAGCTGACACCTCAAGCTAACCGTTCTACCATTCCAGGACGTGTCTATGCGATGACAAACGAGGAGGCTTCTACATCTCCGAACTTGATTCGAGGTAACATTCTACTTGAGGGACATGTTATTTCTGCTTTATTTGACTCGGGTGCTACGCACTCCTTTATTTCTGTGGACTGTGCTCAGAAGTTGAGCTTGCCTGTGGTTGAGCTACCTTATGACTTAAGAGTGTCTACTCCTGCTGGAGTCACTGTCGTAACTGGAAGAGCGTGTCTAGAGCTTGCACTTCAGTTTGAGAATCGAGATTCTACAATAGATTTGTTTTGTCTACCTCTGAAAGGTATTGACGTGATTATTGGCATGAACTGGTTGATGGCCAATGGAGCAATCCTTGATTGTAAAAGGAGGTTGGTGACAATTCCGGTAGGTGCCTTATGTGCTGAGATGTCAAGTGGTCTGATTTTGTTGTCAGCTGCTCAAGTAGAGAAGGCGGTGAGGAAAGGGTGCCAGGCCTTCATTGTCTTCTTTTCAATTAGTGAGGATGAGGCAGGAGGAATTGAACAGATAGCTGTGGTGAGAGACTACCCCGAAGTGTTTTCAGATGAGGTTGCAGGACTACCTCCAGAGCGAGAAGTGGAGTTCTCCATAGAATTGGTTCCGGGAACCACCCCAATCTCTAAGGCTCCCTATAGAATGTCTCCTACAGAATTGGTTGAGTTGAAAAAGCAGCTAGAAGAATTGCTAGAAAAGGGACTTATTCGACCAAGTGTATCACTGTGGGGATCGCCGGTTTTGTTTGTGAGGAAGAAGGATGGTAATTTGAGGCTGTCTATCGACTACCGACAATTGAACAAGGTTACAATCAAGAACAAGTACTCGTTGCCTAGAATTGATGACCTATTGGACCAATTAGTCGGAGCATCAGTTTTCTCTAAGATTGATCTGAGGTCAGGATACCATCAGTTAAGGGTACGAGCAAAGGACATTGCGAAAACAGCCTTTTGAACTCGTTATGGACATTATGAGTTTTTGGTGATGCCTTTTGGACTGACAAATGCTCCAGCTGTCTTTATGGACTACATGAATCGGATCTTCCGACCTTATTTGGACAGATTTGTGGTAGTGTTCATCGATGACATTCTGATTTATTCTAGAAGTGAGGAAGAACATCGAGAGCATCTTCACATCGCACTACTGTCACACCTTACTTATATAATACCTTAGCATTCATTTAGAACCATTCCAGACCACTTTGGATGGTCTTAAGCTTAAAAATTTCAATTTGGACGTTAATTTTCGGAAAATTACTGTTCACTGTCCAGTTTTTAGATTACAGGTCCAACTTTGAAAAATCATAACTAATTCTAGAAATATTGTATGGAGGTGTTCCAAAATTCTACGAAAAGCTCTTTCAATTCTCTTTAAGGGAAAAATATTCAACTGAACTCATCCTCATGGAAAACGTACAGTTTATTGGATTAAAATTACTATTCATTTGGTAAAATCTGGACTTTCCAGATTCTGCGTCTTAACTTCAAAAATTCATATCTCATTGTATACACATCCAAATGATGTGATTTACTACTCATTTTAAAGCTTGGGATGTGCACTATAAGTCTGCCAAATCTCGTGATTTAACTCATTCATTTGATAGGTCAAACTGAAGCTCAAAACTAACTGCTTCAGGACCTACGTTTTATCCTTTAATATCTCCTTACTTTAATCTTTTTATTTCTTTGACATACCTAACATGGGTTTACTTTTTCCCATTCATGCTCATATACTTTCATTCATGCCATAAACATCCTAAGCACATACATTGAATTGATGGCATTCATAACATAACTTACAACATAGGAGAATTATACATTGAATATTAATATCATTCATTTGCCTTAATAATTCTCCACTTCTTCTCCTTGCTTCTCATGCCATTAGTGCCCATCATTGATTTGACCTAAATGGTTGGTTAGGGAGGGGGTGAGATTCGGGGGAATCTCAGTAGCAAACATTACCACATACATGCACAAGATGGATGCTAGTGTATGGTATGTAGTTTTTCATAAACTTAAGTTAACTAGTGACATGCCATCATGCTTTATGCTTGGTATAAAAATGCATGGCCATGGGAACATATTAAAAACAGCATTTCCAGCAACAATCATCATGTCACAACATCATTCAAACAACAAATACAAACCAACACATAAGCATACCATGTCAAGCACATAGAGGGTAAGTTCACTACCTTGTACCTCAAGCTCTCCTCTTACTTTTCCTTTGACTCCCTTGACTTTCCAACCATGTGGGCATTCGGTCAACATCACTAAACATCCTCTTGGACGTTTCAAAGGTCCTAAACATAACCATAATGATGACACAATCTATTAGGACCATTAGATTACATAAAGTTCAAGACTAGCTTTCTTGAACCTCAACCCCTTTCTCTTAGTCTTAGGGTTTTCTTTCTAGCTTTTCTAATATAAATCTTATCATTTTATATCCTTATGATCTATTTCCTATCAATTAGGACCACTTTAGATGGCTTTAGATTCAAGAATATCAAATCTGGAAATTTTGGTTCGCGGGTACTGTTCATGCAGAATCTCCAGAATTTTTGCTCAACTTTGAAAATTCATAATTAAATCTAGAAAACTCCAAATTGAGTGCTTCCAAGTCTCACTGAAATTTAATTAAGTTAAATTTAAAGGAAAAATAGTTTCAGGAACCAATTCTACTCAGAACAGTACCAGAATTGTACGGAACTAGACAATCTCCCAAAAGTTCAACACTGTTTCCAGATTTCAAACCCTAACTTTGAAAAATCACCATAAATCGAACACATATCCAAATAAAGTGTTATACCCATGGATTTAAAGCTCATAGAGTTTACTTTAAGCATGCCAAATTTCAGAACCAGATATGAACAGTAACTAATTCGAAAAAGTCATCAAATCAGCACGTAATTCTTCCAATTTTCACATAGATCCACTTGGATCTACCATACTTTGAGGTGTTCTAGCTAGATCTAACAACCAAACTCCCTTCCCCACTCATCAACCATTTCGACCAGCCATCAAAAGGGAGAGAAGACATATTTTCAACCATAAAAGAGAAAGAAACCAAGGCAAGAAAACATCTAGAGCCAAGAACTCACCTTGAACCTTGATTGTATGACCAAAGTTGATGCCTTTCTCTTGGTTTTCCCTCAAAACTCTCTCTTTTTCCCTCTCTTCATGCCTTGCACGAAATTACCATCTGATTTAGGGGAGAGATGAGCTCATTAATGTGTACAAAATATCCCACCAACCATCATTAATGTTATGCCAAGTGTCATTAGCCTACTTAATCTTAATCCTCTCTCTTAATTAACTTAAATCATAATGTAATTAAATTCCAAAGTCAAGATCCTCTCCATTGGTAGCTTGACACTTGGAAAACTTTAATTACCATCCATTAAAGGCTTGACAAGTGGCTACTTGTGGGCCAAGCAAAGTGCAAGACTCTGATTAACACTTTATCGGTGCACTTTTACTCCGGGTTTAACTTCTTTTCTATAATTACAGTGCTCTGGCCTCTGTAATTATTTTTTGTTAGATCCATAAATTCTCTTTAATTTTAGAGAGTATCTATGAATTTTCTTAGCCCATAACACTTCCTTTAAGCCTTGCATAAAATTCATTTACTAAAATACCCTTTTATCGGCAAAACCGGCTCTTTACTTTCTTAAAGCCACTCTACTGGCCTTTTGGTTGCGGGACTAATTTTATAATTAGTACAACCTTTCAACCCTTTAACCTCATTTTTGTATACACTTTTGAGGTCTCTTGCTATTTCAAATAATTACCTCAAACGGTATACTTTTTACCGGTCACAACCTCATAAATTCCATTTAAGCTGCCTCAGGGGTATTTTCATCTTTTCTCTTCATAGAAGAGTCTTAGAATATTATTTCCTACTTTCTAGGATTTTTCTTGGAATTCTCTGTGTGCTCTTCCATTTTTGCCCTTGCTGGTTATAACTTTTTGAATTTACGGTTTTACCCCTGCTTAAGCCTAACCTCATAGAACCATCTCTTTGAGGTTTCTAACTTACCCATTCGCCGGTATCTAGCCTCTTTTCTCTCTCTGGGCCTTCGAGACTTTACTGGAGTCTCTAACTTTATTACACTTTAGCCCCTTAAAACTTTTACTTTGCAGTTTAGTCCCTGAAACTACTTTGACTTCCTTTCTCATCTTTGGGACTTCTGCTCACAGGGGTCTGGTAACCTATTTAATTTAGGCTATTTTTTGAACTTGTAGGCCTAAAAGTCTGGATGTTACAACTACGGATATTGAGGGATCACCAGTTGTATGCTAAGCTGTCAAAGTGCGAGTTTTAGCTAAAACAAGTGAAGTTCTTGGGTCATGTGGTGTCAGCTCAGGGAGTAGTAGTGGATCCTAACAAAGTGGACGCAGTACTTAAGTGGAAAGTCCCCAGATCGGTAACTGAGGTACGGAGTTTTGTGGGATTAGCTGGATACTATCGGAGGTTCATCCAAGGCTTTTCTCAGATTGCAATGCCGTTGACTAAGTTAACCAAGAAGGATCAACCATTTGTTTGGACGGAGAAATGTGAATCAGCGTTCTAAGAGCTGAAGACCAAGTTAACTACAGCTCCAGTGCTTACTCTTCCAATCCCCGGAGTACCTTATGTTCTTTACACCGATGCATCACTAAAGGGTTTGGGTTGTGTGCTGATGCAGAACAATAAGGTGGTGGCATATGCTTCCAGGCAGCTGAGGCCACATGAGGAAAACTACCCAACCCATGACTTGGAGCTAGCGGCAGTAGTTTTTGCACTAAAGATCTGGAGGCATTATCTGTATGGCTCCCAGTTCGAAGTCTTCAGTGACCATAAAAGTTTGAAGTATTTGGTGGATCAGAAAGAGTTGAACAACCGGCAGCGTCGTTGGATGGAGTTCCTGAAGGACTATGATTTTGAGATTAAGTATCATCCTGGAAAAGCAAATGTGGTAGCGGATGCTCTGAGTAGAAAGGCAGTGCATGTGTTCTGTATGAGCTTAAAGGAACAATTCTTGCTCGAGGAGTTATTAGAGATCCCAATTGTACCATCGGAGCAGGCTACCTTATGTGCAGTGCTCGGAGATTATGAATTCTATCAGGATTTATGAGCGGCTCAATGGGAAGATGATCAGTTGGCAAAGATTCGGGTAGAATTGGAGGATGGCCCAGTACAGGACTATGAGCTTGGAGATATGGGCATCCTGAAGTATAAGAACCAAATTTGTGTTCCCCAGGATGAGGAGATTAAAAGAACTATCCTAGAGGAGGCTCATCGAAGCCGTTACGCCATCCACCCCGGAGCAACCAAGATGTACAACGACCTAAAGCAGCAGTATTGGTGGCCCAACATGAAGAAGGAAGTGACTGACTTCGTACTTCGGTGTTTGACTTGCCAGAAGGTCAAGATAGAGCATCAGCGACCCGGAGGTTTGTTACAAGGGCTAGAAATTCCTCAGTGGAAGTGGGACAGCATCTCCATGGACTTCATTGTAGGTTTGCCAAGGACACCCGAAGGGTATGATGCTATTTGGGTGGTGGTGGACAGATTGACAAAATCTACTCACTTTTTACCCTACAAAGTCAATTATACCTTGGAGAGAATGGCCAAGTTGTACATGGATGAAATTGTCAGGCTTCATGGTGTTCCGTCGAGTATAGTCTCGGACCGAGATCCGCGCTTTACTTCTAACTTCTGGAAAGCGGTGAATGCGGCTTTAGGTACTAAGTTGAAGTTTAGTATGGCATATCACCCACAGACCGATGGACAGACTGAGCGGACAATTCAGACACTAGAGGATATGTTGAGAGCCTGTGCCATTGAATTCAAGGGGAGTTGGATTGATCACCTACCCTTAGCTGAGTTTGCCTACAACAACAGCTACCATGCCAGCATCCAGATGGCCCCTTATGAAGCACTCTACGGCCGGAAGTGTCGATCGCCTCTTTGTTGGACGGAATTGAGTGAAAGAACGATTTTAGGACCAGACTTGGTAGATGCCACTACAGAGAAGATTGAGGTCATCAAGCAAAAGTTGTTGACAGCTCAGAGCCGGCAAAAGAGTTATGCGGATAGGAGGAGGAGACCATTGGAATTTTGTGAGGGTGACCACGTGTTTTTGAGAGTCACACCGACTACTGGCATTGGGAGGTCCATTAAAGCGAGAAAGTTATCTCCTAGATTTCTTGGACCCTTTGAAATTCTGGAGAGAATTGGAGAAGTAGCCTATCGAGTTGCTTTGCCACCGCACCTGTCCAACGTACATGATGTGTTTCATGTGTCCCAACTCAAGAAGTACCACCCTGATCCATCTCACATCTTAGAGCCTGAGGAGGTAGAGCTGGATGACAACCTAACTTACCAGGCTGAACCGGAAAAGATCCTTGATGTGAAGGACAAGCAGTTGAGGAATAAGACCATTCGATTGGTGAAAGTCTTCTGGAAGGGCATGAGTCCTGGTGATGCCACCTGGGAGACAGAGGAAAGGATGCGACGTGATTACCCTCGTTTGTTTTCTTAGTAAGTGTTTTGTGTTTGTTTGTGTGGTGTTTGTGTGATTGCTTGAATTTTGGGGACAAAATTCCTTAGTTGGGGAGAATTGTAACATCCTAAGTTTTTATCGGGTTTTAATAGCCTCTTTTGGGTTGATTTTGAGGATAGATTAGTAATTTAATCTTGATCTGGGTGTTTGGGCTGAATTTGAGGTTTGTTGGAGGAATAGGTGAACGTACCCCTCTTGGAGTTTCAGAGGGGAGTGTCTTCTCGGAAAGGTTTGGCCGCGGCGAAGTCTAGGGGACGCCGCGGTGAAGTTGTTCAGGTGAGCGAGGCTTCCCTTTCTGGAAGGTTTCGCCGCGGCGAAGGTAGGGGTATGCCGCGGCGAATGTTTTCTGGGCGAGCGAGAGTTTCCTCTCGGGAAGCTTTCGCCGCGGCGAAGTCAGGTTTTCAGGCGAGTAATCCCTCTCGGGATTAGTTCGCCGCGGCGAAAGGTCGCGATTCTATATAGTCGCGGGAGGGTTCAGCGTGCGAAAATAAGAAAATCTGAAGGAGGAGAGAGGAGCTCTGCTAGGGTTTCAAACTTTTGGCTTGGAGGGGACATTTCTAAGGATCCATTACCTCAAGTAAGTGATTTTAACCTCTAATCTTCTTTCTTTCTTGGAATTTCTTGAAATTTCTGAGGATTTTTAGTGGAACTCTAGGTTTTTCTAAGTTGTGATGGAACTGAGGTTTTTGACCGATTGTTTTGAGTTTAATTGATTGCATTGGGTTAGTTTAGGTATTTAATCGGTGTAGTTTCCTTGGATTTAAAGAATCTTGAGTTTTTGGAGCTAGGGTTTATGGAGATGGATGATTTGGGATTGAGGATGATAATGTAGAGGTTGATTTTGAGTTTTGTGAATTGGGTTATGTTAAGGAGGGTTAAATTGGATGTTTAATCGGTTTAGAGTTGTTGTTGGAACCTTAATTGCTCAAATGGGATGTTTGGGTGTAGAATTCCTATAGTGGGTCCTTGAGGTTATGAATTTTAATTGATGTTTGGAAAGGAATTGAGGTTTTAATGGATCGGTATGATTTTGGAGTGTTGCCTTGATAATTATACCCTTTGAGTTGGGTAGAGTTGGTGGGAGATAGGAATTTTGTGTCCCCAAGTGTTGTTTTTGGCCACATTATTAGTTTGAAAGCTAATATATGATGGTTGTGTGTTTGCGTGCTTGTGTAGACTGGTTGTGAGTCTTGGTGGTGCACGGGGCCACATCGTTGGTTTGTTGTTCCTTGCTCAGGCGAGAGGTAACCACTTTCTAATCCTTAGTACTTGCTTCTATGGTATTGTGAGTAGATTTATGCTTTGTGCTCTAAGTAGTAATTATGTTCGAACTGTATGTTGTGTATAAAAAGGAAAACCATCTTGGGGGTTTTGACAAATGATGAATGAATTCTGGAATTGTGAAAGATATGCCACTGAACGAGGTTAATTGTGAAATGAATATTACTCTTTGATTATGATTTGAGCATGATGCATTGATTGGAAATTTGGTGAGAGTTTGTCTATTACTACCACGTGGTAAGGCCTCCATTAATGCATGATGGTTGGCTTAGTACGTCCCCCATAGTGAGGGATAGGCCTTCTGGCTCCCTACGTCCCCCAGAGTGAGGGATAGGCCTTTTATGGCTCCTTACGTCCCCCATAGTGAGGGATAGGCCGGCTCCGGCTCCTGAAAATCCCCCAAAGTGAGGGATTGGGTTAATGGGATTTGCATCATTTCACTCGCGTGATTTATTATGGCTATCTTGTTATTATGTTAATTGTGAACTGCCCCACTTGACACCTCACGAGCACCTATTTAGTAGTACCTAGTATTGGAAAGGTTGGTTACTGGGACTTTGTCTCACCCCGTGGTTTACAATGTTTTCAGGTAAAGGTTCCGGGCGTGGGCCATCGGGAAGAGACGCAGAGGCTTGAGCTTGGTTAGTTTTAGGCCTCTAGCATTTGTATATGTATGACTAGTATATATTGCCACATTTAGGACTGCTTTTTGATTTATTTGATTACTCGGCCTTGTTGTAAACTGGAGAGAATGTATCTCCTTATTTTGGTTGGCCGGAGGCCATTGCTAGTGTTTTATGAACTCTGGATTATTTGGTTGGGAATCATTTAGATGGGCTGATGTGATGTTTGTTGTTACCCGGGCCGGAGGCTCGGAGGCCCAGTAGATGTAAATGAATGATTTTAGTTGCATGCAACGGATTACGGGTTGACCCGAGTTTGAAAGTCAATTTCTAAAAGTATGAAATTTTCCTTATACTATGGTAGCTCATTGTAACAGCTTTTCTTTTCTACCATAGTAGTGGTTTATGACGAGATTATAATGTTTTGAGGTTAAGGGTCTTACATTTAGCACGAAATGAGGTCTAATTATGGGGGAGGAAAAGCTCATTAATGCTCACAAAATATCCCACAAACCATCATTAATGACATGCCATGTGTCAAGAGCCTAATTAGTCTTAATCCTCTCTCTTAATTAATTTAAATCATAATGTAATTAAATTCTAAAGTCAAGATCCTCTCCATTGGTAGCTTGACACTTGGAAAGCTTTAATTACCATCCATTAAAGGCTTGACAAGTGGCAACTTGTGGGCCAAGCAAAGTGCATGACTCTACTTCTTGCTTTATTAGTGCACTTTTACTCCGGGTTTAACTTCTTTTCTATAATTACAGTACTCTGGCCTCTGTAATTATTTTCTGTTAGATTTATAAATTATTCTCCTCATTTTTATCTTCCCAAATTGCCCTCTTCGTCTCAAAATTAATTTCCCAATAATTAAATAAAATGGAAAACTAATTTCCTTCTCTTCAGTGATTTTTCCAATTTTCAGAGGAATTGGGAAAAATCTTAGACACTTGAGGGTCTTATTTTAATTCCATAATCTCTTATAATTCCTTGGGATATCATAGAAATTTTCTTGGGATTTTATTCTTCTTAAAAATATTTATTTAGAATTTTCCAAATAAAGACCTTAAACTAGCTTAAATTGCCCTTAAAATTCCTTTGTAATTTCTCTAAGGGCAAATTGGTCATAAAACCAATTTTATAATCCCATATAATTCTCAAGGAACATTGTCCTTATTTTTTCTTAATTTTCTAAGACTTGGAATTATTTTTTCATAATTATTCTTGACCAATTTTCCTTAATTAGTCAAACTTTTCATAATTGGCTTGGAAAATTATAATAATTATTTTCCACCAAAATTCTTCTATTTCTCCTTGTCATTTTTGGCGTTTAAATATTTAGGAATATTCTTATTCCTAATTGCCATATTACTGGATGTGACAACAACTGTAGGAAATTTTGCCACTAGACTTGATAATGATAGAGCACAAACTGATGCAAGTTTACTGCTATGGGAAATAAACTTGACATGGCTTTTAGCAAATTGGAACAACTAGATTGTAAGAATTCTAATCTGGAATCTTATGTCACAAAATTCACTGATTCTGTAAATAGTAATCAAGCTCAGCATGGGGGTCTTTGCCTTTAAACACTATAATAAATCCAAAAGCCTTGCTTGCCATTGCATTAAGGAGTGGAAAAAAGGTTGGAGATACTAAGGAAGAGAAAGAAGAATTTCTCCAAAATGCTGCTAACCAACCAAGGAATTGCAAAGAATGATATACTAGAAGCTCAACCTCTAGAAAATCAACAATCTGATCTTACTCCTTTTGAGAATCATCCTGGACAAAAAATAGCAGATAATAGGGATATTCTATTGGAGCATAATTCCACTTCTATTTGCAAAGAGGATAGCAATTTTTCAAAGCAGAATATTGAAAAATTGAAGGATACCATTGATAGAAAGTCTGACAAGAATGATCCCAACTAATCAAAATCAGATCACGCAGACACAGAATCTAGAGATATAGGTAAGAATCTCAATTTGAATGATTTACCATTTCCTAAGTCATATTTGTTGGGCAAGAAAAAAGTCAATGAGATGCTTGAAAAAGAAATGATGGACTTGTTCAGCAAAATAGAGAGGTTAATGTGCCTATACTTGTACTAATTAAGCAAATGCCCAGTTATGCTAAATTCCTGAAAGAATTGTGTACCCATAAGAGAATCTGTACGCCTAACAAAAGAGTCCAACTTGGTTCTAATGTCTCAGCACTTTTTAAACCTCAATTACCTATTAAATGTGCTGACCCTAGTTTATTTACAGTACCATGTCAAATAAGGAAACTGAAGTTTAGTAGTGCACTCTTAGATTTAGGTGCTACTATAAATGGAATGCCTTAGTCAGTCTATAACTCATTAAGGATCACAAATATTAAAACCACTAGTGTGATATGTCAGCTAGCTGATAGGAGCACTAGGAAACCGTATGGATTTTTGGAAGACATTTTGGTCAAAGTTAAGGGTCTAGTAATTCTAATAGACTTTTATGTATTGGATATGTCAAATGAGTCATGCCTTGAAGAACCTTTGATATTGGGTAGACCATTTTTTAGAACTACAAACACTGTAATTATTTAAAAGATGGTTTTATCACAAGAGGGTTAGTGATCAGGTTGTGAGATTTAATGTTTATGAGGCCATGAAACACCCATTTGAAGATTATTCTTTGCTGGCATTGAATATGATCGATACTGCCATTGATCATACTATTAATGAAGATGGACTAACTTTACATAAATATTCTAAAGATTATGAAGAAAGTTCTACCCTTTGCCTAGTTGACTCTACTTCCCCTCCACCCTAACTGAATTCTTTCCTACCTCTTAGCTTAGGGAGTGATATGCGTAGTATTAAGTGCTTGTCATTTGATAGCTCACTTTCTACCTCTACTGCTTGTCATTTTTATTTTTTCAGAATCTGGGGGTAATTCTATTTCTTCATTTTCTAGACATAATGCACCTGGAAAGGATATATTGTGCAGTTTTGTAGAGATATAGGATTTATTTAGTGATGACTCGAAGGCTGACGATGAAGCTCTATTTATAAGCTGTACAAGTGTAACTAATCAAAATCGTCTCCTCCTAAAAAGAGTACATACTGAATTACTTATAGACTAAGACTCTTGAAAACCCTAATTGGTAACCTAAGCCCTAAAAGCCCACTATAAGCTACTAGATGCGAAAATACATTAACTAAACAGAATGCTCCAAAAATATATGTGAAAATACATTAAAATTAGGAAGATCAAAAGACTTTCTAGAATACTCTAACTTGCTATTCTAGATAGAATAATTTAGATCACATACTATCTAAGAGGTTCTCATCATTAATGAGAATGACCTTATTTGACTCTATTAATTAATAAAATACAGATTAGGTAAGTCTTTGCCTTCAAGAAATAATCAATATAAAATAGAAGACTGTAACACCTTAAGTCTATACCAAATAACTTGCCTTGCAGAAGCATTTGAAATCACTTTTGAAGACTACAAGTTATGAAAAATCACGTTTGCATCTTTATTTGATCCTTAAGCATGAGAAAAGGCTTAAAAATTTAAAATTTTTTTATTTTCCCAGCTCAGGTTGCGGCTTAGTGCTTCTGGGTCACGACTTAGGTTACAGAGGCCATTTTTGCCTCCAGGTCATGACCTCAACTTCTTAGGTTGCGACCTCAAGTCACAGAATGCTTCTGCGCAATATTCACATTTCACTGAAATCTTTGCCAACTTTAAAAATTCATAACTAATTGTAGAAAAAATTGAGAGTGATTCTAAGTTCTATGGAAAGCTCTTTGGATAAAATTTTGAGGAAAAATAGTTTCTGGACTGGTTGCCTTGAAATTTGAGCCCAGTTTTCTTTGAAAACCTTACTGTTCATTTGGTCATTTTTGGATTTTTATTTTATATTTGCCTAACTTTAGAAAGGCATAACTTTATGCTTAGTTATCAAAATTAGGCAAACTACCCCTTATTTTAAAGAGAAAAATCAGATCTCTTTGCTCGCTAAATTTCATAACCTAACTCACTCATTTACTCAAACGATCATTGGTCAAAATTTAATCCCTTTTAGTTAACTTTTTACCCCCTTTGGAAGGGTAACTGAACTTAATTGACCATTTACCATTATAACATACTCGTATTAGTTATACTAGCTATTTCTAACATGCTTGGACTATTCTACTTATGCTTGTATACCTGTAGCCTTAATCATACTATTGGAAACTTAAAGCATGCTTAATATATTACATTCCTCCAAAATAGAAAGGTTCAAAGCCATATAAAGTCACTATGGCTTACTACCTCTTCAAGTAAGAGCCGACTCTTTTCCTTTGCCCTTGGTTGTTGAAGGCCCTAGGGTTTGTTTAAATATTGGGGTAAGATTCTCGGGGAATCTTAGTAGCACATTGTAACATCCAAACTTTTGGGCCTAGAAGTACTAAAAATAGCCTGAATTAGATAGGCTACCAGACCCCTTTTGAGCATAAGTCTCAAAGATGAGAAAGGAAGTCAAAGCAGTTTCAGGGACTAAATTGCAAAGTAAAAGTTTTCAGGGGCTCAAGTGTAATCAAGTTAAAGGTTCCAGAAAAGTCTCGAAAGCCCAAAAAGAGAAAAGAGGCTAGATACAGGCCAAGGGTTAAGTTAGAAACCTCAAAGAGAGGACTGTATGAAGTTAAGTCCAAGTAGGGACTAAACTGTAAATTCAAAAGGTTGACCCACAGGGGTAAAAATGGAAGAGTATGCAGAGAATTCTAAGAAAATCTAGAAAATTCTGTTAAGAGAAAAAAATGAAAATACCCCTGAGGCAGCTTAAATGGAATTTATAAGGTTATAGCCGGTAAAAAGTACATGGTTCGAGGTAATTATTTAAAATAACAAAAGACCTAAAAATGTATGAAAAAATGAGGTTAAATAGTTGAAATTTTGCACTAATTTATAAAATTAGTCTCACAACCAAAAGGCCAGTGGAATGGCTTTAATAAATTAAAAAGCTGATTATACTGATAAAAGGACATTTTAGTAAATGAATTTTTATGCAAGGCTTAAAGGAAGTGTTATGGCCTAAGAAAATTCATAGATACTCTCTAGAATTAAAGGGAATTTATGGAGTAGATAGAAGAATTTTCTAAGCTCCAGAAGGCCATAAAGAAAGCCAGAGAAACGTGGGCCAAGTAAATTCGGAGGAAACTTAAAGATTAAGTTTTGATCCAACGGCTAGGATCTAATCTCCCTTCTCCTCTACCACATTTATGACACTTGGCATCTTCTAGAAGGGTGAGGTAAGGATAATGCAATAAGATGATGTAAAAGTCAACTTAAAGTTCCAAGATTGCCCTTACTCTTTCTATTAGCCACTAAGGGCATTTTGGTCCATTCAAGCCAAAGTTTTGGCTATAAATACCCCACCTTGGAACAGCATTTTGGTAGCCATTTGTAGAGGGAAAACTATACAAAAATTTAGAGAGAAAAACGTAGGGGCGAAGGCCAAGAAGAAGGAACAAGATTCAAGCTTTAAGATCAAGGTATGTGATGGTTATAGCATCTAACATGATGCCTATTTCAAATAAGTTACTCTTTGTATCGAATTCTGAAATTTGGCATGATTAAAATACACTCTATAAGATTCAAATCCATGGGTAGAACACTTCATTTGGATATGTGTACGATTTATGGTGATTTTTCAAAGTTAGGGTTTGAAATCTAGAAACAGTGTTTAACCTTTGAAAGAGTATCAAATTTCGTACAATTTTGGTACTGTTCAGCATAGAATTGGTTCCTGAAACTATTTTTTTTTGAAATAGAACTTAAGGAGCTTTTAGTGAGACTTGAAACCACTCAGTTTTGATTTTTTTAGAATTAATTATGAATTTTCAAAATTGAGTAAAAATTCTGGAATTTCTGCGTGAACAGTACCTGTGAAGCAAAATTTTCAGATATGATCTTCTTGAATCGAAGACCATCTACAGTGGTCCTAATTGACAAGAAATGGATCTTAAAGATGGGAAATAATGAGATTTATGTTAGAAAAGCTAGAAAGAAAACCCTAAAATTAAGAGAAAGAGGTTAAGTTCAAGAGAGATAGTCTTGAACCTTATGGGCTGTTTGTGTAACACCTCACATAATTATATCAATATACGAAATAAAATAATTTAAAAGTCCATACATATTTTTAATACTGCAATTAAGTTAAAATTTCAAAACATTTTTAACATAACTTAACAACATAAACTATTAAAGTCTTATAGTCATGGCAAATAAAAATATAACATAGCATGTGCTTGAGGAGCACAAAAGCCTTCACGGCTCACTCCATTGGTGCCTTCCCTTGATTCCTACTAGATCCTTCGCCTGAAAAATTGTTAATATAGGGGTGAGATCTAACGTCTCAGTAACTACTGAAATTCTAACCTATACAAGCAAATCATATATGATAAACCAAAAATCTGTTTATATGTGTGTATATAAATATATTAAAAATCACGGATTTGAGACATCCAATTCAATTTCATTTTTTTTCCCAACAATATACCAATATCATTTTTCTAATATATCCAAAATAATGCAATATGATGCCTCCCTTATATCACCGTCCACCCTTATACCGCTGACTGGAGCCATAGGCTAACACATAGTCCGATAGGAACTAATCCATTTTACTGAATTATTCCAAGCTCACCGATACAAGAGATATATCCGGCCAAAGATATAGAGCTCAAGCTCGGACTATGGCTCCCCTCCTTTGTGAATAGGGAGGTGTCACATGTCCCACAACTCCAATGAATTCCCGGCCAAAGGAAAACATGGAAGAAGGGGCCCTGACAAGTGCCATCCACTGTGCACCGAGTGATGGCATACCACGTGGTAATTTTATATCCATGCAATCTCCTTCTATCCTTAGCCCAACAATGCATGTCAGATGCCAATAATATTACATCATAAATACGTCCTCAAATATATTAAAAATAAGATAGCAATAAAACTTATATACCATTTAATAACAACTCATGACAATTCCATAGCCATCAATATATTTAAATATTAATCATAATTAATAGCAATAAATCTTAACAAAATCAAATAACATACCAAAACATTTATTTGAAAAATCACAATATTATATTTCAATATATAAAATATAGTAAATTCATAATACAATCATACACAATTCACATGTACAAGAAAGAATTTTCAGAGTTACCTGGTACTCTTTAGCTTACAAATATTCACACAAAGATTACTCCAAAATCCTCAAGTCTACAAACTTGCACATAAATATTTATTAACATAAACTCAAAACTACTCCAAAGCTACTCTAAAATTCTAAGACTACCCTCTAAACCAAAATTACATAAATATATTAACTCTCCCAAATCTAGGCATTTATAGTAGATATTATTTTGAAAAATAATTTACATATAAGGCTATTTAAATTTAACAAAAGTATATATATATTTTTAATTAACAAACTGTAGCTTTATTTAATTTCACAAAATTCTCAATTTATAATTTTTCAAGCCTTCAAAAATTATTTCAAAAATATATTTAACTTATTCAATATTTAAACCGATTAAAACATCAATAATATATTAAATAACTCAAATAAATTATTTAACTCAAATTTAATCGGTAAAAACATATTACAAGTCTAAATAACAAACTTTTCAACTAAAATCTTAGTTTAAAATTCTCAAAATAATCATTAAACAAAAATAAACCGATTAAAATTCCTTAATAATGGATCTTTAAATTTCTACGGTCATATATTGTCAAAACTCCATATTTACTCTATACTCAAACGGTAAAATTTTCTCTAAACATGATAATGAAACTAATAATATAAAGATATAAATATATAGGAAATATTCATAAAGAAAATATGATAACAAGAAGTAGTTTTGTGTACCTAAATGATCTCCAAAACCGTCAGGTACTCTGCAATTTAGCTCTCTCTCTCTTTTTCCTCTCAGCTTCTCACTCTCTTCTCTCTTCCTTCACTCTCTTCCTCCTCCGTCTCCTCTCCCCCTCTTTTATCCTATTTTCCCTTCACCATCTAACTACCCCATCCCCCCCCATTTTTCCTTCTTCAATTTAATGCACCCCCTTATTTCTTCCTCCAATTAATTCATGCGCCCATGTTTTCTTTGTTCTTGACTATGCCCAGCTTTTCCACCGAAGTCGGTGGAAAGCTGGGTATATATATATTTTTTATAATATAATAATATTATATTATTTTAATTAATTGATTTTTTTTTTTTTTTTTTTTTTTTTAAACAGTATGTTACAATTCTTCCCACCTAAAAAGAATTTTGTCCCCAAAATTCGATACATGAAAAGAGAAAGAATTTACTTCAAGCAGCAGACACAATTACAAATATCTATACTACACATCAAGAGCACAACACAAGTACAAGTACAAGTATACCATAATACAACTCAATTACCAAAACTAACACAACACTAACTCTTCCTAATCAAACAAGTTAGGAAAATCACGCCGCATTCGCTCTTCGGTTTCCCAGGTGGCATCTCCAGGAGACATTCCTTTCCAGAAAACCTTAAGTAACCGAATAGTTTTATTCCGAAGTTGCTTATCCTTAACGTCCAGAATGCGTTCAGGTTCGGCCTTGAAAGTAAGATTCTCTTGTAACTCGATCTCTTCAGGCTCGATCACATGAGATGGATCTGGGTGGTACTTCTTGAGTTGTGACACGTGGAATACATTATGAATGTTGGCCAGTTGTGGAGGTAGGGCAATTCTGTAAGCCACTGGTCCTACTCTCTCCAAAATTTCATAAGGACCTATGAAACGGGGAGTGAGTTTCTTTGCTCGAATTGATCTTCCAATACCCGTCATCGGTGTGACTCTTAGAAATACATGGTCTCCTACCATGAATTCCAATGGTCGTCTTCTCCTATCTGCATAACTTTTCTGTCTGCTTTGGGCAGTAAGCAACTTTGTTGTATCATCTTAATCTTCTGAGTTGTGTAATCCACCAGTTCTGGACCTATCAAACTTCTCTCGCTCAACTCTGTCCAACAAAGTGGAGATCTACACTTTCTTCCGTACAATGCTTCATAAGGCGCCATCTGAATACTTGAGTGGAAGCTATTATTGTAAGCAAACTCTGCTAAAGGAAGGTGATCATCCCAATTTCCTTTTAATTCAATTGCACAAGCTCTTAACATGTCCTCAAGAGTCTGGATAGTTCTCTCTGTTTGTCCATCAGTTTGGGGATGGTAGGCAGTGCTAAACCTCAACCGTGTTCCCATGGCGTCTTGCAACGATCTCCAAAACCTTGAAGTGAACCGTGGATCTCGATCTGATATATACTCTTTGGTGTGCCATGTAATCGGACGATCTCCTTCACATAGATCTGTGCTAGCTTTTCCAAAGAGTAATTTGTCTTGATGGCTAGAAAATGAGCTGATTTAGTCAATCTGTCAACAATCACCCAAATAGCATCATGCCCAGATTGAGTTCTAGGAAGACCTGTGATAAAGTCCATGGAGATACTATCCCACTTCCATTCTGGAATCTCTAGATTTTGCAATAATCCTGGAGGCTTCTGGTGTTCAATCTTGACCTTTTGGCAAGTTAGACAACGAGAGACAAACTCAGTTACATCTTTCTTCATACTAGGCCACCACCAGTTTCGCTTTAGATCATGGTACATTTTGGTCACTCCAGGGTGGATAGTATATTTGCTTCTATGAGCTTCATCAAGTAGTAGCTTCTTTAACTCTTTATCATTGGGGAGGCACACCCTCGCTTTATATCTTAGTATCCCATCTTCACCAATATTAAACTTGGACTCTTTTCCTTGTTCAACTTCTTCTCTAACCCCTAGTAGATACTCATCCTCCAATTGGGAAATTTTAATTTCCTTCCAAGTTGTACTCTCAATGGTTAGTGCTTTCATGGTAGCAACTAACCCAGACATTATATCAATAGGTGTACTTTGCACCTCCTGCAGTAGGTTCCACTCCTTGACCATCAACTGGGCTGCATGGATAGATTTTCTACTTAAGGCATCTGCTACAATGTTTGCCTTCCCTGGATGATACTTTAGCTCATAATCATAATCCTTAAGAAACTCCATCCACCTTCTTTGTCTCATGTTAAGTTCTTTTTGATCAAACAAGTACTTCAAACTCTTATGGTCGCTAAAAATTTCAAATTGCGAACCATAGAGATAGTGCCTCCAAATCTTCAATGCAAATACGACTGCTGCCAATTCCAAGTCGTGAGTAGGGTAGTTTTCCTCATGCGGCCTCAATTGTCGAGAAGCATAAGCAATTACCTTACCATTTTGCATTAATACAGCCCCAAGACCCTTCTTAGAAGCATCAGTATACAAAGTGAAAGATTGTGTAGGGTCTGGAATCACAAGTACCGGTGCGGTGGTCAACTTGGTCTTTAAAGTCTGAAAGGCTGCTTCGCATTTCTCAGTCCAAACAAACGGTTGGTCCTTTTTAGTTAGTCTGGTTAAGGGCATAGCTATCTGCGAAAAGCCTTTAATGAATCTCCTATAGTAGCCTGCCAGTCCTAGAAAGCTTCTGATTTCTGTGACACTTTGTGGTCGGTCCCACTTTAACACTGCATCAATCTTACTAGGGTCTACCGACACACCTTCAGCTGATACAACATGACCCAAGAATTTTACTTCTTTGAGCCAAAACTCACACTTTGACAACTTTGCATAGAGTTTGTGTTCCCTTAACACTTGCAGCACAATTCTAAGATGCTGTTTATGCTCTTCCTCATCCTTAGAGTAAATAAGGATGTCATCAATAAAGATCACTACGAATTTATCCAAGTAAGGTCGGAAGATTCTGTTCATATAATCCATAAAGATAGCTGGAGCATTGGTTAGCCCAAACGGCATAACAAGGAATTCATAGTGGCCATATCTTGTTCTAAATGCAGTTTTTGGGATGTCCTCAGATCTAACCCTTAATTGGTGATAACCTGACCTTAAGTCAATCTTAGAGAATATTGACGCTCCAGATAGCTGGTCAAGTAGATCATCGATCCTGGGCAAAGGGTACTTGTTCTTTATGGTTACCTTATTCAATTGGCGGTAATCAATGCACAGTCTCATGCTCCCATCCTTCTTCTTCACAAAGAGCACAGGCGAACCCCAAGGAGATACACTCGGCCTAATGAAGCCCTTTTCCAGCAACTCCTCGATCTGTTTCTTTAACTCTGCTAATTCTGATGGAGACATCCGATAAGGAGCTTTAGAGATAGGCTCGGTTCCAGGTACAAGATCAATGGAGAACTCCACTTCTCTCTCTGGAGGCAAACCTGTTATCTCCTCTGGAAACACATCCGGGAATTCACTCACCACTGCAATCTCCTCTACACCTTTTTCAGCTGTTGTGTGAATGGAGAAGAACACCATGTAGGCTTGACAACCCTTTCGAATACACTTTTCAACTTGCACTAAAGACAGCAGTTGTGGCCCACTAGAACTGGCGAAGGCGACCGGTAAAGAAATGGTCTTCCTTCTACAATCTAGGATGGCGTCATTTGCCGACAACCAATCCATTCCTACAATCAGGTCAATACCCTTTAAGGGTAGACAAACAAGGTCTATAGTGGATGTTCTACCCTCAAATTCAATCATGCAATTCAAGCATGCTTTAGAAGTTTTCACCGAGGCTCCCGCCGGTGTAGAGACAATCACATCACAAGGCAATTCATACATATGCATACTTAGACGAGGCACATAATCATTAGATATAAATGAGTGTGTTGCACCAGAATCAAATAAAGCTTGAGTTTCAAAGCCTTGGAGTTTGAGAATACCTTTAATCAAATTAGGAGAAGTGTCAGCTTCTTCTTGAGATAGTGCAAACACTCTTCCTGGGACTGCAGCTCTAGTATCATTGACGCCTCGTGAGCCTTCCTCACAGAATCTGAAAATATGGCCCGGTTTCCCGCACTTGAAGCAGATAATGCAATTTCCTTGATGCACCTTCCCACACTTGGCACACCTTTGACTATTGGCAGTGCTAGTGATAGGAGCTGTAGAACCCCTGTAAGAGCTCTGTCCCCCACTGACCTGACTCCTCGGAGGTCCATTGAATTGACTCCTCTCAAGGGTCCACTGAATTGACTCCTCGAAGGTCCACCAGATTGATTCCTTGAGGGCTGATTAAACCGCTTCTTGGAGTTGTTGAAGCTGTAAGTATTCTTCTTACTGATTCCTCCCGTAGGTCTCATGAATGGAACGGACCTTGTATAAGATTCTTTTCTCTTCTCAGCTTCTTCTTCTCTCATTCTTCTAGCAATGATTCGCAATTTGGTGCACATTTTTTCAAAATCATTAATCTCCAAGGGTGCTAGAGCTGTTCTTAATTCTGGCCTAGCCTTTTCCAGTAGCCTATCAGCCATCCATTTTGAGTCAGGTTGCGTCTGCGGATAAGTAATGTACTTAACTAACTCAAGAAATCGAGCAATGAAGTCTTCCTCATTTAAGTTCCCTTGCTTAAAGGCATAGAATTCTGCTTCTTGATCCGCTCTAAGGGCATTAGGAAAATAGTGTTGGAAGAATTTCTCCTTGAACCTTTCCCAAGTTATCTCTACACTTTCAAAAGGCTTGATGCTGTCCCACCACTTCCTTGCTGCCTTTTGTAACAGCTGCTCAGCAAGTTGCACTTTTTCCTGCGAGGTGCAGATTACTATTCTGAATATAGTCTCCAGCCTTTCGATCCATTCTTCAGCTTCAGATGGATTCATCCTACCCTCAAACTTAGGAGGATCAAACTTCCTAAAACTTTCCCAGAGCAGTGTGATACGGCAAGGTCTTGTTGAGAAAGTGCACTGCTGTCACCTTTCGATTCCGTGCCTCTAAGGGTATCACCTATTGACTGATGGTCACTGGGAGCTTTATCATCAACAGGGCCATTTTCTTCTGATGGCTATCACGTTGACCTTTGATTGTCAAAAGCTCGTCCTCATGTCTCCTTACTCTTCGATCAATGCTCACAACATAATCTCGTAATTCTCGCAAAATAGCATCATTATCTTGACGAGAAGGAACATTTTGATGTGGAACTGGGGTAGAATTAGTCCTTCGAGTGTTCACCATCCTTCCTTCCTATGTAGAATAGCACAGGACACTAGGTAAACTAAGCAGCGTTACTAAAATAAACTTTTAATCTAAAAACTAAAGGGAAGTGCACATGTTATTATATTTAAATTGCCATGACCCCTAGCCATTTTTTTTTTTCAAACCTTTTGGGAAAATACTTTACATAAAAGTTAATTAAAAAGCCATGGAACGTTACAGCTCTGATACCAAAAATGTAACACCTCACATAATTATATCAATATACGAAATAAAATAATTTAAAAGTCCATACATATTTTTAATACTGCAATTAAGTCAAAATTTCAAAACATTTCTAACATAACTTAACAACATAAACTATTAAAGTCTTATAGTCATGGCAAATAAAAATATAACATAGCATGTGCTTGAGGAGCACAAAAGCCTTCACGGCTCACTCCATTGGTGCCTTCCCTTGATTCCTACTAGATCCTTCGCCTGAAAAATTGTTAATATAGGGGTGAGATCAAACGTCTCAGTAACTACTGAAATTCTAACCTATACAAGCAAATCATATATGATAAACCAAAAATCTGTTTATATGTGTGTATATAAATATATTAAAAATCACGGATTTGAGACATCCAATTCAATTTCATTTTTTTTCCCAACAATATACCAATATCATTTTTCTAATATATCCAAAATAATGCAATATGATGCCTCCCTTATATCACCGTCCACCCTTATACCGCTGACTGGAGCCATAGGCTAACACATAGTCCGATAGGAACTAATCCATTTTACTGAATTATTCCAAGCTCACCGATACAAGAGATATATCCGGCCAAAGATATAGAGCTCAAGCTCGGACTATGGCTCCCCTCCTTTGTGAATAGGGAGGTGTCACATGTCCCACAGCTCCAATGAATTCCCGGCCAAAGGAAAACATGGAAGAAGGGGCCCTGACAAGTGCCATCCACTGTGCACCGAGTGATGGCATACCACGTGGTAATTTTATATCCATGCAATCTCCTTCTATCCTTAGCCCAAAATGCATGTCAGATGCCAATAATATTACATCATAAATACGTCCTCAAATATATTAAAAATAAGATAGCAATAAAACTTATATACCATTTAATAACAACTCATGACAATTCCATAGCCATCAATATATTTAAATATTAATCATAATTAATAGCAATAAATCTTAACAAAATCAAATAACATTCCAAAACATTTATTTGAAAAATCACAATATTATATTTCAATATATAAAATATAGTAAATTCATAATACAATCATACACAATTCACATGTACAAGAAAGAATTTTCAGAGTTACCTGGTACTCTTTAGCTTACAAATATTCACACAAAGATTACTCCAAAATCCTCAAGTCTACAAAATTGCACATAAATATTTATTAACATAAACTCAAAACTACTCCAAAGCTACTCTAAAATTCTAAGACTACCCTCTAAACCAAAATTACATAAATATATTAACTCTCCCAAATCTAGGCATTTATAATAGATATTATTTTGAAAAATAATTTACATATAAGGCTATTTAAATTTAACAAAAGTATATATATATATTTTAATTAAACAAACTGTAGCTTTATTTAATTTCACAAAATTCTCAATTTATAATTTTTCAAGCCTTCAAAAATTATTTCAAAAATATATATTTAACTTATTCAATATTTAAACCGATTAAAACATCAATAATATATTAAATAACTCAAATAAATTATTTAACTCAAATTTAATCGGTAAAAACATATTACAAGTCTAAATAACAAACTTTTCAACTAAAATCTTAGTTTAAAATTCTCAAAATAATCATTAAACAAAAATAAACCGATTAAAATTCCTTAATAATGGATCTTTAAATTTCTACGGTCATATATTGTCAAAACTCCATATTTATTCTATACTCAAACGGTAAAATTTTCTCTAAACATGATAATGAAACTAATAATATAAAGATATAAATATATAGGAAATATTCATAAAGAAAATATGATAACAAGAAGTAGTTTTGTGTACCTAAATGATCTCCAAAACCGTCAGGTACTCTGCAATTTAGCTCTCTCTCTCTTTTCCTCTCAGCTTCTCACTCTCTTCTCTCTTCCTTCACTCTCTTCCTCCTCCGTCTCCTCTCCCCCTCTTTTATCCTATTTTCCCTTCACCATCTAACTACCCCATCCCCCATTTTTCCTTCTTCAATTTAATGCACCCCCTTATTTCTTCCTCCAATTAATTCATGCGCCCATGTTTTCTTTGTTCTTGACTATGCCCAGCTTTTCCACCGAAGTCGGTGGAAAGCTGGGTATATATATATATTTTTATAATATAATAATATTATATTATTTTAATTAATTGATTTCTTTTTTTTTCTTTTTCTTTTTTTTTAAACAGTATGTTACAGTTTGGGTGATAACCCAAACCATGGTTTGGGAAAAAATCACCCAAACACCCTTAAAAAAACCAAAACCATGTTTTTGAGTCAAAACCATGGTTTTGGGAAAAGCAAAATTTTTTTGCTTTTAGAAAAAAAAGGAGAGTGTGAGAGTCTATAGGATATGTATCTTGTTGGCTTTTTATAAATATTTTTTTATAAATATATTTAATCTTATATCTTATAAATATATATACATATTAATTATTTATTAATTATATTATCTTATGTATTATTAATTATGTTAATAAAAAACATATTATTTACAATTTTATTCCTTCAAATTAAAAATATCATAAAACATATTTTTTCTGTAATTATCATATTAACTTATGTCTTTTTTAGTAATTTGTACATGTAGAAAGTGCTTCTGGTAACAACTATCCAAACACTCTCACTTCTCAGAATCACTTTTTCACAAAATCTATTCTTCAAAAATCTATTCTCCCCAGAATCTATTCTCCAAACTATGGTTTGGTTATATCCAAACACCCCCGTAGTCTCTTGGTCCTAATAGATTGTATGATCATTGTGACTATGTTTAGGACCTTGGGAACATCCAAGAGGATGTTTGGTGATGTTAATCGAATGCCCACATGGTTGGAAAGTCAAGGGAGTCAAAGGAAAAGTAAGAGGAAAGCTTGAGGTGCAAGGTAGTGAACTTACCTATTATCATTGCTTGATGTTGTATGCTTGTGTGTTGCTGTACATGATGTTTGAATGTTGTTATGACATGTATTGGCTACTGTAATTTCTATTCATGATAAGTAGATTATGTCTCCATGGCCATGCATCAAGAAGGTAGCTTTAAGCATGCTAATATGTTACTAACTAACAAGAGAACAAGCAAGTTGCATGTAGTGCATTAGCATCCATCTAGCATAATTAATATGGTATTGTTTGCTACTGAAACTACCCTGAATCTCACCCCCTCCCTAACCAACCATTTAGGTCAATCAATGATGGGCAATAATGGTATGAGAAGCAAGGAGAAGAAAGTGGAGAATTGTTCATATTAATGAATGATATTATTATTCAATATGTAATTCTCCTATTATGTAATTTATGTTATGGATGCCAATGATGCCATGTATTTAATTATAATATTTATGGCATGAATGGAAGTTTATGAGCATGAATGGAAAAGAGTAAGCCCATGTTATGTATGCCAAAGAAATAAAAAGAATTAAAGTAAAGGATTGTTAAGGGATAAAACGTAGGTCCTGAAGCAGTGAGTTTGTAGCTCCAGTTTGACCTATTAAATAAATGATTTAAGTCACGAGATTTGGCAGACTCATAGAACACATCCCAAGCTTTAAAATGAGAGGTAGATCACCTCAATTGGATGTGTACAAAAGGAGATATGAATTTCCAAATTTGAGGCATAGAATCTAGAAGTTCCAGATTCTACGAAATGAACAGTAATATTTATTGATTAAACAGTATGAATTGGGCAAAGATAAGTCCAATTGGATATTTTTTCCTTAAAGAGCATCAAAATAGCTTTCTGTAGAATTTTAGAATACCTCAATACAATTTTTATGGAATTAGTTATGAATTTTTGAAGTTGGGCCTGTAATTTGGAAATTAAACAGTAAATAGTAACCCGGCTAATTATGTTCAAATTTGAAATCCACGGGCTTGTGTCATGATTTGCTTGAACCATAACGCTTACGAATGCATGCTCTGAGAGGTTAAAGGCATGACGTTTCACACATTGCATACATTACTATGATTACACATCACAATGTAATTCAAGCTACATGCATACATACATACTTGAGTATTATGTACTTGCCATGGAAAACATAACATCATAACATAACATATCATCTCAACCTTGGATAAACCAAGGTATACATGCATGGAGGCATCATGGCATAACATCATAACACATAGCAATGAACATACAATATATAGTAACTCTAACAAGCAATGGAATGCAAAAGTTACCTTGTTGGCTTTCCTTCCTTGAATTTCTCTTCTTCCTTGCTAACCTTTCCTTCTCTTGTTGTGTATGGCCTATTAGGCAACCAATGACACAACATTAAGTATTATTACCACTTCATACTTTAACTTAACCCTTAAACCCCTTTTTCTTGGTTTTTAGGGTTTTTTTAACCTTTGATTTTTGAACTTTCTTAGGTCTTTCCTACATAACTTTTCATGTATAATCCATTTATTATATTAGTTTTATGAAAATCCAATCCCTTTCTATTGAACTTGACTTGGCCGAACCATATATATAATTATAGGGAAAAGGATTTTCAACCAAACTAACATGTAATTACTTAATCCTTAACCTTTAACCATGCTTAATCTTAACCATACATAACCTAAACCCTTCGTATCCATTTTGAGGAAATTTGGACAGCACTTCCCCTTAGAAATATGACTTTCCATCATCATTAAAATTGCCTAAAACCAACATATCATCATTATAACTTGAAATAAAAGAGTTGTAGAAGCTTACCTTGATTCTAAATGATTTTCTCTCACTAGAACTCTTCTCTTTCTCTCTCTACATGAAAATTTGCAAGAGGTTTCCTACTTGAAAGGCTTCACACAAAATGGAGGGGGCATTTATAGGCTTCCTTTTCATTAATTCCACATATGCCCTTCTTGCATAAGACTTAATCTTGACCTTCCAATTTTTATCGCTTTCCACATGTACAAATCTTAGGCTATGTGGCTTAATATGTTGACACTTGGATGGTGAGTCATTAGGGCTTATGTCATCTTTCTTATCCATTAAGATTAATTAGGCTTTAATCAAGGTTAACTCTCTTAATTCCTTGATTAACTTGGCTAATTACCCTTCTAGAAACTTTTGACTTTTCAAAGATAAATGGTTAAATCCTAGCCATCAAATGAATTATGTTTCCCATGTGTCAAAATTTTATGGAAGATGGCTTGACCTTAATCATCTTACTTATCCCTAATTAAATTTTAATCTAACTTGATTTATTATTTTTTTTATTTTCTTTTTCCCTTTCCTGGCCAATTTGGGTGTGACATGTGTCCTTAGCAATCTGTAGGAAATTTTATCAGCCCTCTTATCCTGACAGTCCACTGAGTCTTGATATAGTATTAGTTTATTTTATCTGATAGCTAAAAAATTCTAGTATCTCAAAATTCTTATATCAGCTCACCATTAATTATACCTCAGTAAAGGAAACTTTCTTGATTAATTTCATAATTTTTCTCCCTCTATAACTCCTTAAATTTCTGTTTCTGTAAAAACAGACAATCTACCGATATTAATTTAGTTTAAAATTCAATTAAAGCTAACCTCATCATCATTTAGGGTTGGAAATAATTTTATAAATCTTCATAATTCCTAAATGAATTTCCTTTAATTTTTCATAATTTTATAAGATCTTTAGATATTTTTAATAATTAATATTGGCTAATTTTCCTTAATTTAGCCAAAATATTAATAATTAAAATAATTTTTAATAAATTATTTTCAACCTGTATTTACTTTCTAAACCCCAAACACCGTTCTAGAGCATTAATTCTATTTTCCATGATTTATTAGAAATTTTTTAGGATTTCCAGACACTAATTACAATAATGCCCTTTATAGACCAATCATTTTGAAAATGACAATTTGGTCCTTTTCCAGTTCTCACTTCAATTGTTGTGTTGTTTATCTATCTTTTATCTCACCTGGCCTTGGTCAACCCTAAATCTTTCATTAATCATGCTAAAGATATCAAGGTATGACATATTTTCCTATTTTTAAGTTAAAAATTTTGGGATGTTACAAAAACTGTAAACTAGAAAATTAATCAAAATAGATAGAATCCTAATTAATCTTATGTAAGATCACTCTTGATGCTTCTTGAATCTTCTTGGACCTTTCAAAGGATCTTCATAAATGCTATTCACGTCCATAAGTGTCACATCCGGCAATAGGGTAATTAGGAATAAGGAATATTTTGAAATAATTAAGGGTAAAAAATGACAAGGAGAATATCCTTTGAGAATTATATGGGATTATAAAATTGGTTTCATGACCAAATTACCGTCAGACAAATTACAAAGGAATTTGAGGATGATTTAGACTAATTTAAGGCCTTTTATTTGGAAAATTCTAAATAAATATTTGTAAGGAGAATAAAATCCCAAGAAAATTCCTATGATGTCCCAGGGAATTATAAGAAATTATGAAATCAAAAAGCGACCCTCAAATATCCAAGATTTTTTCTAATTATTTGGAAAACCGGAAAAATCAATAATGAGAAGGAAAATAGTTTTCCTTTTTATTTAATTAATGGAAAATTGAGTTTGAGCTAAAGGGGGCATTTTGGAAAGAGAAAAATAAGGAGAATAATTTATGGATGTGATAGAAAATAATTATAGAGGTCAGAGTACTATAATTATAGAAAAGAAATTAAACTCGGAGTAAAAGTGCACCGAAAACTAGAATCTTGCACTCTACTTGGCCCTCAAGTTGCCACTTGTCAAGCCCCTATTAGAGAGTAATTAAGCTTTCCAAGTGTCAAGTATTAAGTGGAGAGGATCTTGACTTTGAAATTTAATTACATTATAATTTACTTAATTAAGAGAGAAGTTTCAAAACTAAGTAGGAAGGTGACACTTGGCAACTCACTAAATGATAGTTGTTGGGATATTTTGTGCACTTAATTGAGCTCTTCCTCCCCCTAAATCAAACTCGAGTTTCAGCCAAGGAGAGAGAAAGAGAGAAAAGAGTGAGCTTGAAGGGAAATCAAGAGAAAAGACACGAACTTTGATGATCCAACCAAGATCCAAGGTTAGTTTTTAGTTCTAAGTTGTTCATTGCCTTTTTCTAGTTCTCCCCTTTTTCTTGAGCTGGAAGAAATGTCTATTGAGTGGGGAAGGAAGTTTGGTTGTTAAAACTTTGTAGAACACTTCAAAGCATGATAGTTCCTAGTGGTTTCAAGTGATTTTAGGTTGTTTTTGAAGTGATTTCCTTGTTGTTTTCATGAGGACCAATTCTGCCAAGGCAAGAACTGGACCCTAGGATGTGTTTTTCAAATTTTGAGGCTTTCATTGTGTTCAAAATGGAAAATGGTGTAGGATAAACCTAAAGAACAAGTATTGGAAGCCATAGAATCAAAGTTGTAATTTTTGGATAATGAGCCTTTTTGCTTCGGCCAAGCTGAAACTAGAAGAAAGAATTTTATTTTGCTAAATCCAAGTAGATATTTGGAATCTACATGAAAGATGATGTAGGAATGAGCTAAGATGGAATTTTTAGGGTTAAGGGAATAAACTCCAAAAATTCTAAGAACAAAGATGGAAGCTTTAAGGGGTTTAGGAGTTACTTGAATTATGTTGTTAATTTTATATGGAATCGTTGGTAACCTTGCTGTCCTTTTTGTGATATATCATGATTAGGGTTTGTTAATTATGGAGAAGAGGAAGAAGGTCAAAGAATCAAGAGCATTTGGATTAAGGTAGTAAGATTTAATTAACTTTAATGTTGATTATTGCATTGATTGCTATGCAATTTCATGTGCTATTATGTGGTTGAGCTAAATGATGACGATGATGATGATTATGTAGTTATACTCCTTGCTTTAAGTGTATTGGTTATTGCATGTTATAGTGCTACATGTATGAGGTAAAGTAGTTCCCTATTAATAGCAAAAGGTTGGAATGCTTGTAATAAATACTTGTTAATGTTTTGGTTGATTGATCTTGCTACTGGGATTTCATTGAAATCTCATCCCCCATATGTAACCTAACATTTTAGGGACTGAATCATCAAAAGGGAGGCTACAAATCCAAGGATAAATATGGTGATGAACCATGAGGAAACATTTATATTTGGTTATGTATAAGTATGTATGGTTGGTGCTGTAATCCCTAAGCAGGATGCCAAATTAGAGCCGCGTTTTCATTAAGTTTCAGAATGAATTTTGTCATGAAATTTGGTATACTTAAATTTCACATCATGAGCTTCAAATCAATAGGAATTACGTTAAAAATGACCAACTATACGATTTTTAATGATTTTTCAAATTTAAGGTCTAGAATTTGAAAAAAGAGTTTTTACCAAAAAGACAGAGGTGGCTTTCACACTTTCGTAAATAGAATTGGTTTACAAGATTATTTTTCATTGAAAGAACATTCAAAGAGCTTCCTATAGAATTTTGAACCACTCCATTTTGATTTTTTTAGATTAAATTATGATTTCTGAAATTAGACCAGAAAACTGGATTTTTACCTGATGAGCAGTAAAAATCTGAAAATCAGTATTTTTTTTGGATTTTTGAGCCCAAGACCATCCAATGCAATCTAAAATAATTCTAATTAAACTCTAAGTTGCCTTAGTAGTAAGGTGTAACAATAAGCATGTATGGGCCTTTTAGACATCTATTTAGCCTTGATTATGGTTTAATCATGTTGTGAAACTCTCATAGTCCATAACACAATGCATTTGGGCCCCAATTTAAAAGATTATAGCTCCAATGGACTCCTTCAGGCACATATAATTGTGTTGGGCCTTTAGTAACATAGGAATTGACTTTAAATGCTCCTTTTGGGCTATTAGAACGTGCTCTGGTCTTCCTCAAGGTCCAAGTATGAAACATCCTTCCTTTAACCCCTCAGAGTATGCATTTGGAAGTGTTACGGTTTAAGCGATTCACGAAACAAACCCATAGATTAAAAATTTACAGTAAGTTCTCAGGTACTATTCACCAGTTAAATTTCAGATTTTTTATCCAACTTTGAAAATTCATAACTAATTATAGAAAAATCATATTGAAGTGATTCAAAATTCTATTTGAAACTCTTTCAATTCTCTATAGGGATAAAAAAATAAAACACCAATTTATACAGTTTATTCATTGAAGTTTACTGTTTATTTGGTCAAAACTGTATACTCCAGTTGCTCTGCCCTAACTTTGATCAAACATAACTCTTAGTACACACATCCATGTTAAGTGATCTATCACTTGTTTTAAAGCTTAGGATGTGTACTTTAACCATACCAAATTTCACAAGCAGTGATAGTATACCAGGAGGCATTCAATATAGAAGTCATGAAGCCCAAATAGCACTCATTCAATTAGAGGCCCAACAAGCCCTCCAAAGTATTCAAGGAATTTATAACTCAAGAATGCTTGCATGGAGGAGGACATGGATTATTGCTTATGATGACATGGACACATGTGGAGCTTGACATGACATATGGAAGGCCACCCTAAAAGCCACCCTGGCATGTAAGTCATTGGAGTATAAACACTTGGACCTTAAGAAAGACAGGAGCACATTTTAAGAGCCTAAAAGGAGCATTTGAAGCTAATTCCTATGTTATTAAAGGCCTAACACAATTATATGTACCTGGAGGAGTCCATTGGAACTATAATCTTTTAAATTGGGGGCCCAAATACATTATGTTATAGACCATGGGAGTTTCAGAATGTGATTCAACTATATTTAAGCCTAAATAGATATTTAAAAGGCCCAAACATGCTTATGAATGTGAGTAGTATTTGTGAAGATCCATTTGGAAGGTCCAAGAAGATTCAAGAAGCATCAAGAGTGTTCCTATACAACATTAAATAGGATTCTGTTTGTTTTAATTAGTTTCCTGTTTTACAGTTTCGTATTTTGTATTGATTGCTTCTTGAAGACAAAGACCTATCTATTTTGTATTGCATTAAATAGCAGAGAGTCAAATAAGATCCTTATCATTAATGATGGGATCCTTTTAGGTAGTGTATGATCTAGATTATTCTATCTTGACTAGCAAGTTAGAGTATTCTAGGAGATCTTTTGATTTTCCTAATTTTATTGTATTTTCGCATCTATTTTTGATTCATTTTATTTAGTTAGTGTTTTAAGTTCTGATAGCTTATAATGGGCTTTTAGGGGTTAGGTTATTAATTAAGCTTTTCAAGAGTCTTAGTTTATAAATAATTCAGTATGTACTCTTTTCAGGGAGAAATGATTTTGAATAATATGATAATGTTATTTCTCTTTATGTGAGCCTTGCTTGCATCCTCATGTTCTCATGGGAATACCCGACAGTATCAAGGGAGCGATCAACCTTGTGGTGTCTTCATGGCTAGGGTTGTAAGAGATAGGTTCTCTTAAGGTCCTACCTCGATCATCCGTTCAGTTTCTTGTGATTGGGGTTACAAGAGGTAGGTTCTCTTGGGGTCTTATAGAACCCAATCTTTATATGGTTTTCTCAAGTGTTTCCTAATGTTTTGCAACAATTTCACCCTCATTATGCTTGCATTTATATCCATTTGATTATAATGAGTCATGCATTGCATTTTGCTGTATAAGGGGTAAAAAAAAAAGGGTCATTTTTCACTTCTAAATTTTAATTGCCTTGATTTGTAATCAATTGGTCTTTACAAAGCTCTTTGTTGTGATTTTCAAGCAATTAGAGAAGGACCCAAGAGTCATGATAGAGCATGGATGGAACCAAAATATTACAAGGACCAAAACACAAAAGTTGGGAGTGTTCTGGCTCCCTAGTTCGCGACATGGACTACTTAGGTCGCGACCTGACGCCCCCTGAGTCACGACCTTACATTCTTGAGGTCATAACTTGAGTGCGTTAAGTGAAGCTGTGCATTTTGCAATAGGTTTCTGAGCTTCTATACCTAAGGAGGGCAGCCACCACGAAAATGGACTCTTCTATTCTGCAGATTTGCACAAGATTGAGCCACCATCATCTCCTCTCAAGTCTCCATTGATCCTACACCCAAAACTTCCATTTTCTTCATCTATTCATCTTTTTCTGTATTTTCTAAACTAATCAAACTGCTCCAACACCCTTCTTCATTTTTCGAACCTTATTTTTAGGTTTAACCATGGCTATTCATTCCTGGAGTGATTGCGATTGGTTTGAAGGCATGAGAGGCTAAACCCTTAGCCTCTTAGTGATGGAAGACAAAGCTTGAGCTCAAGGACTTAATCGGAGAGTTTTCTTTCTATATTCTAAACCATTGTTTAATACTATGTTGAATTTTTCTAGATTTAGGAACTTTCTACACTTGTATCAAACTTGGTTTATGATTGTAAATCTTGTGTTTAGACTATTCTATTGTATTTTGGATTGGATGATGTTAATGTTGATTAATCTATTTAATATTTCATTTTGAATCCTTATGTTCAGTTTGATTATCAGTGATAATTGTTAATTAATATGTGTGTGCTTGGTATTCTGTGGCTGTCGATTGACATTCAGAGGGCATTTGCATCATTAATTCATTTACACTCTAAGTGGTTTTTAGTAGTGTCTTAAGAGGTGTTAATTAACTTTGATTAAAGTGAGTTTTCATTAATTAAGACATTGGACCTAAGTGATTACTTGAGGTTTTCGTCAGACTTAGAGGTTTTCCAAACTCCTAATCATTCTAAAGAGTAGTGATAGCTGAGCTTTCATCATCAAGAGACTGTTTAACCATAATTCCCTTTTAATCCAAAACATTTCTTTATTCATTCAAAATACCAAAAATAGTGAATTTTCTGCACTTTGCATTTGTTGCACCACTTTTAAAACAATTAAAACTCCCTTTTTACAATGTTTTTGAAACCCAATTTAGGCTAAGATTTCCAACAACAAACTCCTCGAAAAGAACAGCTGGTTGCATCCTATACTGCATTTTATCTGGTGCAACTCTCTTTCTTGACGATCCGGAAGGCGACAGTCCGGCACATCGATCAGGGTCTCATTCCATCCTAACTTGTTTCTAGCCAGTCTGTACCCCCTCATATCAGGTAAAATCAATCGTTTGCCTCACCCCCACTTTGTCACTAATTCGTGGCTCCTTTAGGGATGCTTTATCTCCCTAACTTACATTAATAATTCATCATTAATTCTTTCCTTGCATAATACCATTCCATTAATCCATAAACCATTCCCATCGAGCATCATAGCCAATTATACAAGCCATCATCATCATTTTGTAGGGAATTGAAAGACGCACAATGGAATAAACTTTAAAATTTTCATTCCCTTGCTCGGATCTACCGATTGTGTTTAAGTCAAGTAGTAAGAAGCATTACCTTCGATGTTCGGTTTCTTGATGGCTTGGGGATTCCGCCGTTCAGGATGCCTCTGATCGCCTCTTTTATCGCTCGAAGTCGACAACTCAAGTCAACTTCCTCTACCAGTGTCCACACGAACAGCTTTCCAACCACGAATAACGTGCTAGCGCCTTTTGTCTGTCTAGGGTTTTTTTTTGAAGAATCCGTCCTTCCTTCTCTATTTACTGGCTGTCTCTTATCTGTAAGCTTTTGCACTCTCACACACAAAACCCTAGCTCCTAATATCAAATATATAGGATGCTATAGGTTTTATGAAGGATATTTAATTTCAAAATTAATCTTAAATTAATTCCAAAATTAATACAATATCAAATATTGCGTAATCAGATAAGAAAACAATTGAATAAATGTGGTTTATATTAAATCCGTCCTATAGATTTAATTCACCTATTTATTTAATTCATAATAAAGATATGACGGAATTATATTTGATTTATTCTCATAAATCAAATTTGAAATATTATATTATATCTTATCAATTTAAAATTGATATATAGACTTAATTTATCCTAATAAATTAAATCTAAGATATATATATATATTTCTCATATATAATATGTATATATATACGAATTTATATATATATATATACGTCTACCCTATATTATTCATTGAATTTGGACATATCGTAGATTCAATGAATCTGGACATCATAGCTCGTGTTGGGCTGTTTTGTGTGCGACCCTGTAGGCCCATATGAAGTTGGCAGTGGCCATTAACTATAATGACTCACAAGTCGTAAGCGGTCTCTAGCAAGACATCACGACTACCCAAATCATATGAGGATCATTGAACGATGTAACCTTTCATACAACCATATCACGTCCCTTTTGTCACACGACATTTTGGTCATGGATGAGGCATGGAGAACGTCATCTTCCTATTTATGACCGTTACTTTCTCAATCCCTGAGTAGTCTGAGTATAGAAACAGAACTACCTTTCCATTATAGTATGGCTATACATTTCTCAGACTCACTCATCGAGGGGCCCTATAATATCTCTCTACGAATGTGAGGGACAAATTCCATCTTGACCATTCACATTCCTTTGCATGAAAAACCACTAAGCCTGAACATAGTCTTTATGATCACTCGGTCAAAAGTGACTTTTGACTAGGTTAAAGATGAGCGTTTCTCATGTAGGAATCCATGATGATCTCAGGTCAAAGGGCACAGTGACATGGCTTGTATATGAGAGAGGCTTATGACTTAACCCATGCAGCTCTCTCATAGCGGGTCGGTCTAACACCTTGTACTCTTACATGTGCCTATGACTTTAATTTATATCTCTATATATCTTCA
Source organism: Neltuma alba (assembly GCF_004799145.2). Lineage (NCBI taxonomy): Eukaryota > Viridiplantae > Streptophyta > Magnoliopsida > Fabales > Fabaceae > Neltuma > Neltuma alba. The sequence continues at coordinate 1,339,708 of NW_021635203.1, forward strand.
AAGTCATACTGGTCTTATTTTATCTCTGCTCCCACATAGATGATCGACCAGGGACATTTAGGATAAATCATGAGTTATCCAAGGATAGTCATCACAGTAAACATGCAAATAATATGATAACATAATTAAGAAATTCATAAATCAACAATGTTCATAACACAATGATTGGCCCCTAGGGCACAATTTCCAACACATTTATCATCACATAACATCAATGTCACATTTGTAACATACATTAGTATACAATCTATGCAATATAACACGATAACTTTCTTCAATTATTTTCCTCTTTCCTTGCTTCCCCTTCATGCATCATTTGCTTGATCATTATCATCTATTATGGTTGGCTAAGGGAGGGTGAGATTCGGGAGAATCTTAGTAGCAAACATTACCATTTATGCATGCAAGATGGATGCAAGTGTATGACATGCTTGCTTAATCTAACTCATGCTTAGTTATAACATATTCTCATGTTCAATGTTGATACTAACATGCATGGCCATGGAAAACATTATTGAAACAAAGCATCATGCTAGCATCACCATCTCATAACATCATCCAATCACATAATGCACATCAATACACAAACATGCACATTAAGCATACAAGAAAGGTAAGTTCACTACCTTGTATCCTTAAGCTTTCTTCTTGCTCCCTTTTGCTTCCAACCATTAAGGTTGCTTAATTAACCTTTACCATTCATTTTTCCTGATGTGTCATGGCTCTAAATGTATCAACACATCATTTCCCTTCATTCATTAGAGCCAAGGTAATCAATAACATCAATACTTTGTTTTCTTTAAACTATATTGACTTCTAACTTTTAAGCTTGATTTCCAACCTTTCTAAAATTAATTTCACATGCTACTCCCATATAATTTTTCATGTAGAATCTATTTCCAAGCTCAAAATAATCAAAATCAAACTCCTTCACTTGAACCAGCTTTGACCAAAATATTATTTAAGTTACATAATCATGAAATCTAACCAATTTCAACATAAAACCACTTGATTCTTGTTCCTTTCAAGCCTTTAAACATTATTCTAACATCAATTTGATCTTTCTCTATTCTTAAGAATTTAGTACAGCACATGCCCCAAGGGTTTCAAGCTCCTAAAAATCATTAAAATCCATACCCAAGCTCAATAACAACAAGGGTAGTGAAAACTACATCAAAAACCATGAACGTACCTTGTTTTAGAGCTTGATCTTACATGGGGTCACTTGGCCTTTCTCTCTCCTTCTTCTTTCTCTCTCTAGAATTCATTTTACAAGAGTTTCCCCATGGTTCCTTGAGCTTGGATGAAATGAGGGGGAGGGGAGGGGGTATTTATAGAGTTTAAGAACAAATCCTAGCCATTGATCTAAAAATTACAAGATTAAATCTTGGCTATCTATTTTTCCCTCTATGTCTTGTAGTGACAAGTGTCCTTATGATATCATGCTTACATCTTGCTTACATCATCAAGTCATATACTTTTAATCCCACCGTGCACGTGTCTTGCATCCGAACATCTAACCATTTACTCGTCTCTTTATCTAATATGAGGGGGATGTACAGACCGGCTAGAATCAAGTAACGAATGAACGGTTGATCTAGGTAGGACCTTAAGAGAACCTATCTCTTACAACCCTAGCCATGATGACACCACAAGATTGATCAATCCCTTGATACTGTCGAGTATTCTCACGAGAAAACAAGGATGCAAGCAAAACTCACAGAGAGAAATAAACTCAATTCTCATTCATCAAGTCTTAATTTTAAGTAGAAAAAACGTAGCCTATATATAGGCAACCATAGAATACTCTAAAATCAGCATCTTAAGACATAAATGCTGGATGATGCCTCATTAATGATTATTTGACCATGGGAGGCATCATTTATTAGAAATAAAAGGAAGTAACTTAAACTTCAAAAACAAGTCTGCTATTTCAAAATAGAAAACTGTAAAATAGAAAACTAATTAAAACAAACAGAATCCTAATTAATGTCAAGAATATCACTCTTGATGCTTCTTGAATCTTCTTAGACCTTCCAAATAGACCTTTATTGCTATTCACGTCTGATCGATGTGCCGAACTGTTGCCTTCCGCATCATTAAGAAAGAGAGTTGCACCAGATAAGATGCAGTATAAGACGCAACCAGTCATTCTTCTCGAGGAGCTTGTAATTGGAAATCCTAGCCTAAATTGGGTTTCAAAAACATTGTAAAAAGGGGGTTTTAGTTGTTTTAAAAGTGGTGCAACAAATACAAAGTGCAGAAAATTCACTATTTTTGGTATTTTGAATGAATGAAGAAATGTTTTGGATTAAAAGGGAATTATGGTTAAACAGTCTCTTGATGATGAAAGCTCAGCTATCACTGCTCTTTAGAATGATTGGGAGTTTGGAAAACCTCTAAGTGTGAAGAAAACCCCAAGTAATCACTTGGGCCTAATGTCTTAATTAATAAAAACTCACTTTAATCAAAGTTAATTAACACCTCTTAAGACACTGCTGAAAACCACTTAGAGTATAAATGAATGAATGATGCAAATGCCCTCTGAATGTCAATTGACAGCCACAGAATACCAAACACACAGATTAATCAACAATTATCATTGATAATCAAACTGAACACAAGGATTCAAACTGAAATATTAAATAGATTAATCAACAATAACATCATCCAATCCAAATACAATAGAATAGTCTAAACACAAGATTTACAATCATAAACCAAGTTTGATACAAGTGCTGAAAGTTCCTAAGTCTACAAAAATTCAACACAGCATTAAACAATGGTTTAGACTATAGAAAGAAAACTCCCCGATTAAGTCCTTGAGCTCAAGCTTTGTCTTCTATCACCAAGAGGCTAAGGGTTTAGCCTCTCATGCCTTTAAACCAATCGCAATCACTCCAGGAACGAATAGCCATGGTGATGAGAGCCTTTTATCGTTCGTCTTGGGTTTCTCAATCAAAAATAAATCCAAGCTATGCAGTATAATGCAAACTCGGGTCGTTTCACTTTTGGGAGCCTTTATTAATTACCTAAGCTAGACTAAATTCCATGCAATGCAATGAAATGGGGTTTTAGGTTTTTAAGATTTAAATGAATAGAGCCTAAACTAAATGCAATGAAAACAAACCTAAGATACTATATTTTTGGTGTTTTAAGATAATAATGATGGAATGGAAATGAATGATAGGAAATCTCTTGAAAATGGTTTTGATGGCAATCATAGTTCACTAAAATATTGGGAGTTTCACAAATCATTAGGTTTTCTTAATAACAACCTTAATAACTCATTAATGAAAACTTTGTTAAGCTTCCCTAATGTGTAATTTTGGAATGATCATGCAATTGGCTCAATGTAACACACAATCAACTTAGTATCAAAACATAACCATGCAAGATAGGAGAGAATCATGAGAGTTACAAGAAGCATATATGCAACTACATATATTTAAGCACAAAATTCAACATCAATCAATCCAAATTACAAATGTTAATCATTAACCAATGATTACAGTAACAATTCCAAGTTCTTAACTAACAATTTACAACTCCTAGACCTAGAAAGCCATAAATCATAGCTAAAAATTGAAAACTGAAACTAAACTCCCCTTTGAAGTTTGGAAACTCATGCCACACCACCATTCTTCAAGAGTTGATAAACCCTAGCCCTCCATAGCTTCAAGAAAAACTCCAACCAAAGTGAATCTATCAACTATGGCAGCTGGGAGTGGAAGGAAATGAGATGGAGTGAAGGAAAGATGAAGGAAATGGATGGGGAAGAAGATGGAGGTGGAGAGGTAAGAGGATGAGAGAATAGAGGTGTTGGAGATGATAGAATGAAGTGTTTGGTCGAAAATAGGGTTTCTAAGGGCTTGAGGGGTCAATCTGGGTCGGATCATATGAGTAGAGGGTCCATATTTGCGTTCTGGATCCGAATCTGACGTTCCTGATACGAAGAGGTTCGCCGCAGCGAACTCAAAAGTTTACTGCGGCAAACTATTCCAGAGAGGAAATGTAGTGAGATTTTGAGAGTTTGCCCCGGCGAACCAAAAAGTTTGCCCCGGCGAACTATTCCAAAATAGCCACTGATGCACATTTTCAGACTTTTTGCCACAGCACAGCATTTTCTTGGAAACTCTCATATTGTGTAATGCTTTGGTCTTTGTTGGCTCTAATTCTCAAGTGTCCTACAATAAAAAGCAACAATTTGAAGCATCAATTGTCCTAGAAATCAATTGAATACAATTAATAACCAATTATGACAATTTTACCCTAAAAATGACACTAACTCAAAGTAAGGACTCTTAATCAAAATTAAGCACAATTATCATTAAAAGGAGCCAAAACCTATGATAAAAACCCTTAAAATGATATGAAATAACATAGAACAATTGGGTTCAATCACATGGTTAAAGCTAAAAATAAGGTTGGAAAAATGGAGAAGAAGGGTATTGGAGTGGTTTAATTGGTTTAGAAAATACAGAAAATGATGAAGAGATGAAGAAAAATGAAAGTTTTGGGTGTAGGATCAATAGTGACTTGAGAGGAAAATCTGTAGAATGGAAGAGTTCTCTTTCGTGGTGGCTGCCCTCCTTAGGCATAGAAGCTTCGAAACCTATTCCAAAATGCACAGCTTCACTTAACGCACTTAGGTCACGACCTCAGGAATTTCAGGTCACGACTTAAGGGAGTCAGGTTGCGACCTGAGATAATCCATGTCACGACCTGGGAAGACAGAGAGCTCTCATCTTGACTCAGGTCTAAAACATGTAGTTTCATTAAAAGGGCATCCAGGTCGCGACCTAAGTAGTCCATGTCACGACTTGGGGAGGCAGAACACTCACAACTTTTGTGTTTTGGTTCTTGTAACATTTTGGCTCCATCCATGCTCTATCATGACTCTTGGGTCCTTCTCCAATTGCCTGAAAATCATAAGAAAGAGCTTTGTAAAGACTAACTGATTACAGATCAAGGCAATTAAAATTTAGAAGAGAAAAATGACCCTTTTTACCCCTTAAACAGCAAAATGCCATGCATGACTCAATGTAATCAAATGGATATAAATTCACACATAATAAGGGTAAAATTGTTGCAAAACATTAGAAAACACTTGAGAAAACCATATAAAGATTAGGTTCCATCACTCCCCCACACTTGAACCTTTGTACTCCTGAACAAAGATTTGAATCATTCTAAAGAAAGTATAGCTACAATTAAAGAGACTAGCATGTTCAAAAGTGATCTCAAGAGCTAATCAATCAACCTCTTTTAGGAATACAAAAAATGATAAAATGAACAATGCCAAGTAATCAGATACAAGGTGTAATTGACTCAAAATGCATGAACAATAGAGATTTGCTCACAAGGTATAAGTGTTTGAATCGCTCATCTCTCCTCATTGGGGTTCTTTTCTCTCAACTATCCAAGTAGCAAACATTCTACCATAAGCTTGTAATGACCCTAAAATCTCTACTACTATTTAGCATCCATGTAAAGAATCAAGAGGACTTTTAGGGTTATAGTGATGGGAAGGCTAAATGGAATAGAAAAAAGGTGAAATCGAGTGTCAAGAATTAAAGAAATATGAGTTGAATAACATCTATTTTTAGTCAAGGAAGTTCAAATCCCAACCTTCTATTGGAATTCCTCAAGATTATTCTGCATCTAACTTCGAGTTCTCACATGGATTTACAAATGTTTTGAATGCATTGTTGCAAGGACCAATCAAGGAGCGTTACTCACATGAGGATGAATGTACAACTGTAATTTTTGGTATTGAAGCTTTGAAGCAATCTGAAAATAATTGCACTACCTTGGAGCTTAAGAAACTGATACCCTCAGTAGTTCAACCTCCTGAATTGGAGCTTAAACCCTTGCCATCAACATTAAAGTATGCATATTTAGCTGAGAATGAAAGACTACCGGTGATAATCTCTAACTCTTTGACTGATCTTGAAGAGTCTTAATTACTTGCTGTTTTGAAAAGGTATAAAAGTGCAATTGGGTGGTCCTTAGCAGATATTCCTGGTATTAATGCTTCAATTTGCACTCATAGAATATTGTTAAATGGAAATGCAAAGCCCATAAGGCAACCTCAAAGAAGACTTAACCCACTCATACTTGATGTTGTTAAAAAGGAAGTAACAAAGCTGCTTAGTGCTGGTATCATATACCCTATTTCAGATAGTGAGTGGGTAAGTCCAGTTCAGGTTGTTCCCAAGAAAAGTGGGATCACTGTGGTTAGGAATGAGAAAAATGAATTAATCCCCACTAGAATCCAGAATTCTTGGCGTGTTTACATTGATTATAGGAAGCTTAATGATTCTACAAGAAAAGATCATTTTCCCCTACCCTTTATAGATCAAATGCTTGAAAGATTAGCTTGTAAATCTCACTATTGTTTCCTTGATGGTTTCAGTGGCTATTTTCAGGTTCCCATTGCACCTCAAGATCAAGAGAAGACTACATTCACTTGTCCATTTGGCACATTTGCATATAGAAGAATGCCATTTAGACTATGTAATGCACCGGGCACATTCTAAAGGTGTATGCTATCCATATTTAGTGATTTGCTAGAGAATGGGATTGAGGTGTTTATGGATGACTTTACCATCTATGGAAATAATTTTGATGAATGCCTAGTGAACTTGGAAAAAGCTCTATCTAAATGTGTTGAAAAGGACCTTATCCTAAATTTTGAAAAATGTCACTTTATGGTTCAGTAAGGAATAGTTCTAGGTCACCTAATTTCTGAAAAGGGAATAGAGGTAGACTGTCACACCCTGATAATTTTATTCTAGTTGATGAATGATTTGTGACTGACTAAGGCCAAGTAGTATAGTAGACTGGTAGAGGATCCAGGCTATGAGGAAAAATCAGGATAGGGACATAACGGTCATTTCTGAAAAGATCAGTTAAGAAAGGGCAGTATTGGAAATAATGTCCAAATTTCCTGAAAATTCCCAGAAAATCATGAAAAATAGAAAGGAGGGTACAGAATAATGTTTGAGGCTTAGAAGATGAATATGAGATTAAAAATAATTTATCAGGAAATTATTTGTAATTATTGGAATTTTTGGTTAATTAAGGAAAATTAGCCAATTTCCATTATTTAAAATATATAGAGGCCTCAAAAATTCAAGGAAAAATATGGATAAATTATGTGACATATTATCCTAATTTATAAAATTATTTCCCACCTTTGGATGTACAAAGGTTAGCTTAAAGGATATTTACTACCGAATTATTATCGGTAGAATAGTGATTTTTGACAGAATAAAATTTAGAAAATTATAGAGGGAGATAGAACTTGAGAAAAATCATGGATTACCCTTGGAATGAGGGGAATTTAATGAGGTGTTGAAATCGGAATTTTGTGACAGTAAATTGGACAGGATTGCTGGAAAATCGGGCTGGAAATACACAAATAATCAGTGGATTGCACTGATTATTGGATGAGTCATATTTTTCCCAATATTAAGAGCAATAATTCGGCCAAAATTAGAAGGAGAGGACAAAGTTGGAATTTTCCACATTGTTCAAGGGCATAAAGGGAAATAAGAGACAAAATAATAAAATAATATTTATTTTCCACATGAAAATCACATGGTGATTAGGTGTCCCTACATGTGTCACTTTCTTATGGTGAGTGCCCTAAGATTTGTCCACGTGTAAAGTAGAAAAAAATGAACGGCCGAGATCGCATCTTTTTCCCGAAGGGCATTTTCGGCATTTTGAAATATCAAGGCCTATAAATACCCCCCTTTCATGAAGAATTCGGCCAAGAGGTGTTTGTTGGGAGAGAATTTTGTGTTCTTGAGTTCTAGGAGAGAGAAAGGAAGAAAGAAGAGAGAGAAAGAGAGACAGCAAGCTTAAACACCTCTAATCGCCGATTAAGCGCTAATTAAGGTATGTTTATCTCCCTAAGTGTTAATTATTTTTAGTTGATTATTTATTTGAGGAAGATTAGGATTAATTGCTTTGATTAATTATGGTTAGTGATTAACCAAGAAAGCATGATTAATCATGGATTAAGGAAGAATTCCAAGACCTTAATTGAGGATTAAGGCTTGGTCAAACCAAGGTCAAAGGTTTAGGAACAGTATACAGAAATTATAAATTGAAAGATACAAGGGTAGCATTATATTGAGAAAGAATGGTATACTGGATATGGAATTTACCATACCCTTACTATATGGTTGATAGGCAACACTTCTGGAAACCTAGGAGGATCTCCAGCAAGGACAAGAAGGAAACGTTAAGCAAGGAATTGAGGTAGCGTGAACTGCAATTATTTTGTTGATCTGCATTGGTGTATCTGCTATGTGTGTTTATGTGCCATGAGAATGTTATGTACAGATGATGTGAACTCCTTGCAATGTATGCCTTGGCTCTTGCATGATTGAGTTTTACCAGAATGATTATATGCTCCATGATATGATGACATGGATACAGAATGATTATGGCATGGCATAAAGACTAGAAATGTTATTATACTGCATGTAGTATGACATCTTATGCATGTTGACTTGATGGTTGTATGTTCAATGCTACTGGGATTTCTATGAAATCTCATTCCTCCTATAACATGATATCCTAGGTGCCACTACTGCCAAGGAGAAAGGAAAGGAAATAGTCATGGCTTGAAGAAGTTATGAATTATGTAATGTATTATACGGTTTTGAACTTTTCTCTTTCAAGCCATGTAAGCATACTATGTTCATAAATACATGATATGATACCCTTTTTGGAATGTATATTAATGATAGAGTAGCTTTATAAGTGATTATGGTATGATTATAGTGAAAAACGAAATGCTGTCAAAATTAGTGAAAAAGGGGATAAAAATGGTCTAGATTTGACCAAACTTTGACCAACGAAGACCCTGGTCAAATGGTTGACTTTTTCCCTGAAATTTGGTATGCAAATAGATCTTATTTTTCCCTTTAAAATAAGTGGTAAAGCGTCACAATCGGAGCTCTGTGTAAGAAGTTATGCCTTTCCGAAGTTAGGCAAAAATCCTGGAAAATAGAAAAATGACCAAATGAACAGTACTTTTCGAAATTGAAAACGAATGCGTTTCTGATTAAAGCGGAACCTGAGGTCATTTTTCCTTGATAGATGATGTTAAGAGCTTCGAGTGAGACTTGGAACGACCTCATTTCGATTTTTCTAAAATTAGTTATGATTTTTCAAAGTTATGCCAAGTTTAAGGTTACGGTGAATAGTAATGCGGGAAAAGAATTTTCAAATTCAGGTTTTTCAACCCGGTAACCTTAGATTGCGCTTCCGAATGTCTTAACTTGGCACAACATAAGGTCGTAAACGTAAGGTGTTACATTTATGGTATCAGAGCACATGGTTCTGGCACACAGAACAAATTTTGATATTTTGTATGCTCTGCATTTTAAGGAAAGCATGTGATAGTGCTTATTAATGAGTTCATTTGGTCATTAGGATTACAGAAAAGCTCAGGTAATGGCTGTTTGTAGTGGAAGTGGAAAATCCGGAGAGACCATCAGCAAGGTCATGCCCGGTGAGCGATATCCATGGTGGTATGATGAGACATGGTGGTACGAGGATATTGAGAGGTATGGAGAGCTTAGCACCAAATCCCCAGCTACTCAGGTAGATTACTTCGGTTTCAAGGGGAAGGCTCTAGAGAAAGACATTGCCACTGTTGCCTCTAATAATGATATAGCTCCAGTTGTTAAGATGCCTACTAAGGATGAAGCAGGTCCGAGTAAGATCCCTACACCTGAAATTAAGAAAGAGTTCCAGTACCTTCCTCAGCTAGTTCAAGAGTTCCAGTTTAGAAGCCGTTTTATTAAGCCGTATGAGCACCAGGAAGCTGATGTATACTTAAGGTTCTTAGAGGACATTAAGAGCCTTTATTATTGGGTGACTAGAGAGGACCGTACCTTGGGAGACGAAGATTGGATCCTAGCCCTGTTCCATGTAATCCCCAAGACATGGAAATGGAATGAAGGGATTAATGAGATAGACAATCGCCTACCCAGATGTACTTTCCTGGAGATGGTCGACGCCATAGAGACCTTTGTATGGGCTACTTTTCCATGAGCTGGTCATGGTCAGTGCTAGACTGATGATGTATATAGTGTAAATAGTTTTGGACTGTATATAAGTTAGGCTAACTGCTAAAAACTCTGTGTAACCCTTGTGTTGCTGTACAAATGTTTGTTATATAAATAAGAAGGGTATGTTTATATGATAAATGATTAAAGAGTTCCTTTATTCTCCCATAGTTAGTTAAAGAACAAGCGAAATGGTGAGAACACGGAGAGGAGCAAGAAACACTCCTGAGGAACCACATAGAGATCCTATCCAGCAAGTAATGAATAGGCTGGATGAGCAACAACGAGTCGTACAGCAACTACAAGAGGCACAGTTACGGCAGCAAGAAGAGAGAGACGCCGTTATAGCAGCAGCGGTAGCAGCAGCGATTGCTCAGTTACGACAACCTGAGCAAATGCAAGCTGAAGCGACCCCACAAGTCCAACAGCAAGTACCTGAAGAGCAAGCAGGAGTGGCTGAAAATCAAGAAGATATTCAGCAGTGGATTACGAAATTTTGCAAGCATAATCCACCAGAGTTCAAGGGTTCATTGAACCACAAGTAGCTGAAGATTGGATTACCCGACTGGAGAAGATCTTTCGGGTAATGGGATGCTCATCTGAGATTAAAGCTCAGATGGCAATTTATAAGCTAGAGAAAGAAGCAGATCAGTGGTGGAACAACACTGAGTTGGTACTGCATACCAACAACACCCCAATAACATGGGAGGTGTTCAAAGAAAGATTCTATCAGAAGTACTTTCCCCGATCAGCACAGGATAAAATGGAAGCTGAATTCCTAGTGTTGCAGCAGGGGAATAATGAAACTTTTGATGACTACTTAGCAAGCACATTCGGCTGTCCCGTTATTCTGCTTATTTAAAACGTCTCAATGACGAACGGTGGAATACGGAGAAGCTGGTCAGAGGATTAAAGCCAGCATTAAGAGAGGTCGTGGCGCCTCAGCAGATCGAGAGTTTTAACAAGGCAGTAGAAGTCTGCCGCATTATTACTGAAGCAAGTCAAAATCATCGAGGAATGATGCCGATAGCTTTGAAAGCTGAGAGACCCCATCGAGGCCGAATCAAGAAGGAACCTCTTATGTTAATAAAAGAGGAAGAGGCCTGGCTTTGGCAGAAAGATGAGAAGAGGAGGCAGACGACCTGAAGGGTTTGATATCACACGAAGGGCCAAGGAATGTGAGAAGTGTGGCAAGAATCATGGCGACAGGCCATGTTTATTTGGCCAGAACGTGTGCTATAGATGTGGGAGACCAGGACACTTTTCGAAGGAATGCCCACAAGGGGCAGATGGGACGAGACAGCAGACCCAAGGCAGGGTGTTTGCCCTTACACAGGAAGAGGCCCGTAAGTCACCTGACATGATCCAAGGTACGATCACTGTTAATGATTGCCTTGTGTATGCCATGTTTGACTCAGGTGCTAGCCATTCCTTTATATCACATGATTGTGTTGGGCGATTGGGTTTGACTGTTGATACCTTGCCATATGATATTGTTGTTTCTACTCCCACTAGTCCTAAAGTTGTGACTTCTAAAGCATGCCTGAATTGTGTGGTCTGTTATCAGCATTGTTGCACTATCATTGACTTGATATGCATGCCTTTTCGTGACATTGAGGTGATAATTGGTTTGAATTGGTTATCTGCCAATAACATACTTCTAGATTGTGGTAAGAAAACGTTAGTATTACCCTCTAAGGAAGAAATCCCTAGAAAAGAAGTAAGTCTAAATTTTATAACTGAAGCCGAAGCGAGTAGATGCTTACGGCACGGATGTCAAGGATATATTGTATTCTTCTCAATTCGAGCAGAGGCAGAAGAAGGAATTGAAGAAATACCGATAGTGAAAGACTTCCCAGAGGTATTTCCAACAGAGATCAGTGGACTTCCGCCAGAGCGAGAAGTGGAGTTCACGATTGATCTTGTACCAGGGACAAAACCAATATCCAAAGCTCCATATCGAATGGCTCCCAACGAAATGGTTGAGCTAAAGAGACAAATTGAGGAGCTGTTGGAGAAGGGTTTTATAAGACCAAGTGTATCTCCCTGGGGTGCTCCAGTACTCTTTGTGAAAAAGAAAGACGGTAGTCTAAGGCTATGCATTGACTATCGAGAGCTAAACAAGGTGACGATAAAGAATAAATACCCTCTGCCGCGAATTGATGATCTGTTAGACCAACTGGCAGGAGCAACGGTGTTTTCCAAGATCGATCTACGATCGGGATATCATCAGCTGCGGATAAAGACAGAAGATGTTTCGAAGACTGCATTTAGGACCCGATACGGACACTATGAGTTCTTAGTGATGCCGTTTGGATTGACAAATGCACCTGCTATTTTCATGGACTACATGAACCGGATTTTTAGACCATACTTAGATCTGTTTGTAGTAGTTTTTATTGATGACATACTAGTGTACTCCAAAACTCAAGAAGAGCATGAGCAGCACTTGAGAATTGTGCTGAGTACACTGAAGGAGAAACAACTCTACGCCAAGCTCAGTAAATGTGAGTTTTGGTTAAAGGAAGTTAAATTCCTAGGCCATGTGATTAACCATGAAGGTGTGGCCGTAGATCCCAGTAAAGTTGAATCAGTACTGAACTGGGAGCAGCCTAAGACAGTGACAGAGATACGAAGTTTCTTAGGGCTGGCAGGTTACTATAGGAGATTTATCCAGGACTTTTCTAGAATTGCCCAAGCGCTGACAAAGCTAACCAGGAAGAACCAGCAGTTCTTGTGGGACGAGAAATGTGAGGCAAGTTTTCAAGAGCTGAAGCGAAGGCTAACCTCTACCCCAGTACTAGTTATCCCCGATCCAACACTACCATATGTAGTGTACACAGATGCTAGCAAACAGGGATTGGGATGTGTACTGATGCAGCAGGGAAGAGTTGTTGCCTACGCCTCGCGCCAATTAAAACCTCACGAAGAAAATTACCCCACTCATGACCTGGAGCTTGCAGCGATAGTGTATGCCTTGAAGATATGGAGGCATTATTTGTATGGGGCAACTATAGAATTGTTCTGTGATCACAAGAGTCTCAAGTACCTGCAAGACCAGAAAGAACTTAACATGAGACAGAGGAGATGGATGGAGTTGTTGAAAGATTATGACTATCAGATCAAGTATCATCCGGGAAAAGCCAATGTAGTGGCTGATGCTTTGAGCAGAAAAGTGGTGCAAGTAGCTACCCTCATGATCAAAGAGGGTGATCTGTTAGAAGATATAAGAGATTGGGGTCCTATTTATCACATGCAGTTAACAGCAGATGATGTGGCTAATGAGCCATTAGTACAGAGAACAACTGTTGATGTGATAAGACAAATTAAAGAAGCTCAAAGAGGAGATCCGTTAGCAAAGACCCTTCGAGCTAAAGTCTTGAGCAATGAGGCAAAAGATTTCGAGATCTCAACAGAGGGAGTAATAGAATTCAGAGGAAGATCGTATGTTCCTCCTGTAGATGATCTCAGAAGCAAATCCTAGATGAGGCACATAAAAGCAAATATACGATTCATCCAGGAATGACCAAGATGTATCAAGACATCAAGTCATTATTTTGGTGGCCTGGTATGAAACGAGATGTCACTGAGTATGTGACAAAGTGCCTTACATGCCAAAAGGTGAAGACGGAACATCAGAAGCCGTCAGGATTTTACAACCCCTTAGTATTCCTGAATGGAAGTGGGATAGTATCTCTATGGACTTCATAGTAGGACTACCTCGTACGTCGTCAGGATACGATGCAATATGGGTCATAGTTGATAGACTGACGAAGTCGGCCCATTTCTTGGCGATTAATGTTAAATATTCGCCAGAGAAGTTAGCGAGGTTATACATTAAAGAGATCGTAAGATTACATGGGGTTCCAGAGTACATTGTGTCTGATAGGGATCCAAGATTCATGTCGAGATTCTGGAAAGCAGTGCAAGAAGCCATGGGCACGGTACTGAGTTTCAGTACAGCTTATCATCCGCAAACGGACGGACAAACAGAACGAACGATACAGACACTAGAAGATATGCTGAGAGCGTGCGTTTTGGATTTCAAAGGGAACTGGGATGAATATCTGCCTTTGGCAGAATTCGCATACAACAACAGTTACCATTCCAGTATCCAGATGGCACCATACGAGGCATTGTACGGAAGAAAGTGCAGATCCCCGCTTTGTTGGACAGAACTCGGAGAGAGAAAAGTTTGGGGTCCAGATATAGTAGATCGTACCTCTGAACAGATTAAACAGATCAAACAGAGGTTACTCACGGCTCAAAGCAGACAGAAGAGCTACGCCGACAGTAGGAGAAAGCCGTTAGAGTTCGAGGTTGGAGACCATGTATTCCTGAAGGTATCTCCAACTACCGGAGTAGGACGATCTATTAAGGCGAGAAAGCTGACGCCTAAATATGTGGGACCATTCCAAATACTCTCAAAGGTAGGACCTGTAGCCTATCGACTGGCCTTACCCCCGAACTTAAGTCAGTTGCACAATGTCTTCCATGTTTCCCAGTTGAAGAAGTACAATCCGGATCCAGAACATGTGCTAGAATATGATCAGATTGAGCTAAAGAACAATCTGACATTTGAAGTAAGACCAGAACGCATAGTGGATCGGAAAGTCAAGCAGCTGAGGAACAAAGGAATCCCTTTGGTCAAAGTGATTTGGAAAGATCTAAATCAAGAAGAGGCCACGTGGGAAAAGGAGGACGAGATGAGGAGCAAGTATCCAGAGCTCTTCACATAAGGTATGTGTTAAAATTTCGAGGACGAAATTTATTTTTAGGGGGAAGAAATGTCACACCCTGATAATTTTATTCTAACTGATGAATGATTTGTGACTGACTAAGGCCAAGTAGTATAGTAGACTGGTAGAGGATCCAGGCTATGAGGAAAAATCAGGATAGGGACATAACGGTCATTTCTGAAAAGATCAGTTAAGAAAGGGCAGTATTGGAAATAATGTCCAAATTTCCTGAAAATTCCCAGAAAATCATGAAAAATAGAAAGGAGGGTACAGAATAATGTTTGAGGCTTAGAAGATGAATATGAGATTAAAAATAATTTATCAGGAAATTATTTGTAATTATTGGAATTTTTGGTTAATTAAGGAAAATTAGCCAATTTCCATTATTTAAAATATATAGAGGCCTCAAAAATTCAAGGAAAAATATGGATAAATTATGTGACATATTATCCTAATTTATAAAATTATTTCCCACCTTTGGATGTACAAAGGTTAGCTTAAAGGATATTTACTACCGAATTATTATCGGTAGAATAGTGATTTTTGACAGAATAAAATTTAGAAAATTATAGAGGGAGATAGAACTTGAGAAAAATCATGGATTACCCTTGGAATGAGGGGAATTTAATGAGGTGTTGAAATCGGAATTTTGTGACAGTAAATTGGACAGGATTGCTGGAAAATCGGGCCGGAAATACACAAATAATCAGTGGATTGCACTGATTATTGGATGAGTCATATTTTTCCCAATATTAAGAGCAATAATTCGGCCAAAATTAGAAGGAGAGGACAAAGTTGGAATTTTCCACATTGTTCAAGGGCATAAAGGGAAATAAGAGACAAAATAATAAAATAATATTTATTTTCCACATGAAAATCACATGGTGATTAGGTGTCCCTACATGTGTCACTTTCTTATGGTGAGTGCCCTAAGATTTGTCCACGTGTAAAGTAGAAAAAAATGAACGGCCGAGATCGCATCTTTTTCCCGAAGGGCATTTTCGGCATTTTGAAATATCAAGGCCTATAAATACCCCCCTTTCATGAAGAATTCGGCCAAGAGGTGTTTGTTGGGAGAGAATTTTGTGTTCTTGAGTTCTAGGAGAGAGAAAGGAAGAAAGAAGAGAGAGAAAGAGAGACAGCAAGCTTAAACACCTCTAATCGCCGATTAAGCGCTAATTAAGGTATGTTTATCTCCCTAAGTGTTAATTATTTTTAGTTGATTATTTATTTGAGGAAGATTAGGATTAATTGCTTTGATTAATTATGGTTTAGTGATTAACCAAGAAAGCATGATTAATCATGGATTAAGGAAGAATTCCAAGACCTTAATTGAGGATTAAGGCTTGGTCAAACCAAGGTCAAAGGTTTAGGAACGGTATACAGAAATTATAAATTGAAAGATACAAGGGTAGCATTATATTGAGAAAGAATGGTATACTGGATATGGAATTTACCATACCCTTACTATATGGTTGATAGGCAACACTTCTGGAAACCTAGGAGGATCTCCAGCAAAGGAACAAGAAGGAAACGTTAAGCAAGGAATTGAGGTAGCGTGAACTGCAATTATTTTGTTGATCTGCATTTGGTGTATCTGCTATGTGTGTTTATGTGCCATGAGAATGTTATGTACAGATGATGTGAACTCCTTGCAATGTATGCCTTGGCTCTTGCATGATTGAGTTTTAACCATAATGGTTATATGCTCCATGATATGATGACATGGATACAGAATGATTATGGCATGGCATAAAGACTAGAAATGTTATTATACTGCATGTAGTATGACATCTTATGCATGTTGACTTGATGGTTGTATGTTCAATGCTACTGGGATTTCTATGAAATCTCATTCCTCCTATAACATGATATCCTAGGTGCCACTACTGCCAAGGAGAAAGGAAAGGAAATAGTCATGGCTTGAAGAAGTTATGAATTATGTAATGTATTATACGGTTTTGAACTTTTCTCTTTCAAGCCATGTAAGCATACTATGTTCATAATACATGATATGATACCCTTTTTGGAATGTATATTAATGATAGAGTAGCTTTATAAGTGATTATGGTATGATTATAGTGAAAAACGAAATGCTGTCAAAATTAGTGAAAAAGGGGATAAAAATGGTCTAGATTTGACCAAACTTTGACCAACGAAGACCCTGGTCAAATGGTTGACTTTTTCCCTGAAATTTGGTATGCGAATAGATCTTATTTTTCCCTTTAAAATAAGTGGTAAAGCGTCACAATCGGAGCTCTGTGTAAGAAGTTATGCCTTTCCGAAGTTAGGCAAAAATCCTGGAAAATAGAAAAATGACCAAATGAACAGTACTTTTCGAAATTGAAAACGAATGCGTTTCTGATTAAAGCGGAACCTGAGGTCATTTTTCCTTGATAGATGATGTTAAGAGCTTCGAGTGAGACTTGGAACGACCTCATTTCGATTTTTCTAAAATTAGCTATGATTTTTCAAAGTTATGCCAAGTTTAAGGTTACGGTGAATAGTAATGCGGGAAAAGAAATTTTCAAATTCAGGTTTTTCAACCCGGTAACCTTAGATTGCGCTTCTGAATGTCTTAACTTGGCACAACATAAGGTCGTAAACGTAAGGTGTTACATAGACAAAGCAAAAGTTGAAGTAATTTCATCTCTACCCTATCCAACAAATCTTAAGGAGCTTAGATCTTTCCTAGGCCATGCTGGATTTTATAGAAGGTTCATAAAAGATTTTAGTAAAGTGTCTTTTCTAATGTCAAATTACTGCAAAAAGATTCCTTCCTTTGATTTCACTGATGAGTGTAAAATGTCTTTTGATGAGATTAAATCCAGATTGATTCTCCGCCTATTTTGACTTGCCCTAATTGGAATTTACCATTTGAATTGTGTTGTGATGCCTCTAACAATGCGGTGGGAGCAGTTTTGGGACAAAAGGATGGTAAGGCTTCCAAGTTATTGCTTATGCTTCAAAGACTCTAGATAAGGCTCAAACTAATTACACACACTACTGAAAAAGAGCTCTTTTCTATTGTTTTTTTGCATTAGACAAGTTTAGACCTTACCTAATTAACTCTAAGGTTACTATTTTCACTGATCATTCTGCTATCAAGTATCTTTTCAAAGCCACAATCCAAACCGAGGCTCTTAAGGTGGATGTTGTTGATTCAAAGATTTGATATTGATATCAAAGACAAACCTGGAGCAGAAAATTGTGGCTGACCATCTAAGTCGCTTACCCAGAAACTACAAGGGGAGTATTGATTCAGATATTGTTTGTGATGAGTTTAAGGATTGTTCTGTTCTGCCTTGTCTCTCATGGAACCTTGGTATTGTCACATTGTCAACTTTTAAGTTACTGGTCTAATTCCTCCTTCGTTGTCTCATTTTCAGATGCAGAAGATTAAAAGCGAGTCTAAACACTACATTGGGACCCTCCAATCCTTTGGAAGGTATGCAGCAACCAAATCATTCGAAGATGTGTGCCAAATGAAGAATTTCAAGACATCCTGTATGCTGGCCACCTCAAACTTGTGAAGGTCATTTTAGTGCTAACAAGACTGCAAGAAAATATTGGAAACTGGTTTGTATTGGCCATCACTCTTTAAAGACTCTTATGAGTATTGCAAGAATTGTGATATTTGTCAAAGATTTGGTAGCCTAACTAAGAAACATGAATTACCCCCCAATACCCAATGCTTTTCTGTGAGGTGTTTGAAGTATGGGGTATTGACTTTATGGGCCCCTTTCTTCCTCTATGGGTTTTACATACATTCTTCTTGCAGTTGATTATCTTTTCAAGATGGGTAGAGGCCATAGCAACCAAAAAGAATGATGCTGCCACTGTTTCAAAATTTTCTGAAAAATAACATCTTTTCTAGATTTGGCATTCCTAGAGCAATAGTTAGTGATAATGGCACTCATTTTTGTAATAAATTGCTAGAAGGGCTATTCACCAAGTATGGTGTGACACATAAGACATCCACACCTTATCATCCCCAAAGTAATGGGCAAGCTGAAAATGCAAATAAAGAAATCAAGAAGGTGTTGAACGCATAGTTAAACCATCTAGGAAGGATTGGAGTGCTAGATTAGATGATGCTTTGGGGCATATAGAACTGCATTTAAAACCCCATATGCATGTCTCCTATAGATTGGTTTATGGTAAGATGTGTCACCTACCGGTTGAGATTGAACATAAGTCTCTTTGGGCTGTAAAAGCATGTAACCTTGATTTTGATTCTGCTAGTATGGAAAGATTATTGCAATTACAGGAACTTGAACAGTTGAAGAGTTGAGACTCGAAGCATATGAAAATTCCAGGTTCTATAAGGAGAAGACAAAAAGATGATTCATGACAGCAAATCCTAAGGAAGACTTTCAAGTTGGAGATAAAGTGTTGCTGTATAAAGCACGATTCACATTTAAACCTGGGAAGTTGAGCACTAGATGGAAAGGACCATACTGGTCACTAAAGTTCACAAATTTGGCATGATGATAGAGCTACTAGATGAGAAGAGCAGTAGTAAGTGTCTTTCAAGGTTAATGGCCACCTGCTCAAAATCTACAAGGAGAATTTTGATCCACCATAATTTCAGGTTGTCCCCTTCCTTACACACTTTAATCTGTGTTTATTTGATTATTATCATTCTTGAACTCCATTTTTGAGCAAGTGTGGGGGGAGGGCATAACTAGTAGCAGGTGTAGGTTGTTTTTAGTTTGTTTTGAAGTGTTCTGTGTTTCTTTCCATTCCTTCCCTTACCAATTTTCCTTGCTATCTTTTGTTCAAATTTGCATTGAGGGCAATGAAGGATCAAGTGTGGGGGAGTGAATGTTGTGTTTTTGTGTGTTCTGTGTCTTTTGTAGAAGAACCTCAGTTTTCAAAAACTTTTTGAAGGTTTAAGCTTGCTTCAGGATTTCTAATGTTACATTTGTGACTGATTTGATTTAGAAATTAATATTGAAGTGAAATTTTCTAATGCATAGAGATTAAAGCATGATGTGTTCTTTACCTGAGGTGAATGAATATGGAAGACAAGCCTAGTTGGAAGGATTCTTTGAGCCTTTATATTCATTTCTGGTGTGTGCATTCACTTAGTTCTTATATCTCTAGAACTTGTCTTAGTTCTTAATCAAGACCACATGTAACATTAGTATTCTTGAACATGATTGAGGCATTCATTCAATTTAGCTACTTAGACCAAATGGCCAACCCCTGCATGATTTATCCCTTGTTACCCATTTGAGCCTTTTTAGCTGAAATTTTTCCATTCATTTCACTCTCATTTATAAAACCTTTTTCCTAAAGGATGCATATTCATTTCATTAATTCCTTTTAGAATTCACTAGCATTTGATGGATTCAATTGATGGATTGATATGAGGAGATGCATACTTGGACTTAAAAAAAAAAAAAACAACAAAGAAAAGAAGAAGAAACTGCGAATGTAAGAAAAAAAAAAAAAAAACAAAAAAAACACAAAGAGAAAGAGAATAGAAAGTTGAAAAGAAATAAAAAGGCAGAAAAGAAAAGAAAGTGGGAATAAAAGCACCTTTATAGCTTTAGACTTCAAGATCAAGAAGTCAAATCCTCAATTGAATATTACTAATGCTATTGAATTCTACACATTGATTCACATATTATCTCTATCCTTCTATGCATCCTTGTGCATTTCTTCTCATCCCTTACATTACAAGCCACAAAAGTCCTCTTGATTCTTGAGTACTTATGTATTTAAGTGGTGGAGAGTAGAGCTATTACAAGCATATGGTAGAGCATTTGAATAAGTGAATTGAGTGAAAGAACCTTTGATACTTGTTAGTTGAGTGATACACTAATTCCCTTGTGTGGTCTTCTATATCTTATTCACTTGGATTGAATTACATATCATGCTTGATTTCTTGCATTAGAATGTTCCATGGATGGATATTGGTTGAAGAATCATTGTTGGTTGCAGTTGTAACCTGAACTTTTGAGCTTGCTTATTCCTTTCTCGCATCCTTCTCTTTCACAATAAGTTTAAACTTGATTTGCCCAGGAGTGCAAAAGCTAAGTGTGGGGGAGTTGATAAGTCTCATTATTTACATACATTTCTAGCCCTAAACACATACTTTTGCGTCTATATTTACATACTTTGGGCATAATTAGGTTCTATTGTGTATAAGAGTTGGTGAGAAGAATTATGAGGTTTTGCAAGTGTTTTTACATGTTTTTATATGATTTTATTTGTGTGTACTTTTGATCCCTGCTTTGGCATGAATTTCAGGAAGTTTCAGTAGCACTTTTGCCATTCTGTCTAAGGCGCCACGGCTGATTTGGGAAGGCGCCACGGCGGATTTCCAAGGTACTCTCGGTGAAAAGCGCCGCGGCGGATGGACTAAGGCGCCACGGCGGACGGAGGTTTTCATGAAGCTCAGGATCATTAATCAAAACGACGCCGTACAGGACAGGAGCCGCGGCGGATTGACTGAGGCGCCGCGGCGGATGACCGAAATTTCCAGATTTAAAAGCTGAAGTCGCGCGCTTCAACGGGGAGAGTAGATTTCAGTTACCCATTCTCCCTCCAGCCGCGAATTTCTTGCTCTCTCCGCCCTCTCTCATTTCTCTCTTCCATTTTCGTCCAATTCCATCAATTTCCACCGATCAACCATGGATCTTTCATCAATTCTTGCTGTTTCTACCCTAATCCAGAGTATGAGTAGCTGAATTTCCAAGTTCTGCTAGCAATGAAGCTGACCTGAGTTCATGGAGCTAAACAGGGAGTCATTTCAGATCTATTTTCTACCTTCTATTCTAAGAGTCATTTGTTTCAGTTGAACAATTGTGATTAGAATGAAGATTGAGTTATTAGATTTATGTTTCTTGGAATTTAGATCTGATTGAACATTCAGATGTGAGTTTTGTCCTTTAGTTCAGTTGAATAGAGGATTCTCTGTTGATTTGTAAATCTAATTCGTTTTACTTGGACTGTTGTTCTGTAAATCTGAATTTTGGTTGAATATATTGATGATTCACAGTTGTGGTCATTCTTAGAGAATTGCAACTTGCTTCTCAAGTGTTCTTGTCAATTGATTTTCCTTCTCATAGATCAAAATAATGAATCTAGTAAGATAGTTGTTTCTGATCTATGTTAAGAGAGATTTGAGCAGTAGCTGAATCTATCCATTTAATTGACACTAAGAGACTCCAAATTATAAGATTGAACAAGGAAGGTTGGATAAATTGCTAGGGGAACTACTATCTCTCATCTGAATCTCATTTGCAATTTACCTTTCATTAGATTTGTTTCTTGTTTTGATTTCTCTTTTTCTGAACTAAAGCTCTCATCTTGGTAATTTGATAATTAATAGTGAATTGTTAAGAATTGAAATACAACTTAAGGCTCCTTGTGAAGAATGACCTAGGTAGTGCCTCACTTGCTGCATTTTCCCTAGTAAAACTTTGATTACCTAGCGACAAGGTTTATCAACCGTCGGATCTAAACTGAGCCCTTAAGTTTCCTCCTATTTTAGTTGGCCCACATTTCTCCGACTTTCTTTATGGCCTTCCAGGGTTTAGAAAATTCTTTTGTCTACTCCATAAATTCCCCTTCATTCTAGAGAGTATCTATGAATTTTCTCAGGCCATAACACTTCCTCTAAGCCTTGTATAAAAATCATTTACTAAAATACCCTTTTACCGGTATAATCTGCTCTTTAATTTATTAAAGCCATTCCACTGGCCTTTTGGTTGTGGGACTAATTTTATAAATTAGTATAACCTTTCAACCAATTAATCCTCATTTTTATGTACATTTTTGAGGTATCTTGTTATTTTAAATAATTACCTCAAACAGTGTACTTTTTACTGGCCATAACCTCATAAATTCCATTTAAGCTATCTCAGGGGTATTTTCATCTTTTCTCTTCATAGAAGAGTCTTATAATATTATTTCCTATTTTCTGGGATTTTCTTGGAATTTTTTGTACACTTCTATTTTTGCCCTTGCTGGTCATAACTTTTTGAATTTACAGTTTAGTCCCTGCTTGGACTTAACTTCATATAATCCTCTCTTTGAGGCTTCTAACTTAACCTTTGGCCTATATCTAGTCTCTTTTCTCTCTCTAGGCCTTCGAGACTTTACTAGAGTCTCTGACTTTGATTATACTGAAACTCCTGAAAAACTTTTACTTTGCAGTTTAGTCTCTGAAACTGCTTTGACTTTCTTTCTCATCTTTGGGACTTCTGCTAAAAAAGGGTCTGGTAGCCTATCCAATTCAAGCTACTTTTGATGCTTCTAGGCCCAAAAGTCTGGATGTTACAATTCTCCCCCTCTCAAAAAAATTTCATCCTCGAAATTTCGGGTCAAAACTTTATTCTTACCCTTAATGAGAGGTTACCTGAGGAGAATATCCCTACTTATACTTAACTCTGACCTTTTCAACTTTTCATTATACCTCATTTCCATGTTTCCACCCTGGCCTCATACTTACATAACTCGTCGTTCTAAACTTTTTTTTCATTCATATGAGCATTGCCTTTGCTTTTAAGCATTTTGTCACCACTGCTCACATTCTTCCGATACTTTAGGCTCATTCTTTCATAATAATACCACGATAGTGTGCCTGTCTTCATGGTATTTTACTATACCGTGACATTTTGGGTTCTCTTAATACCGCATTTATCTATTCTTTTCGGTACCCTATCATTCCTCTTTACGTTAAGGGCGTATCTCCTTTCTTTTCTTTATTGACTAGAATAGAATTGAGCACAGTCTAATCAACAATAGAGGTATCTGGAACAAGTCAAGGGTACTCTCTCTATATTAGTCCACCGCTGAGGAAGATTTCAGTATCTTAAACTCATCTCTGGTCATTGCCTTCCCAAAGAGGTACTGTACTCTTACCCATATGGCTCAGCTATTTTCTCTTAGGCTTGGTCTATTATGACCTCAGGAGCTACTGCGCTCTACCGTAAGCCTCTTCAGGATCTACCATGACCCTAGAATACTATCATCAATCTGAGCCATCTTAGGATCTCTAGAAGACTCTAGACCATAGAGTTGAGTAATAAAATAAGTCACCTCCACTCAGCTAGTAACTTGACTAATTATTCCCCAAGACTGATCACAGATATCAGTATTGTCTTCTTAGGCCTTACTCAATCCTTTCAATCAACTCCTGGAATTCTTAGCCTTTCCATATTTCTTTAGCCCTTAGTTTTAGCTTCCTTAAGTCACTTTCCTTTCTTTGTGCCTTTCGAATCCTTAGGCACTGGCTCATCTCTAGAGCTCACTAACTTGCTATTGCATCAATGCCGGCCTACCTTGTCTTAGGACTCTGTAGTCCTTACTGTCTCTTAATAATTCAGACAGCATCGGGAGAGGACCTATATCATCACATTCTCATTATACTTCAGTATTTCGTAGTACCCTGTTAAGCTCGATAAGCACCTGTTTGCATATCATACTTCTGTTGTCTTAACTAGTTTCACTCTCTCTCTCTGGGGTAAGGTCCATCCTGTGCCTTATCTCAGCTGCTTCTACTTTTCCTGTGGGAGGACAGATTGCTTTAACTGGAGCATCGTCAACTCAACCACTTGCTTTCTGTTTCATTCCTTCAGAGGATAGCTTACTCTTATTAGAGCAGTGTCACTCTGATCCGGAGAACCACTTCCCAATCTTAGAGAGGTACTTCATGGTCAAGACTTTCCTCATATGCAATCTCAGCTAGGGTACATTCCTCGAATACCATATCCCTATCAAAGGGAGCCTCTCTACTGGATTACTCAATCTTATAAGCAATGGCATCTATCTATAGGAATCTCATTTCTTAAATTCCTTAATGGCCTAATTGCCATTGTTGCACGCTCTTGGATACCTTAGGGACATAAAAGAATATTGTTTTAGTCCCTGATATTATCATATATCTAAGTATCATCGAGCTCTAGATATCATAAGGAACTTGCTTATCTCTCTCTGTTCATTAGTTCCCAATGCAACCATCCACTATCATGTTCTTATTCATTTCCTTTCATCTCCATCCGCAAGAGGGATCTTGCCTCACTTTACTCTCTCTGACTTTCTTCACCTCTTGACCAATTATTTTTCTGGTCCGGTATTGATGACCATACTCTCGTCACATCACATCACATAGTAAATGTTTAATCACCTTGCTGTGTGGTATCTAGGTCTGGCACCAATGTCATCATTGACCCTTCATTCATTGTCATATAATCTCTATCCCTCTTGGTTCACTATCCCTTAGGAATTTCCACCTCTATTCAGGGATTTGAACAAACCTTAACACATCTCATTCTATTACCAAGCCTCTATCGAGGTCATATTGATTACTTAAGGTACAGGTTGACATTCAGTTCCCTTACTAGGGCATTGACTTATACCTCTGACTGGTTACTGTACCTTTACCCATTACTTCTATGGTCATATGCTAATCATAACGTGACCATATTACACAGCAGGCATTGATTATTAAAACATCTCTACTGTGTGACCTTCCAGTTAGGCACCTTTAACTAATTACCCGAGGCGTAAGTTGTCACCCTGCTTCCCTATTAGGGTCTAGACACCTATTCTTTATTGGCTTACTATACTCTTAGCCATTACCCTCTGGAGACGTCTTTCAACTTTGACTCATTCCCTGGTCCAGCACTTTTAGCCCAACCATTCCTCTCCTGAGGGGGAGTCTCATAGCAGCGACTACCTATCTCTCAGGTTACTCTCTGTCATTTCTTACTTCTCTTCTATATCTATTTCCTTTGAAGAAAACACCTCACTATCATAATCTCAATTGGACCAATCCTAGTCACCCGTTACTTTTCTAATTAGTTTTTCTCTCACACCGACTTTGCTTAAACCAATACTCTGCTTATACCTTAGTCAGGACCTCTACAAGAACTTCCCAACGGTTACTTATCGTTGGGTTACTTTCGCCTAAGCACGCTTAACTGAATAGTGTTGATAGGCGCAAACCCTAGTACCTTGTTGTCTTAGGCCCTTCTTATTCTATCTTTAGTCAGGTCTGTTCAGCTTACATTCTTGTCTCTCGTCTTATCTTAAGAATTTACCCGTCAATACTCAGTCTGTCTCTACATCACATGGGTTCTTCCTATATTTAGAGCTAGCCTGAGTGTCTCTTTTTCAGGTCTTACGGCTCTAACTCCTCTAACTTTGGCTTTCCTCTATTAATCGGAAGGAAATTGAATCCAGCTTAATTAATGATAAGGTTATCTGGAAGGAAATCATGGGTACTCTCTCAGTACTGGTTTACAACTGAAGGAGGTTTCCACATCCTCAACTCATCCCTAGTCCTCATCTTCCCAAATAGGTACCAATCTCTGGGAGACTTAGACCATAGGACTAAGTGAAGTCATCTCCACTCAGTTGGTCACCATACTAATAATTCTCCAAAAACTGTTCCAAGAACCAATACCATTTCTTAAACCTCCTATCAATTCCCCAGGCCACCTATTTGTCTCTTTAGGTGCCTAAGCCAATCTGTCTTAGGAGTTCTCTTACTCCTCCAGCTGCTCTTACCGTCTCTTACTACTTTAGAACGGTATAGAGAGAGGACTTATGCAACTTCTCTTTCCTCTACTTTACTTTTAGTACGAGCATACTCTAACATGCATAATGTCTGACATTTTAATGCAAGGAGTGTAAGCTCTTACTGGTTGCTATGTCCGTAGCATGCTAGCCAGACATCTTATCCCTACAAGAGGGAGCCTCTTTTCTGTTCGCAGCTTTTTCTGGAAGTTATAGGAAGAGGACTTTTGAGATTCTTTTTCTTTCTATTTGCCCTTCTCTGCTAAGCTCAGGGACATTGAACCCTAGCTTTATTCTTGGCTAGTCATGCTTCCATTGGGGTGAAGTCAACTCCGCTTGCCTTGCCTCGGCTGCTTCCCTTTCCTGCTCATACAGGGTATCTTGCTCTATCTAAAGCAGTGTCAATTATGACTCGGAGGTCTAGTTCCCTGCTTTCTTTAGGCAGACTGGTAGCCAAGACCATATCCTCTGTGAAGGGTGCCTCTCAACCTAACCCTAAGTGACTGAGTATCTCTTAACATCATCAAGAACATGCCGACCTCATAATGCTAGTTCCCCGCATAGCTATCTATCTTATTCTCATCTCTTTCTCTTCTTTTTAATCCCTAAGAATTCCACTAGGGTTAGCTACCTTGACTTCACTATCTCCATGTTCCTATTTATCTATTCAGGAACATGAGATAGCTACTCTATCATAGTGCCCCATCTCTAACAAGGCTTCAAGAGTTTGCCCAGCTTAGGTGGCCACTACACCTTCTTAGCGGTGTACAGACTCAACCCCTAACTATCTTGTTCAACTCATCATTACTCTTCCTCTTGAGGGGGAATCTGATAGCTTTTAAATAGTGGTTACAACCCTCTCTCTGAGCTCTATCAGTCTTACTCTCAGGGACCTCATAGTCCATCAAGTCATGCCAAGATACCACCTCAGCATCTGAGAGTCACTATCTCTATTCGTCATGACCAGAATTCTTATTCGCCACCACTTTCTTTGGTTCCTCATGACAAAACATACTTTCTCTTACTTCTGCTAGTTTTACTTAGCTTTGTTCATCGTAACCTTAACTGCTACCTGAAGGACTTCCATGTCCTAGCCTCACTGTAATCCCTAACTAAGTCAACTACTTCCTTTCAAGCAATGAAGGAAGGGTCTGGCTCACAACTCTAGGCCATTAGCACTTTTGCTTTCCCTTATCCTCAGGGATTACCGGTGGCAGAAAGTGATCTTTAGCTCTTTTGACCTTTTTATATCTATTTAGGAATCAAAGATAATTACTTTGATCGTACTGCCTTAACCTTGTATCAAGGCTACAGTAACTATATCTAACTTAGGTTGCCACTTGACCCTTTTCGTCTAAGGGTTTAGACTCGTACCTCTATCTGACTTATGAGCCATTATCCCCTTTTCTTTAGAGGGAAGTCTTTTTATCTTTACACAGTGGCTACCTTCCTCTGCATATAACTTCTCATCATCATTTTATCTGTGCCTTTTTAACAGAGGATCCCAACTTCATTTAAAGATCCTTATTACTTATTTTCCCTAGAGCATTAACCTCCAATCCATAACCTTAGTTGGACCTTAGCTAGTATTCCACTACTAGCTCTAACCTGAACTGGGCTTTTCTAAATTCTTGCAGATAGTTCTCTTCTTCCTATACCATAACCTCTGCTCTGATACCAAAAATGTCACACCTTACTTATATAGTACCTTAGCATTCATTTAGAACCATTCCAGACCATGTTGGATGGTCTTACACTTAAAAATTTCAATTTGGACGTTAATTTTCGGAGAATTACTGTTCACTGTCCAGTTTTCAGATTACAGGTCCAACTTTGAAAAATCATAACTAATTCTAGAAAAATCATATAGATGTGTTCCAAAATTCTACAGAAAGCTCTTTCAATGCTCTTTAAGGGGAGAATATTCAACTGAACTCACCCTCACAGAAAACATACAGTTTATTGGATTAACATTACTATTCGTTTGGTAAAATCTGGACTTTCCAGATTCTCTGTCTTAAATTTTAAAATTCGTATCTTTTTGTATACACATCCAAATAAGGTGATTCACCACTCATTTTAAATCTTGGGATGTGCACTATAAGTATACCAAATTTCGTAGCTTAACTCATTCATATGATAGGTCAAACTGAAGCTCGAAACTAACTACTCGATGACCTACGTTTTATCCCGTAACATCTCTTTACTTTAATTCTTTTTATTTCTTTGGCATACCTAACATGGGCTTACTTTTTCTCATTC
Organism: Neltuma alba; assembly: GCF_004799145.2. Classification (NCBI taxonomy): domain Eukaryota; kingdom Viridiplantae; phylum Streptophyta; class Magnoliopsida; order Fabales; family Fabaceae; genus Neltuma; species Neltuma alba. The sequence goes on from NW_021635203.1 coordinate 1,368,341, forward strand.
ATGCTCATACATTCCTATACATGCCATAAGCTTTATAATTAAATACATGGCATTCACAACATAATTATAACATAGGAGAATTATACATTGAATATTAGTATCAATCATTAGCATCAATAATTCTCCACTTCTTCTCCTTGCTTCTCATGCCATTAGTGCCCATCATTGATTGACCTAAATTGTTGGTTACAAAGGGTGAGATTCGGGGGAATCTCAGTAGCAAACATTACCACATACATGCACAAGATGGATGCTAGTGTATGGTATGTAGTTTTTCATAAACTTAAGTTAACTAGTGACATGCCATCATGCTTTATGCTTGGTATAAAAATGCATGGCCATGGGGACATATTAAAAACAGCATTTTCAGCAACAATCATCATGTCACAACATCATTCAAATAAAAAATACAAACCAACACATGAGCATACCATGTCAAGCACATAAAGGGTAAGTTCACTACCTTGCACCTCAAGCTTTCCTCTTACATTTCCTTTGACTCCCTTGACTTTCCAACCATGTGGGTATTCGGTCAACTTCGCCAAACATCCTCTTGGATGTTCTAAAGGTCCTAAACATAACCATAATGATCACACAATCCATTAGGACCATTAGATTACATAAAGTTCAAGACTAGCTTTCTTGAACCTCAACCCTTTCTCTTAGTCTTAGGGTTTTCTTTCTAACTTTTCTAGTATAAATCTTATCATTTCCCATCCTTAAGATCTATTTCTTGTCAATTAGGACCACTTTAGATGGCCTTAGATTCAAGAATACCAAATCTGGAAATTTTGGTTCGCAGGTACTGTTCACACAGAAACTCCAGAATTTTTGCTCAACTTTGAAAATTCATAATTAAATCTAGAAAATCCAAATTGAGTTCTTACAAGTCTCAATGAAATATACTTAAGTTAAATTTAAAAGAAAAATAGTTTCAGGAACCAATTCTATGTCAAACAGTATCAGAATTGTACGGAACTCGAAACTCTTCCAAAGGTTCAACACTGTTTCCAGATTTCAAACCCTAACTTTGAAAAATCACTATAAATCGTACACATACCCAAATGAAGTGTTCTACCCATAGATTTAAATCTTATAGAGTGTACTTTAAGCATGCAAAATTTTAGAATCAGATACGCATAGTAACTAATTCGAAATGGGCATCAAATCAGATACTACAGCCACCACATACCTTGATCTTGAAGCTTGAACTTAGGTGGACTTTCTCTCACTAGAAATAGCTCTTTCTCTGTCTAGATGCAAGGGTAGCAGAGTTTCCCCTAGTGTTCATGGCAGAATGGGGGGAAGAAGAGTGCCTATTTATAGCCAAAATGTTGACTTGAATAGACCAAAATGCCCTTGGTAGCTAGAAGAAGGAGTAAGGGCAATTTTGGAAGTTCAAGTGGACTTTTGCATCATCATTGCATCACCTTATTACATCATCCTTGCATCATGCTTCTAGAAGAGGCCACGTGTCGCAAAAGTGGTGGAAGAGAAGGAAGATTAGATCATAACCGTCGGATCTAAACTTAGCCCTTAAGTTTCCTCCTATTTTAGTTGGCCCACATTTCTCCGACTTTCTTTATGGCCTTCCACGGTTTAGAAAATTCTTCTGTCTACTCCATAAATTCCCCTTGAATTTTCTCAGGCCATAACACCTCCTCTAAGCCTTGTATAAAAGTCATTTACTAAAATACCCTTTTACCAGTATAATTTGCTCTTTAATTTGTTAAAGCCATTCCACTGGCCTTTTGGTTGCGGGACTAATTTTATAAATTAGTATAACCTTTCAACCAATTAATCCTCATTTTTACGTACATTTTTGAGGTCTCTTGCTATTTTAAATAATTACCTCAAACAGTATACTTTTTACTGGCCATAACCTCATAAATTCTATTTAAGCTATCTTAGGGGTATTTTCATCTTTTCTCTTCATAGAAAAGTCTTAGAATATTATTTCCTATTTTTTGGGATTTTCTTGGAATTTTCTGTACACTCTTCCATTTTTGCCCTTGCTGGTCATAACTTTTTGAATTTACAGTTTAGTCCCTGCTTGGACTTAACTTCATATAATCCTCTCTTTGAGGCTTCTAACTTAACCTTTGGCCTATATCTAGTCTCTTTTCTCTCTCTAGGCCTTCGAGACTTTGCTGGAGTCTCTGACCTTGATTATACTGAAGCCCCTGAAAAACTTTTACTTTACAGTGTAGTCTCTGAAACTGCTTTGACTTCCTTTCTCATCTTTGGGACTTCTGCTCAAAAAGGGTCTAGTAGCCTATCAAATTCAGGCTACTTTTGATGCTTCTAGGCCCAAAAGTCTGGATGTTACACATTTCATCAAACACCGTAACTGCTACAAGAAAATATTTAAAACCACTCATTATCCTTCATAACTCATAGATATCATGAAAACATAAATCGAAATAATAGAAAATCAAAAACTCATCAATTCCATTCTATTGATTATACATGCATTTGCCTAACCCACAAGTTACTTAAAAATCTAAATTACAATACAATCACAAGCTAGACTCCTAATTCCAACAGTTCATCAAACAACAATAAGTAACATATATGATCAATTAATCTTTAAAAAGTTATCATACTTACTTATGAAGTGAAGAATGCAAAATGAAGAGAGTTGCAGACTACCAACAAGTGAGCTGCAAACACCAAAAAAGATATGAGTAAAAAAAAAATACTTTGGGTGGGGTTACGGGGAGTTGGATGTCGGTTGGAAGGGGGCGGGTGGGGGGGGCGGGGGCGAGTGGGGATAGGGGAGTGGGGTTTGGTTGAGGGGCGGGGGTAGGGTCGGGGTGGCGGGGGCATCCACAGGTAAGGGGTGGGGACGGGGGGTGGTAGCGTCCACGGGGTGGGGGAGAGTGGGGACGCGGGGGTGGGGGAGTGGGGACGTAGGGGTCGGGGGGGCAGGGGCGGGAAGGGGAGGGGGGACTGCGCCGGTAGGGGTGGGTTTGGGTAGTGTCCACGGGGTGGGGGGGAGTGGGGCCGCAGGGGGAGGGCCACTTGAAGGGGGTATGGGGGGACAAGGGGGCCGGGGATGGGGAGAGAGTATGCTGTTTTGGAGACAGGGGTGGCGTCGTGGGTGGGGAGATCGAAGAGAATGAAGCTAATATGATGAGGGTGAAAATGAAGGGTGTTTTGTGGGGAGTGTGGGTGGGAAAGGAAAGAAAAAGGGGCCATATTCGTCTGGTGGGCCCATCAGACGAATATGGCCCTCCATATTCTTCTGGTCGCCCCACTAGACGAATAAGGATGCCCATATTCGTCTGTTTTATCCCAACTGACGATTATGGACTCCTGTATGCGTCTATTTTCAATTTCAAACGAAAATAGTAGACGAAAATGAACTTTTTTGTAGTAGTGACCATTTATAGTAACTGTCCCTTGGATCATCTCGAGCGACTTATGAGCCTCTTCTTGATTGAGGGTGAGCACTATGCCCTGAGCCTGAGGTCTACTTATGCTGTCGGCACTTTACGGGCACTTCCTAGGAAAATTTCAAGACCTTCCACATCTGTAGCACACTTTCTGACCCATAGTGCACGGCCTATCTCTGTGATTCATACTATAGTGCTTATACTCTCGTCCTAGGTGAACATTTTCCATTCCCCCTCATCGAGCTCCCCGTCTCGATTTCTTATTCTAATTAAACCTCATCCTTTTCTGGCTACCAAGGCCCATTTTCACCCTTGGCTTCTCAGCTCTCAGGATTGCCTTAGCCAGTTCCACATAATTTTGGGTGTTCTCAGTGATATGGCTGACTTCCACTGCCTTATTAAATACTTCAAGTTGTCATGGTGCCACCTTTTCCCTTAATTTGGGCTTCAACCCTCTAATCATCTTCTCAGTGAACCAGTACTCGTCATTCATATGCTGAAAATAAGTAGAGTACTAATGACGACCTTTGTCATTCGCCTTAGGGTTCTCAATCAAAAATAAATCTAAATTATGCAATATAATGCAAACTCAGGTCATTTCACTTTTGGGAGCCTTTATTAATTACCTAGGCTAGACTAAATGCCATGTAATGTAATACAAAGGGGTTTAGTTTTTAAGATTTAAATGAATGGTGACTAAACTAAATGCAATGAAAACAAAATTAAGCTACTATATTTTTGGTATTTTTGGATAATGATTATGGAATGGAAATGAATGATAGGAAATCTCTTGAGAATGGTTTTGATGGCAATCATAGTTCACTTAAGATATTGGAAGTTTCACAAATCCATTAGGTTTTCTTAATAACAACCTCAATAACTCATTGAGTCCAATGCTTAAATCAATGAACTTCACTAATTAAAACATTATTAAGCTCCCCTAATGTGTAACTTGACAATGATTAATACAATTAGTTTAATGTAACCCAAAATCAACTCAACATCAAAACATGACCATACAAGATAAGAGAGAATCAAAAGAGTTACAAGGAAACATATATGTGACTACATATATTGCAGCAAAAAATCTAACATTAAGAATTCAAACTACAAATGTAAATCATTAACCAATGATTACAATAACAATCCCAAGTTCCTAACTAAGAATTTACAACTCCTAGACCTAGAAAGCCATAAATCATAGATAAAAATTGAAAAGTAAAACTAAACTCCCCTTTAAAGTCTAGAAACTCATGCCACTCCACCATTCTTCAAGAGTTGATAAACCCTAACTCTCCATAGCTTCAAGAAAAACTCCAACCGAAATCTGTCAACCAAGGCAGCTGGGAGTGGAAGGAAATGAGATGGAATGAAGAAAAAGTGAAGGAAATGGATAGGGAAGAAGATGGAGGTGGAGAGATAAGAAGATGAGAGAATAAAGGTGTTAGAGATGATAGAATGGAGTTATTGGTCGAAAATAGGCTTTCTAAGAGTTTTAGGGGTCAATCTGGGTCGGATCATATGAGTAGAGGGTCCATTTTTGCATTCTGGATCCGAATCTGACGTTGCTGATATGAGAGAATTTGCCACGGGTACTATTCCAGAATAGTCACTGATGCACATTTTCAGACTTTTTGCCACAGTACAGCATTTTCTTGGCCGCAACCAACTATTCCAGATTCAATATTTTGACTTCTCATGTTATGTAATGCTTTGGTCTTCAATCTTGGCTCTAATTCTCAAGTGTCCTACACTGAAAAGCAACAATTTGAAGCATCAATTGTCCTAGAAATCAATTGAATACAATTAATAACCAATTATGACAATTTTACTCTAAAAAAGATACTAACTCAAAACAAGGACTCTTAATCTAAATTAAGCACAATTATCATCAAAAGGAGCCAAAATCTATGATAAAAACCCTTAAAATGATATGAAATAACATAAAACAATTGGGTTCAATCAAATCCCTGACACTTAAACCTTTGTACTCTTGGACAAAGGCAAAACAAAACCAGAGCAAGAGAATAGCATTGATACAAATGGGAACCCCAATGAATTCAAAGTAAGAAAGCAGTAGTGTCATTAACCCAACTCTTCAAACAAGCAATTATAGTAATCCAAGTTAATGAGAAGGGATTAAAGTAGAGTACAGTTAATGCAATGGGAATGAACAAAAGAGAAAACACTCAACATATAAACTATTTCACTTTATTTACCAAGATGGGGTAATTCTCTCTCAAATCCACTTAATCAACACTTTACCATAAGCTTGTTAAAATCCGACCTCTCCACTTTTAATGCATGAATGCAATGATCAAGAGGGCTTCTAAGGTGATATGATCGAAAGGGCTAATTGAAAAGAAATAAGGTGAAAAGATATGAAATGATAAAGCACCAAGCATGTTTAGAAAGGGTTTCTAGCAAACATTTACTCTATTTCTCTTTAAGCACAAGTTTGCTCTTCAAACCACTAATGAACTGCCTTATTTCAAAACTTTATTCTTTTGGTACCATTTATTTTGATCTTTCTTTCTTTGGCTTATCTCAAACATTTTCTTCTATTTCTTAGCCTTTTTCTATTTTTTTCTATTTTTTTCTAGTAATTTTAAACCCAAGAAAACAAAGTTCAACACATCATGAATGTAATAGTAAAAATGTTGGAAACTTGAATGTATAATGCATATCTTGGCACTTAAGAAAAGATGAAGGCTCAAATGGCTAACAATGGATAAAATTGTGAGGGTTTGTGTTTGGGATGCAGGGGTTTAGAAAAGAATGCCTCTATCATGCTCATCATATCAATGCAACTAAGTCTTGATTAAGAATTATGAAAATCGCCTTGACTGTCTTTGCTTACACCTTAGGGCCAATTTCAAAATTTATCCAAGGATTGTACTATAGGCACAACCTCGGGTCGTTTCACTTGTGGAGCCGAAATTAAGATCCTAGATTAACTAAATGCCATGGTTATGCAAATTAAGCTAAAAAAGGTTGGGGGTTTTCATTGACACTTGTAATTAAGGTAAAATGCAATAGAATGTAAATGTATTTTTGGATTTTTAGGAGATTAAAATGAAATGGATGGAAATCAAGTACTGAATCAATTGATAAAACCTCTTGAAAATGGATTCTTGGCAATAATAGTTCTCTTAAGATGTGGGAGTTTTAGAAATTCATTAGGTTTTCTTGATAACAACCTCAATAACTCATTGAGTCCAATGCTTACATTAATGAACTCATTAATGAAAACATTGTTAAGCTTCCCTAATGTGTAATTAAGAATGATTAATGCAAATGGTTCAATGCAACAGGAAATCAACTCATCATCAAAACATGACCATGCAAGATGAAGAGAATCAAGAAAGCTACAAAGAACATATATGTAACTACATATATTGAAGCATGAAATCCAACATTAACCAATCCAACTACAAATATGAATCATCAACTAATGATTACATATCAATCAAAGTCTTTTACTAAGAATTTACAAATCCTAGACCTAGGAATTCATAAATACATAGCTAAACTAAGATGAAACTAAAACTCCCTTTTTAAGCTCTTAGAACTCATGCCAATCATCCATTTCAAGAGCTGGAGGAAGCCTAGCCACTCATGGTGTGCAGAAACATCTCCATTGAAATTGACTCAGTGTTGCCCATGGATGAAGATGATAGTGAAAGATAAGGGTTAGGGTTCTAGTGGGAGAGATGAGAGAAGATGAAGAGAAAAACCTAGATGGTGGCTCACTCCTCATGACCTCATTCATACCGAAAATAAGGTTTCTAACCCCAATATGACGCGTCTGGGTCAGTTCATGGAAGTGGGCAAGTTAAATTTTCCCGAAATGGTCGGGTCTGATTTTGCTGATACGAGGGGTTCACCGCGGCGAACCATGGCAGAGAGTTTCATTCCTGGAGGCAGACGTTTGTCGCGGCGAAGGCAGAGTGTGCCGCGACGAACCATGGCAGAGGCTCCTCTTTTTGCTCTTTGTGCCTTGAGTCTTCAATCTTGGCTCTAATCTTAGGTGTCCTACACTAAAAAGCAACAATTTAAGGCATCAATTATCCTAGAAATTAATTGAATACAATTAATAACTAATTATGACAATTTTACCCTCAAAAAGACACTAACGAAAAATGCAACAAAACCATGGATGATGTAACGAAAAGATAAGAATAATTTAAGCTCAATCAAATTCCCCCACACTTAGACCTTTGTACTCCTGGACAAAGCTCAAAAATAATTCAAAGAGATACCAGCACAAAGAGAAACACTACCATACTGAAAGATGAAAGTAGAAGATTAGTAAGAAATTCTCACAGGAGTTGGCAATAGTAAAACAAGGATATGCTAAGAAAATGAGCACAATGGACAATTAACTCAAAAGATTGATCAAAAGAGATCTATCTCACGAATAAGTGTTTCACTCTTAACTCACTTGTTTTGGGATTATTTCACTCCAAGTCTACTCAATCCAATTTCTACCATAGGCTTGTAATAATTCTACCTCTCCACCACAGGAAGCAAACTATGCAAATCAAGAGGACTTTTAGGGGTTAGAATTTGAATGAAGGCCAAATGAAATGAATGGAATGAGAAGGAAAACGGAAATGAGTACAAGCAAACAAATTATTAAAACATAATTAATCGAAATAAAAGTAAGGAGAGAAGCTACTTATTTTTGTTTTGTAATTTTTATATCTCTATCCTTTCTTTTCTTTTCTTTTCTTTTTCTTTTTCTTTTTTTTCTTTTTTTCTTTTTTTTTTTTTGATTGGAGCAACTTCTCTCTCTCTCTATTTTTTTTAATCACAAAATAATTGCATGCATGTACTCAAGATGAAGGTCCAAAGAGGTTTACAATGGTAAAATGATTGGGTTTGTGTTTAGGAAGTGAGGGTTTGAAAACGAATGCCTCTATCATCTTTACAAAAATTGATTCACTAAGCTTCGATTAAGAATTAAAACAAGTTCTAGAGAAATATGAAATAAGCAGATTCACTCAATTTAATAACTTTATGCCCAAAAATCCTTCCAACAAGGCTAAAATCTCAATTAATCAATCTCAAGGGTTAAAAACCAGATAGTCATAATTTCAAAGCATATCATCATTTACTATCTGTCAAAAACATGAGAATAACTAGCCCAAGTTCAACCCTCATTTAAAAGCATGGAAAGTTTTCTAAAAGCACAAGTACAATTTGAACTTTCCATCAATTTCAAAAGGATGCAGGAGCATAAAGAATCTAAGCAGGGAAAATTTCTGAAGATCAGTTGAAATTGCAAAGAATTTATTATTTATTATTATTATAAATTTTTTTTGTTTTCATTTTTTTATTTTTTTTTTGGGGTCGCCGTGGTGAAGGCTTACAGAGAGCCAAGTCTGGAGAAAGGGCCTGCTTCGCCGTGGCGAAACATAAGTTGGCCACGGTGAAGTGTGGCTAAGAGCTACATTAATGCTGATAAAGGGGGTTTTGCCGCGGCAAAAGCAAATGTTTGTCGCGGCGAAAGGTGGCAGAAAGCAGTAAACAATGCAATTTTCAACTCTTCATAAAACTAAGTTCAAAATATTCACAATTCAACCAATTTATCAGTTCAAAAACACCTCAAAATCAAATAGATGCATGGATGCATGAGAATTATTTGCTACAATCCACAATAGGTCCCTCCCCCACACTTAAACACAACATTGTCCTCACCAGAAGTGCCTGCTCCAGATGTCCTAGCTCCGCTTTGATGGTCTTCCTCTTCGAGAGGTAGGATGAAGTTTAACCGGTCAGCAATCAGAGCATCCACACGACGGCAGTAACGTCGGTCTCGATCATACAGAGCATCGCGGTCCTTCTGCCTCTTCATCTCGTGGAGGAGGGTGACTCGCAACTGGTGGACATGGTCAGCCAACTCATCAATATCATCAGCCAAGGTGTCCAAGGTGACAGGTTCAGGAGCTTTTGGATCTGGCTGTTCTTCTTGAGCTTCAGGAGCTGGTGCACCGCCTGCATGTGCTGCGCCAGCATCATACACAGGGTGGATGGGTGGAGGGGGTCCAATGACAGGCTATTTGAGGCGGTCATATCTAAACAAAGGGGCTAGCTTAAAGTAGCTGTCATTGTTGTACTCAGGGACATTGGCAGTCCTAAAAAGGTCAGTGACTAGGTGGGAAAAAATGTTGCTGTTGGTGAGTTTGGGGGTGTTGATGGCATCATGAAGGGCTGAGTAGATGGTGTCGGCTACATCAAAGGATCGGCCAGTCATGAGAAGGTAAACGTAAAGGGCTTGGCACTTTGGAACATTGGCTAGGTGGGTGGTAGGTACGAGGTTGTTGCAGACAAAATGCAACTAGGGGTGAGCCTCAGGTCAGAACTCGGATCGCTTAAGGTATTGCTCAAAAGTACGGGGGCGATGCCAAGTGGCTTCGTCATGACACAGGGTTTGGACCATATCGTCAAATGGGTAATTGTCTCGGTAGGCCAAATAACCCAAATGGCGACTAGGGGGAAGGCAGTAATGGAAACGGATGTTGTCGGCGGTAAAGGAATGGCGGATAAGGACATTGCGGAAGTCGACGACCAAAGAGCTATGGAAACGGGCATAGGTGTAAAGGTGGCGAACAAAAGCGTCATTACCCATAGAATGCTCTTGGACCAAACCGGTCAATTGGGAGGCACGGAGCTGGCGGACAAAAGGGTGATCAAGGGGGTCTAAGGGAAAAGGTCGTTCCTTAAGGAGGGGTCTTTGGTCAATTTTTCAGTATAATTCCTCAAAAGTGTATTCATCCCCCGAATCAGACTCAGACACAGGCACACGATTCTTAGTGCGAGGCATACTCTGAACACAAGAAGTAAAACACACTAAACAAGGGCCACACAAACAACGACTAACACTACCCCAGAAAAACCAAAATCACAACCTACACAGTAGCTAATGGCTATGTAATGATTCATAGGTTTTTAGTTTATCAAAAACTTTCAGAATTAAGCAAAGAGATTAAAGAAAAACACAATGCACCATGAATCATTAGATAACCTAAGAGCTATGTAACAACAATCTAACATCAAAATAACCCAACCCAACAACACAATAACAAAACAAATAAACAAACTAACAACTAAACAGAATTAAACCAAAAGAAAGAAAAAACATACCACACGAGAGAAAGAGGGAGCTTCAGCGCTGAAAGAGAGCAGAGGAGAGAAAAGAACGGAACCAGGAGAATGAGATCAGAGAAAAGAGAGGAAGGGCACAGGAGAGGAATAAGGAGAGGGGGAAGGTTGACGGTTTGAATGGCTGAAGGTAAAGAGATCGCTGGTTACGGTTTCCAAAAGGGAGAAGGCACAGAGGGAACGGTTTCTAAGAGGGAGAGCCCGTGCGATTATGAAAATTGAAGGGGTAATGGGAGTATAATGGAATGGGGAAGGGAAAAAGACCGAAATGGGTTTAAGATAATGGAATGCGTGAATCAGAAATGGGGGCAAAAAGGGAAATTCACAAGCAAAAATAGGGAAAAATGAAACTGATCAGCGCTGAAACGGCAGGTTTACCTCGGCGAAACCATCCCGAGATGAAAACGAAAGGAGAGAAGGATGTTTCGCCACAGCGAAACCATCCCGAGAGCAACACTCAGAAGCTGGCGATATTCATCGTGGCAAAGTCTGGAGTTTGCCACGGCGAAAGGTCACAGAGAGCAACACAAGAAACACAAAACCACTTCACCGCGGTGAAGTGTCACAGAGAGCACAGAACAACACAAAAACACCCAAACAACAGGGAAACACAACACACAAACAACAGAGGTAGCTGGATACTTCAAAAACTTTAAAGTGCATTAAAATAGATCATATGGGTGCTTAATAAGTCCATGATTAAGCAGTATACCACAAACAAGCTTTCTTAATCAATCTAATTCATATAATTCATTACAAACACCATATTACCAACAAGCACAAAATGAAATAGGATAGAGATCAGAACTTGTAGGGGGTCTTATTGAATTCAAACTACAACTACACTACTATCCTACTGAAATGGTTTCTCCCCCACACTCATTCAGCATACAATGCACAAAACATAGCAAGATCAATAATTAAGCAAAAGCATGTAAATGAGTGAAGGAAAGAAACGACCAGGGAGTTAGGGAGGCTTTTGATTCTCATGGTAGAGCTTCAGTAGATGGCCATTGACTTTGAATCTAGCCCCGGTCTCCTCATGTAGTAGCTCTACCATACCGAAATTGTGCGCTTTAGTGACTGTGTATGGCCCATCCCATCTGGTGTTGAATTTTCCTTGCTTGAAAGTAAACCGAGCCTTATACAACAGCACTTTATCACCTTCCTTAAAGTTCTTTCTCAAGATACCCTGATCATGCACAAATTTGGTCTTTTTTTGTAGTGTCTGGAGTTCTCATAAGCTTCAAGTCTAATCTCCTCCAACTCTTGCAATTGCAGCTTCCTTTCCATGCCAGAGGACTCTATATTCATGTTGCACTGCTTGACTACCCAATATGCTTTGTGTTCCAGCTCCACTGGCAAGTGACATGGCTTTCCATAAACTAAGTAGTAGGGAGACATGCCAATGGGCGATTTGTATGCAGTCTGGTAAGCCTATAATGCTTCTTCTAAACGTGAGCTCCAGTCCTTCTTGGATGGTTTAACCATTTTCTCCAAAATATGCTTCACTTCCCTATTAGATATTTCAGCTTGACCATTGGTTTGGGGGTGATAGGCAATAGAGATTTTATGAGTGACACCAAATTTGGACAACAGGCTGTTGACTATCCTATTACAAAAATGTGTTGCCCGATCACTCACTATAGCCCTAGGAATCCCATACCTATAGAAAATATGTGATTTTAGAAATCTATGAACAGTTGGGGCATCATCTTTTCTGTAAGGGATAGCTTCAATCCATTTGGATACATAATCTACAGCTAATAAAATATATATAAAACCAAAGGAAGAAGGAAAGGGTCCCATAAAGTCAATTCCCCAAACCTCAAAAATCTCACAAAACAGAAGTGGCTGTTGAGGCATCTCATGTCTTTTTCCCAACCCCCAAAATCGCTGACACTTGTCACATGATCTACAAAATGTAAAAGAATCTTTGAAGAGGGTGGGCCAATAAATCCAGAATCTAAGACCTTCTAGATGTCCTCCTTGCACTAAAATGACCACCACAAACCATGGAATGGCAAGCTGAAATAATAGGTTCAAAATCCTCCTTCGGCACACACTTCTGTATCACTTGGTCACTGCACATCCTCCATAGATGAGGGGCATCCCAAATGTAATACTTTGACTCGCTACGAAGCTTTTGTGCCTGAAATCTAGACATAAAGGGAGGAGTGAGTCCAGACATGAGATAATTGACAATATTAGCATACCAAGGCTCTATAATAACCACAGAACATAAAGCTGAATCAGTAAAAGAGTCACAAGTCAAGTCAGAAGAATCTACTCCCCTTGTGTCCTTCGGTAGCCTACTCAGGTGATCGGCTACTTGATTCACTGCCCCGGGTCTATCCTTAATCTCAATGTCGAACTCTTGAAGCAGTAAAGCCCATCTGATCAATCTTGGTTTAGATTGTGGCTTTTTGAGCAAATAGCGGACAGCTGCATGATCTGTATACACAACCACTTGAGAATTGATTAGATATTGTCTAAACTTGTCTAAAGCAAATACAATAGCAAACATTTCTTTCTCAGTGGTGGTATAGTTGACTTGAGCTGGGTCAAGTGTTTTAGAGGCATAGGCTATGACTCTAGATTGCTTCTCCTCCTTCTGGCCAAGCATAGCACCCACTGCACAATTAGAAGCATCACATGAGAGTTCAAAATGTAAATTCCAGTTGGGTGCAGTCAAAATAGGAGGTGAAACAAGCATAGACTTGAGAGTATCAAAGGCATGTCTATATTTTTCATCAAAATTAAATTCAACATCCTTTTTAAGAAGAGTAGAAAGGGGCAAAGCAACTTTACTAAAATCTTTAATAAAGCGCCTATAAAACCCTGCATGCCCAAGAAAAGATCTCAAATCTTTAAGACAGGTGGGGTAAGGCAAAGATGAGATAACTTCAATTTTAGCCTTATCAACCTCAATCCCTTTGCTAGAGATGAGGTGACCTAACACTATGCCACTACCCACCATGAAATGACATTTCTCAAAGTTCAAAACAAGATTTTTGGCTATGCATCTCTCTAGAGCCTGCCTTAGGCTATTTAGGCACTGATCAAAGCTCTCCCCATAAATCGTAAAATCATCCATGAAAACCTCCATATTGTGCTCTAAAAGGTCACTGAAAATCACCATCATGCACCTTTGAAAGGTGCCTGGAGCGTTACATAACCCAAATGGCATCCTTCGATAAGCAAAGGTACCAAAGGGGCATGTGAAAGTGGTTTTGTCCTGATCCTCAGGGCTATGGGTACCTGAAAATAGCCAGAAAAGCCATCTAAAAAGCAGTAATGTGATTTACCAGCTAGTCTCTCCAACATTTGGTCAATGAAGGGTATAGGAAAGTGATCCTTACGTGTTGCATCATTAAGTCTCCTATAGTCTATGCACACACGCCATGAGTTTTGAAACCCTTGTAGGAATTAACTCATCCCTTTCATTCCTTACTACTGTTACCCCACTCTTCTTTGGCACAACATGCACTGGACTGACCCACTCACTATCAGAAATTGGATATATTATCCCAGCACTCAACATTTAGTAATTTCTTTCTTAACTACATCCAATATGAGAGGGTTCAATCATCTTTGGGGTTGTCTCACTGGTTTTGATTCCTCACTCAGTAAAATTCTATGTGTGCACATAGCAGGACTAATTCCTGGTATATCCGCTAGTGTCCAACCTATTGCCCTTCTATGCTCCCTCAAAACAGACAAGAGTCTCTCTTCCTCACTCTCAGACAGTGAGTTAGCAATTATAACAGGTAGTTGTTCATTAGACTCAAGGAAAACATATTTCAAAGTAGGTGGTAAGGGTTTCAAATCAAGTGTAGGTGGTTGCACAATAGAAGGAATCAATTTATGAAGTTCAAGAGAGAACAGATTACTCCCCTTTCCTTCAACCAGTGATAATTCCTCAGCCTTGTAGTTAACTTCCTCTCCAAGCATTGAACCAACTTCTAGTTGATCTACAGCAACCGCCTTAAAGGGATTCTTCTCCATGACTTCTTCCTCCATATCTGAAACAACAGGAAACCTTTCCCCAAGGGAATCATCACTGACAATAGAGGAATCACAGTCTAACTTGGAGTCAAGGGAGGAAACAGAAAATGTATGTGGGATAGAAAGCATGCAATTAACCACAGTACAATCAAGGCATGTAACATCACCACCACATGAGCAAGTAGAAGGTGTAGAGTAAAGAGATGAAAAGGAAGAAATGGATTCATTCTCATCAATAGAATCATCAGTGTAAAGATCAGAATAGAAAGAGTCATTTTGCAATTCAACTTCAGAGCAAGCATCCTCAACAGCAATGTCTATCATGTTAACCCCAAAAGTGAATAGTCCTCATAAGGATGTTTCATTGCTTCATACATGTTAAAAGAAACTTTATTATCACCCACCTCCATAGTTATGGTGCCCTCTTTCATGCTAATCATGGTATTAGCAGTCCTTAAGAAGGGTCGACCAAGGATGAGTGTAGTGTCATTTACAAGTTCAGAAGACATGTCAAGCATATAAAAATCAGCAGGAAACACCAATCCCTTAACTTGGACTAAAATGTCTTCAATAATGCCCTCAGGATACCTAATAGTCCTATCAGCTAGTTGGAGCACAACAGTAGTAGACTTAAGAGTCTTGACTCCTAGAGAGGTGTATACGGACTTAGGCATGACATTAATGGCTGCACCTAGATCTAACAGGGCTCCCCCTCTAGTAACCTTTCCTATAGTGCAAGGGATAGTGAAAGATCCAGGGTCTTGACACTTTACAGGAATTTGGGGTTTAAACAAAGCAAACACATTAGAGGGTAATTGGACTCTTTCATTAGGTTTAAATCTCCTCTTTTGAGTACATAATTCTTTTAAGACCTTAGCATACTTAGGAATCTTTTTAATCAGGTCAAGCAAGGGTATATTCACTTCTACCTTCCTAAATGTCTCAAGCAACTCATGATCTTGCCTCTCCTTACCCATTTTAACATTTTTCAAATAAGCATGAGGGAAAGGTAGTTCATTGATGTTTACCTCCTTACCTTCCTTGCTTGAGGCTCCATGATTGCTTGGCTCAGATTCCACAGCTTTACCCTTGCCATCATGTTCTTTTAGGGCTCCTTTCAGCTTTAGCTTCATCTCCTTGGAGCTCTCAGAATTCTTGACCTTTGAAGATGCTTGTGGCATCTCATCACATAAGATTTCCTCATCTATAACTTCATCCTCCTCTTCTCTAAAATTCACTTGCTTCCCACTCCTAAGGGTAATGGCATTCAAGCCCTTAGGATTGATAACAGTGTTGGAGGGGATAGCGCCACTGCTCCTTGATTGTTGCTCACTCATGTTGTTAGACAACTGAGTTACATAGGAGTTGATGTTCTCAGACTTAGTTTCCCACTATTCCATCCTCTTTTCCAAAGCACTAAATCTAGCATCATTCTTGGATGAGTCTTGCTGAATTAGTGAGGCTAAGGAGTTGAACTGAGTAGCGTTAGCAGCCCTTTCTTCCTTCATGAAGGCCATCATATTGTGTAGGAGTTGGTTGGTATCATCCTTTGGTGGGACGGTTAGGGCTTGAGATTGGTTTTGGAACTGGGTTGAAGATGAACCAGCTCCTCCACTCTTCTGAAATCTATTTGGAGGTCTACTATCATCATTCCTCCATCCCAATCGAGGGTTTGCCTTCCATCCCTCATTAAAGTGTTGGAGTAAGGGTCCCACTTTTGATTTGGACGGCCTTGGTAGACTGCAGATACCTCCTCATAACGGCCTGGACATACGCTAGAAATATGCATAACCGAGCCACAAGTCTCACAACTAGGGGTAGTAATATCTATAGGAGGTACTGGTCTATGCACATTCATATTCTTCAATTCCGCAGTGATTACAAATAGTTGAGAGGTCATCATGCTTTCCAATGAATCCATCTTTAATTCCAAAGTGTCCATTCTTCTATTGTGAACTGAAGCAGCTCCCAACTCATGTACTCCTCTAGTATCTCTCACACCGTATTGTTGATGATTCAGGGCCATCTTCTTAATCAAATCCCAAGCCTCCTTAGCAGTGGAGTCTATCAAAGATCCTCCTGATGCAGCATCCAACATACCCTTCTCTTGGTTCTTCAACCCATCATAGAAATATTGCACCAGTTGTTCATCCGGAATTTGATGATGTGGGCATCTTGAAAGCATGTCCTGAAATCTATTCCAATAATCATAGAGAGATTTGTCATAGTCTTGCTTGGCATAATAGATCTCCTTCCTCATTGATGAAGTACGAGAAGCCGGAAAGTATTTCTCCAAGAATGCTTTCCTTAAGTTCCCCCAACTGTGATATGCATCAGCTACGTGCCTTGGAAGGCTCATGTACCACTCTCTAGCTTTTCCCTCCAATGATAGGTGAAAAACTTCCATAGCACTTGATCTAACGATGCTCCCACAGCTTCATACTCTGTAGATCATAGAAAGGGATTGCAAATGAAGATATGGATCTTCTCCTGTCAAGCCATGAAATTTTGGAAGGGAGTTAATCAATAATCCTTTAATTTCAAAATTAACTTCAAAATTTGGACAAGCAGCAGTAAATGGGTCAAAATTGACATCAGATGTGGTTGCTTCCCTAATTGTTCTTCTTCTAGGGTTCCCATTATTTTCTCCCACTCTCTCTTATTCTCCATTCCTCCATTGCCTCCATTCCTCACTTAGTTGGCATTGGGGTTAGGATTAGGGTGGTTAGGTGGTAAATTAGCCATTATCTCTTGATCAGTAGGCTCACTCTCACTACTAGATAGGCTAGATTCCAAAAAAATGTTCTCTTATTCAACCACTAACTCACTTGTCCCCTCAACTCTTTTCTCTCTTCTTATCTCTCTAAGTCTTCTCTCAATCTCAGGGTTATAGGGCATAAGTTTTGCTTTTCGTGGCATGCAAGAAAAGAGTCACAAGAGAAAGACCAAACAAAATTGACTTGCAGCACACAAAGTCAGATAAAAGTATGAGTTGTGATGGATGCAAGTGTATGGATTAGTATGAGTATGTATGCATAAAGAAAGAAGCAAAAAGGGTAAGTTTCAAATTTTTCAGAATAGTTCGCTGCGGCGAAAGCACTGGTTGGCCGCGGTGAAAGGTAACAGAGGCGACCAAATAGTTGAATGCAGGACATTTGCCGCGGCGAAAGAGGGAGTGTGCCGCAGTGAAGGTATCCCGAGAGGAATCCTTCGATTTTTCAGAAAGTTTGCCGCAGTGAAGGTACAGGTTGGCCGCGGTGAATTGTCATAGAAAGCTTATCAGATACTGGACGCCACTGATGCAAAGTGAAAATGCTGAAAGTGTGAAAATCAATATATTTGTTTGTATTTCCAAAATTTTTGATGCTATGCAAGATGGAAACCTATACTATGAACAAATATGCAACTAAACTAACTAAAATGCAACCTAAAAGGATCAAAACTTCAATTGACAACCCAATGACACAAGCTAACCTAGAGAACCAATTTCTTGGCTCCCCGGCAACGGTGCTACTTGAAAATCGTCTTGACTGTCTTTGCTTATACCTTGGGGCCAATTTCAAATTTATCCAAGGATTGTACTATAGGCACAACCTCGGGTCGTTTCACTTGTGGAGCCGAAATTAAGATCCTAGATTAACCAAATGCCATGGTTATGCAAATTAAGCTGAAAAAGGTTGGGGGTTTTCATTGACACTTGTAATTAAGGTAAATGCAATAGAATGTAAATGTATTTTTGGATTTTTGGGAGATTAAAATGAAATGGATAGAAATCAAGTACTGAATCAATTGATAAAACCTCTTGAAAATGGATTCTTGGCAATCATAGTTCTCTTAAGATGTGGGAGTTTTAGAAATTCATTAGGTTTTCTTGATAACAACCTCAATAACTCATTGAGTCCAATGCTTACATTAATGAACTCATTAATGAAAACATTGTTAAGCTTCCCTAATGTGTAATTAAGAATGATTAATGCAAATGGTTTAATGCAACAACAAATCAACTCATCATCAAAACATGACCATGCAAGATGAAGAGAATCAAGAAAGCTACAAAGAACATATATGTAACTACATATATTGAAGCATGAAATCCAATATTAACCAATCCAACTACAAATATAAATATCAACTAATGATTACATATCAATCAAAGTCTTTCACTAAGAATTTACAAATCCTAGACCTAGGAATTCATAAATACATAGCTAAACTAAGATGAAACTGAAACTCCCCTTTTAAGCTCTTAGAACTCATGCCAATCATCCATCTTCAAGAGCTAGAGGAAGCCTAGCCACTCATGGTATGCAGAAACATCTCCATTGAAATTGACTTAGTGTTGCCCATGGATGAAGATGATAGTGAAAGATGAGGGATTAGGGTTCTGGTGGGAGAGATAAGAGAAGATGAAGAAAAAAACGTAGATGGTGGCTCACTCCTCGTGTCTGACCTCATTCATACCGAAAATAGGGTTTCTAACCCCAATATGATGTGTCTGGGTCGGTTCATGGAAGTGGGCAAGTCAAATTTTCCCGAAATGGTCGGGTCTGATTTTGCTGATACGAGGGGTTCACCGCGGCGAACCATGGTAGAGAGTTTCATTCCTGAAGGCAGACGTTCGCCGTGGCGAAGGCAGAGTGTGCCGCGGCGAACCATGGCAGAGGCTCCTCTTTTTGCTCTTTGTGCCTTGAGTCTTCAATCTTGGCTCCAATCTCAGGTGTCCTACACTGAAAAGCAACAATTTAAGGCATCAATTTTCCTAGAAATTAATTGAATACAATTAATAACTAATTATGACGATTTTACCCTCAAAAAGACACTAATTAAATGCAAGGACTCTTGATCTAAAATAAGCTCAATTATAGCCAAAAGAGCCAGAAAATGCAACAAAACCATGGATGATGTAATGAAAAGATAAGAATAATTTGAGCTCAATCAAATTAGAACAAGTTCTAGAAAGTGGAAGACATAAGTGGATGCAACTCAGTATGAATGAAAATTAGGCTCAAAGAATCTTCCAACAAGGCTAAATCTCAAATGCTCATGCATAAAGATTAATTGTACTCCAGATTAATCGTAGTACATTAACTCAATCAATATAAAAGCAAGCTTGAAGAATTGTGACCAATGAAACTAAAACAATCAATTTTGAACAAATAGCAATTCTCATGAGTATCAATACAAGTTCAAAAACATTTACTAAAGTTCAAGAATACACAAATTCAAGTGTAAGTTAATTGAAGCAAAATTTTTGAAAAATTTTGACTCAAAATCTTCAAATTAAGTTTAATAGTCAATCAAAAATTTGAAATTTTTTTTAAGAAAACTAGAGTTTTCTTTAAACATAGAAAAACACAACACAATCAGTGAATATCAATCTCTCCCCCACACTTAAATCTTGCATTGTCCCCAATGCAAAACTCAAGTGCAACGCTAAACTAGAGAAACCAAAACCAAAAAAGGAGGAAAAGAAAACCAAAATAAACTACTTTTACTACTAGAATGTCCCTCCCTCATACTTATCTCACAAAACAACCAAATAATTCAAAAGATAAGAGGTAAGGAAGGAAAGGGACAACGTTTAGAACAGAATCTCTTCAAACTCTTATAGGAGAAGTTCTCATCCCGAATGAGAAACATGCATTTCTTCAATGTTCTCACTTCTCCATCATTGATCTGCCCTAGTAGTAGTGGTGTGGAGTCCTACAAGCAAGAAGAACTAACAGCAGTACCACATCCAGGAATAGAAACATGAAAAGAATAAAAATGAAATAAAGACAGCTTAGAAGTTAATCTCTCTAAGCAACTATCACAACCAAGGAAACCAATAGTACTCCCATTAGTAGGAGTCAAATTTTTATTTAAATTTATGAAATACTCAAGCTTATGTGAAGTGGAAGCTGAAGAATCCAATTTACAGTTGTTGGAGTACAGTACATCACTATCACATTCACAAGGGGTAATGTTCAAAGGGAGAGAGAAGAAAGAACAAAAAGATTTATGCAAACTACTATTTACAAAGTAAGATAAATTAGGAGGCAAATCACAAGATAAAACTTATTGGAAAGACTTATTGATATTCATGATTTTATCAATTGAAATGTTAAAGCCTTTCTCAATATTATTAGAAGCTACTAACTCAATGGGATTTTTAGAAAAATAATTTTCAAGGCTATAGTTAAATTCACATTTGTCTACAAGATCATCATCCAAGCAATTCACATCAATATCATGCTTTATATTTGCAGCACTTTTAGTACTAGAAGGCAATGCACATACTTTACCAAAATTCTGCTCTTGCTACTCAACAAGCGTATCATATTTATTATCAATGCAATCTATACATATAGTATGGGCATTGCAAGAACAAGATAAAGGTTCATTCAAATCAGAATCAGTTTCACCATCTAATCTAGCACTAGAAAGAGAAGCATGTTCTTCACACAAAGAATCAGTAACAGTGCAAGCAACATCATCAACTAAACAACTACTATTAGAAGTGTTCAAGTAGGAATTTTCATTTTGAAACATATGAGGGGATTCAACTATGATTTCCTCATCTACCTCATGATCACTCACATTGTTAATAACTTCAACAGGAATAGTAGTTATAGCACAAGGGTTAATCTCCTCAAGAAGAGGAGCAATATTACCTGATGTAGGGCACTAGTCCTTGTGAGTTTGTAGATGTTCTTGCTTCATCTCAGCCTCTTGTATGAGTTAATCTGGACACTTTGATTCATCTTTCCCAATCTCAAACTCAATTTGCGCTATATCACTCAACAACTTTCCCAGTGCACTTTGACATTCTTCTAACTCTTCCTCTGATTCCTTAGAGATTCTAGATATCTCTACCTCTTCAAGTAATCCATGGTAGTATGAATTCAAGCAACCATACGCTTTCTTTAAAAATCATATCTCGTCCTTCTTAGGAATAGTAAGAAATGGGTCAGGTTCACTAAATTGATGTTCATGAGATTGGGAAAGGGGTTGGTACATAGATTGGGACGAGGGTTCGTGGTAGCATTCATTTGGTAGAGGGAGTAGTTCAACAGAGGGATTATGTAGTAAGAATGGTTCAAGGTGTGAAGTGGAACATGGATGGAATGATGGTGATGGGTCATAAAATGGTTGGTAAGATGAGGAAGTGTATTGGTGGTAGGGTTCATGTGATGGAATGCTTGGCTCATGATATGGATAATGTGATGGAAAGTGTTCAATATGTGGATTGTATGGTGGAGGTGATAAGTCATAATGTTGTCATAATGGTGGATGTTGGTTTAGGTGTGAATAGAATGAAGAGGTATGGTAAGGGGAATTTAGAGGATCATTCATCCAATCATAGCCATGGTTATGGTGAGGATAGGGAGTATCATGTCTTTGATAAGTCCCACAATGTTCTTCATGATCAAAGTGTGCCTGAAGAAGATCCAATTCTTATTGTATAGCATTAAATCCTTGAGAGAAATCATCACCCATCACAATGTTGTCACCTACAAAAGAAGAAGGGTGATCAGATAGACCTAAATTATTATTAAACCAAGCCATAAGAAAGCTAAACAATCAATTCCCAAAGATTTTTTAAGTCTAACCTAAAAAGAAATAAGGTAAGAAGCAAATTTTTTTATAAAAAAAAAAAAATAGGGGACCCTTCGTCGTGATGAAAGGAAGGGTTTGCCATGGCAAAGTTGTCCAGAAGGGAAACATGATCTGGTTCACACGCTATGCCGCGATGAAACACAAAGTTGACTGTGGCGAAGGTATTCTGAGAGGGGTTCTTGTTGAAATCTAGCAAGTTGGTCGCGGTGAAACATAAAGTTGGCCATGGTGAAATGTCACAGATAGCAAGAAAACCAGAACACAGCAACAGAAACATAAAGAAAGAAAAACAATGGAAACTCAAAAATGCAATGAATGCTATGAAGAGTATAAAACTATATGCAAAAATCAAAATCAAAATCTTTGTTTGTATATCTCAAAATTTTTATGCAATGCAAAACCTATTAAGCAGAATGCAAAAATGTAACCTAAGAGGCTCACAAAACCCCAATCAACCAAAGTTGACAATTAACTAGCCTAGAGAACCACTTAATGGCTCCCCGGCAACAATGCCATTTGATGAGGACCTTTGTCGTTCGCCTTGGGGTTCTCAATCAAAAATAAATCCAAGTTATACAGTATAGTGCAAACTCGGGTCATTTCACTTTTGGGAGCCTTTATTAATTACTTAAGCTAGACTAAATGCCATGCAATATAATGAAAAGGGGTTTGGTTTTTAAGATTTAAATGAATGGTGACTAAACTAAATGCAATGAAAACAAATTTAAGCTACTATATTTTTAGTATTTTTGGATAATGATGATGGAATGGAAATGAATGATAGGAAATCTCTTGAGAATGGTTTTGATGGCAATCAGAGTTCACTTAAGATATTGAGAGTTTCATAAATCCATCAGATTTTCTTAATAACAACCTCAATAACTCATTGAGTCCAATGTTTAAATCAATGAACTTCATTAATGAAAACATTATTAAGCTCCCCTAATGTGTAAGTTGACAATGATTAATGCAATTGGTTCAATGTAACCCAAAATCAACTCAACTCAAAACATGACCATACAAGATAAGAGAGAATCAAGAGAGTTACAAGGAAACATATATGTGACTACATATACTGAAGCACAGAATCCAACATTAACCAATCCAAACTACAAATGTAAATCATTAACCAATGATTATAGTAACAATCCCAAGTTCCTAACTAAGAAATTACAATTCCTAGACCTAGAAAGCCATAAAACATAGCTAAAAATTAAAAAGTGAAACTAAACTCCCCTTTAAAGTCTGGAAACTCATGCCACTCCACCATTCTTCAAGAGTTGATAAACCCTAGCCCTCTAAAGCTTCAAGAAAAACTCCAACCGAAATGAATTTGTTAACCATGGTACTTAGGAGTGGAAGGAAATGAGATAGAATGAAGGAAAGGTGAAGGAAACGGATGGGGAAGAAGACAGAGGTGGAGAGGCAAGAAGATGTGAGAATAGAGGTGTTAGAGATGATAGAATGGAGTTATTGGTCAAAAATAGGCTTTCCAAGGGTTTTAGGGGTCAATCTGGGTCGGATCACATGAGTAGAAGGTCAATTTTTGCGTTCTGTGAAACATCCTACCTTTAACCCCTTAGAGTGTGCATTAGTAAGTGTTATGGTTCAAGCAAGTCAAAATACAAGCCCGTGGAATAAAAATTTCAACATAACTACTCAGATTACTATTCACTGTTTAAATTCAGATTTCAGGTCTAATTTTGAGAAATCATAACTAATTCCATAAAAATCGTATTGAGGCATTCTAAAATTATAGGTAAAGTTCCTTCAATTCTCTTTAAGAGAAAAATATCAAACTGGACTTATCCATGGCCAATTCGTACAGTTTAATCAATAAAAATTACTATTCATTTGGTAAATTCAGGAACTCTTAGATTTTATGCCTTAACTTTGAAAATCCATATCTCCATGTGTACACATCCAATTAAGGTGATCTAGCTCTCATATTAAAGCCTGGAATGTGTGCTATAATTCTGCCAAATTTTGTAGCTTAACTCATTCATTTGATAGGTCAAACTAGAGCTACAAACTCACTACCCCAGGACCTACGTTTTACCCCTTAATCTCTTTTTACTTTAATTCTTTCTATTTCTTTGGTATACATAAATTGGGTTTACGCTTTCCTAATCATCCTCATACATTTCTATTCACCCCATAAATATTGTAATTAAACATATGGAATCATTGGCATCCATAACATATACCAGAATTGTACAGAATTCAACACTCTTCCAATGGTTAAACACTGTTTTCAGATTTCAAACCCTAAATTTGAAAAATCACCATAAATCGTACACATATCCAAATAAAGTGTTTTATCCATGGATTTAAAGCTTGCAGAGTTTACTTTAATCATACCAAATTTCAGAATCAGATACAAAGAGTAACTTATTCAATATAGGCATCAAATCAGATGCTACAACCATCACATACCTTGATCTTGAAGCTTGAATCTTGTTCCTTCTTCTTGGCCTTCACCCCTACATTTTTCTCTCTAAATTTTGGTAGAGTTTCTCATCTTAAACTCATGTTGGCCGAAAATATGAACGGGGAGAGGCTCTATTTATAGCCAAAAATTTGGCTTGAATGGACCAAAATGCCCTTGGTGGCTAATAGAAAAAGTAAGGGCAATCTTAGAACTTCAAGTTGACTTTTACATCATTATTGCATCATCTTCTTACATCATACTTACCTCACTCTTCTAGAAGATGTCAAGTGTCACAAATGTGGTGGAGGAGAAGGGAGATTAAATCCTAGCCATTGGATCAAAACTTAAACCTTAAGTTTCCTCCAAATTTACTTGGCCTACGTTTCTCCGGCTTTCTTTATGGTCTTCCTGAGCTCAGAAAATTCTTCTATCTACTCCATAAATTCCCTTTAATTCTAGAGAGTATCTATGAATTTTCTTAGGCCATAACACTTCCTTTAAGCCTTGCATAAAATTCATTTACTAAAATACCCTTTTATCAGTATAACCGGCTTTTTATTTATTAAAGCCACTCCACTGGTCTTTTGGTTGCAGAACTAATTTTATAAATTAGTACAACCTTTCAACCATTTAACCTCATTTTTGTATACATTTTTGAGGTCTCTTACTATTTCAAATAATTACCTCAAATGGTATACTTTTTACTGGCCATAACCTCATAAATTCTATTTAAGCTACCTCAGGGGTATTTTCATCTTTTCTCTTCACATAAGATCCTTAGAATATTATTTTCTATTTTTTGGGATTTTCTTGGACTTTTCTGTATACTCTTTCATTTTTACCCCTGTTGGTCATAACTTTCTGAATTTACAATTTAGTCCCTACTTGGACTTAACTTCATATAATCCTCTCTTGGAGGTTTCTAACTTACCCCTAGCCTGTTTCTGCTCTCTTTTCTCTTTCTGGGCCTTGAAGACTTTATTGGAGCCTCTAACGTTGATTATACTTGAGCCCCTGAAAACTTTTACTTTGCAGTTTCGTTCCTAAAACTGTTTTGACTTCCTTTCTCGTCTTTGGGACTTCTGCTTAAAAAGGGTCTAGTAGCCTATCCAATTCATGCTATTTCTAGTACGTCTAGGCCCAAAAGTTTAGATGTTACAGAGAGAGTGGGAGAAAATAATGGCACCCTAGAAGAAGAACAATTAGGGAAGCCACAACATCTGATGTCAATTTTGATCCTTTTACTGCTGCATGTCCAACTTTTGAAGTTAATTTTGAAATCAAAGGTTTATTGATTAACTCACTTCTAAAATATCATGGCTTGATACGAGAAGATCTATATCCCCATTTGCGGTCCCTTTCGATGGTTTGCCAGAGCATGAAGCCTATGGGAGCATTACTGCACCAAGTATTGTGGAAGGTTTTCCATTTATCATTAGAGGGTAAATCTTGAGAGTGATACATGAGCCTTCCAAGGCATGTGTCGGATGCATATCATAGTTGGGGGAACTTAAGGAAAAAATTCTTGGAGAAATACTTTTACTTTATCGATGAGAAAGGAGATCTATTCGGTTAAGCAAGATTATGATAAGTCTCTTTATGACTATTGGAATAGATTCCAAGACCTACTCTCAAGATGCCTATACCATCAAATTCTGGATGAACAGTTGGTGTAGTATTTTTATGATGGGTTGAAGAACCAAGAGAAGGGTATGTTAGATGCTTAATGAGGAGGATCTTTGATAGATTCCACTGCTGAGGAAGCCTAGGATTTGATCAAGAAAATGACCCTGAATTATCAGTAATATGGTATAAGAGACACTAGGGCGGTACATGAATTGGGTGCTTCTACAGTTCATAATAGAAGAATGGATACTTTGGAGTCAAAAGTCAATTCTTTGGAGAGCAAGGTGACTTATCAATTATCCCTAATCATGGCGGAGTTGAAGAATATGAGCTTGTATCGTCTACCTACTCCTATGGATATTACTGCCCCTAGTTATGAAACTTATGGCTTAGTGATGCGTATTTCTAGTGTCTGTCTAGGCCAGTATAAAGAGGTATCTGTGGTTCATCAGGGTCATCCAAATAAGAAGTGGAACCCTTACTCTAATACCTATAACGAGGGATGCAAAGCAAACCCTCAACTTGGTTGGAGGAACGAAGAGAGTAGACCATAAAATAGATTTCAAAAAAGTAGAGGAGCTGGTTCATCCTCAAACCAGCTCCAAAACCAGCAACAGGCCTTGACCATTCCATTGAAAGAAGACACAAATCAACCCCTGCATAACATGATGGCCTTAATGAAAGAAGAAAGGACCTCCAATGCCAATCAATTCAACTCTTTAGCCTCTCTAATTCAACAAGACTCCTCTAAAAATGATGCCAGATTTAGTACCCTAGAAAAGAGAATGGAGCATTGGGAGACTAAGGTTGAGAACATCAATTCATATGTAACTCAGATATCCAATAACATGAGTAAGCAGCAAGCTAGGAGCAACAACAGTATTCCCTCCAACACTGTTATAAACCTTAAGGGTTTGAATGCTTTCACTCTTCAAAGTGGGAAGCAAGTAAAGTTTAATGAAGAGGAGGATGAGGCTGTTGATGAGGAGATTGCTTGTGATGAGCTGCCATTATCACCTACAAAGGTTAAGAATTCTAAAAGCTCCAAGGAGATGAAATTGCGACCGAAGGAGTCCGTGATGGTAAGGGGAATACAAAGGAATCTGAACCAAGCAAGCATGGAGCCTTGAGCAAGGAAGGTAAGGAGGTAAATATCAATGAACTACCTTTTCCTTATTCTTACTTGAAAAATGTAAAAATGGGCAATGAAAGGCAACATCATGAGTTGCTTGAGACTTTTAGGAAGGTAGAAGTGAACATACCCTTGCTTGACCTCATTAAAAAGATTCCTAAATATGCTAAAGTTCTAAAAGAGCTGTGTACACAAAAGAGGAGATTTAAACCCAATGAGAGAGTCTAATTGCCCTCTAATGTGTTTTCCTTGTTTAAACCCCAAATTCTGGTAAAATACCATGACCCTGGATCTTTCACCATCCCTTGCACTATAGGAAAAGTCACTATAGGGGGAGCCCTACTAGATCTAGGAGCAGCCATTAATGTCATGCCTGAGTCCATTTATACTTTGCTAGTAAGAGAAGGTGCTAATGAAATAGATAAAGTAAGAACAAGAGGAAATTAATGATAGAACTATGGTTAAAAGATGTAAAAGAATAAGAATCAAGTAGTGTTATAGTGAGATTACAAAGAATCCAACCTTGCCTTAATCTTTGTATATTTTTGGCCAAACTGGTTTGAGTAAGGAGTAGTTTCATTTTGATAATTTTGAAGTTTGAAAAGGATTCTATATGTAAAATTATAGGAGAATAGTATGTGAAATTAATTTTAGAAAGATTAGAAATCAAGCTCAAAAGTTATAAGTTAATGTGGCTTAAAGAGAGTAAAGTATTGATATTGATTGTGATCATGGCTCTAAGGAGTGAATGGCATTGTGTGCTAATATATTTAGGGCCATGATACAATTAAAAAAAAAAGAATAGGAAAGGTTGGAAAGCAATAGGGGCAAGAGAAAGTTTAAGGACACAAGGTAGTAAACTTCCTTTTATTGTGTGCTTCATATGTACACTTATGTGTTGATGTTACTTGATGATGATTTAGAATATGAAAGATTGAATGTTGCTCTATTTCTATATATTCCATATCCATGTATAAATGAAACATTCAATCTTAGAGCATGTCACATCCACCTAGCATTTATCTTGCATGTATATTGGGTATTGTTTGCTATTGAGATTGTTCTGAATCTGACCCTCCCTTAACCAACCCTAATAGGTATTAATGATCAAGCAAGGGGATGCATGAAGTTGAAGCAAGGAAAAAAAAGAGAAGAATTGAGAAAATGTGTTATATTACATTATGTAATTTCTATGTTAATATATATAAGTATAATGCCAATGATATTATGTAATGTTAAATGATGGAGATGGCATGAATGATAGAGCATGTTAATGCATGATAATGAATTATGCAACATTGGAATGATTATGAGTATGCAAGGGATGATCATGAGATGTTAATTAAAAGTAAAGGGGATAAATGACTCTTAATGTGTAGTAAAGTTGAGATAGAGAAAAAGGAAAGTAAACAAATGAATCTACCTATGGAATTTGGTGAGCAATTAGAGCACATCCCAAGATTTAAAATGAGTGGTGGATCACTTAAAATAGACTTGTACACTAAGAGCTATGACTACTCAAATTTAGGGCAAAGAAATTGAAAAGTACAATTTATACCAGTTTGAGCAGTAAACTTTCATTGATTAGCTATACGAATTGAGAAGGTTTAAGTCCAAATTTACATTTTTCACTTGTAGATCATTGAAATATCTCTATATAGAGGGTTAGACTACCTCAATATGGTTTTTTGAGAATTAGTTATGAATTTTCAAAGTTAAACCACAAATCTGGAATTTACTAATAAAGAGTAACCTGAGAATTAAATTCTAAATTTTCAATCTACAGGCTTATTTCGTGATTTGCTTGAATCATACCACTTCTATATACGTACTAAAGGGGATAAATGGAAGGATGTTTCATGAGGCTAATTAAGTGATCATGAGTGGTCTTTGATAGTACAATTTTGTTTAAATGTGGCTTAGAAACATTAAAGATAATGACTGAAGGTGCTAGGATGGACGTTGAGAAAGAAAACGTATTGATGGAACCCAATCTTTACATGGCTTTCTTAAGTGTTTTCTGGTATTTTGCAACACTTTTCCCTTATTTTGCATGCATTTATGCCTTTTTGATTATATTGATTTATGCATTGCATTTTGCTGATCTAAGGGTAAAAAGGGTCAATTATCTCATCCAAACTATAACTGCCTTGATCTTTAATTTGTTTAATTTTTACAAAGCTCTTTGCTTTTGTATTTAGGAATTTGGAGGATGTCACATCCAGTAATCTGGTATTTAGGAATAAGGATATTCCTAAGTATTTAAAGGCCAAAAAGGATAAGAAGAAATAAAAGAATTTTGGTAGAAAATAATTAGTATGATTTTCCAAGTAAATTATGGAGCTCGAACACAAAGCCTATTGGGCAGTCAAGTAGTGCAACTTGAATATAAAGTCTGTCGGAAAGGAAAGGAAGTTGCAACTACAAGAGTTAGAGGAGCTTAGACTTGAAGCCTATGAAAACTCCAGACTCTACAAGGAGAAAACAAAGTTCGTGCATGACTGGGGAATCCTACAGAAGCACTTCAAAGAGGGCGACTGAGTACTGTTGTATAAGGCCTAGTTCATTTTCAAGCAAGGAAAATTCAACACCCGATGGGACAAGCCCTACACGATCACAAGAGTGCACAACTTTGGCATAGTTGAGCTTTTGCATGAGGAGACTGGAGCCACACTCGAAGTCAATGGCCATCTATTGAAGCTCTACCATGAGAATCAAAAGTCTCCTTAATTCCCAGGTTATTTCTTTGCTTCACTTATTTATTTACTTTTGCCCTATTATTACTCGTGATAAATTTTGTGCATTGGTATGCTAATTGAGTGCTGGAGAGAAACCATCTCAATAGTATAGTTTTAGTGTAGTTAGTTATTTTCCTGTTCAATAAGATTTCCTTCTTGGTTTTGATCTCTGTTCTTTCTCTTTGTGTGCTTAATTGTTATAGTGTGGCAAATTGTTAAATTATCTGTTTTTGATTGATAGAGAAAGCTTGCTACTCTATTTTCTGTGCTGTGCTGTCTTATCATGTGCTTATTAAGCACCTTTTGATCTTATTTTGTACACTAAAAGTTTCCGAAGTATCCAGCTACCCTCGTTGTGTATGTGCTTTATTTCTCTACTGGCGTGTTGTTTCTATTTAGTTTTTGGGTGTCTCTAGCTACTTTCACTGTGGCAAACTTCATCCTTCACCGTGGCGAAGTTGCCTAACTTCTGTTTGTTGCTCTCAATGAACTTTCACCGCGACGAACTCCAACATTTTCCGTGGTGAAGCTCACACAGTTCTGTGTCTCGCTCTCAGGATACTTTCGCGGCAAGACCCCTTTTTCTTTCCTTTCTCTTCATCTGAAGAAGGTTCCGTCACGGCAAAACCCCACTTTCTACACAAAACGTTTTACTTAAACCCTATTTTTTCAATGTTAAATTACCTCTTTGCCATTTGTAACTACCTACCCATTTAATTTCTTTAACTCTATTTTCATCTTTTCACTTCCCTTCAACCTTTAACCTCCCTAAACATCTCCTTCAGTTACCATATTCTCCAAAACTGCCCCCCTCAACCTTCTCTCAAACTGTCAGCCTCCCCTCCTCTCTACATTCTCATTCCTCTTCATTCCTCTTCTCTTTTCAACGCAGCAGCCTTCTCATCTCTTTGATCTCTCTTTTATTCCCTTCATCTCTTTCTCCTGCTTTTTCCTTTTTCTGTTTTGCCCATCTTCCATTGCGCTGCCCCCCTCTTTGTTATGGTAAGTCCTACTTTTCCTTTGCTCTTTCCTTGGTCTGATTTCATTTTCTATTTTGGTTTGTTAGTTATTTGTTTAGTTCCTTTGGTTGGTTGTTTAGTTGGGTTTTTTTTTACTGTCAGTTTTCAGTTACATAGCTCTTAGGCTATCTAATAATTCATGGTGTATTTTGTTTTTCTGTGATTCCCTTACTCAATTTTGAAAGCTTTTAGTAAATTGAAAACCTATGAATCATTACATAGCCATTTGCTACTGTCTAGGTTGTTAATTTTGGTTTTTTTGGGTTAGTTTTAATTATTGTCTATTTAGTCTTTGTTTAGTTTGTTTTGTTGTTGTGTTTAGAGTATGCCTCGTACTAAGAACCCTGTGCCTGTGTCTGAATCTGATTCTATGGATGAGTATACTTTTAAGGAGTTGTATGAAAAGATTGATCAGAGACCTCTTCTCAAAGAGCGACCTTTTCCCTTAGACCCCTAGATAACCTTTTTGTTTACTAGCTTTGAGCATCCCAATTGACCAATTTGGTCTAGAAGCATTCTATGGGCAATGACACTTTTGTTCGCCATTTTTACACCTATGCCCAATTCCATGGTTCCATGATCATTGACTTTCGCAATGTCTGTGTCCACCATTCTTTTACAGCTAAAAACATCCACTTTCATTACCGCCTGCCTCCTTGTCACCATTCTGGTTATTCTGAATACAGAGATAACTACCCTTTGATGATATTGTCCAAACCTAGTGTCATGAACGTGCTACTTGGCATTGACCCCGCACTACAGAACAATACCTTAAGCGATCTGAGTTCTAACCTGAGGCTTGTTCTTGGCTGCACTTTGTCTGCAATAACGTAGTACCCACTACCCACCTAGCTAACATTCCTAAGTGCCAAGCCCTATACATCTACCTTCTTATGACTGGCCAATCATTTGACGTACCCGACACCATCTACTCAGGTCTCTATGATGCCATCAACACCCCCAAACTCACCAACAGCATCATTTTTCCCCACCTAGTCACTGACCTTTTTCGTGCTGCCAATGTTCCTAAGTACAACAATGACAGCTACTTTGAGCTAGCCTTTTTGTTTCGATATGACCGTCTTAAGTAGCCCTTTTTGGGAACTTAAAACCCTGGGGGTACGCTACACGAAATTTCTAAGTTAAGGGGAAGATAAAAGTGATATTAGAATAATGTTTAAAGGCTTGAAAGAAGCAAGAATCAAGTCATTTTATGTTAAAATTGGTTGAATTTCATGATTATGTAACTTGAGTAATATTTCGACCAGAGCTGATTCTTGGGGCTAGGATTAGATTTTGATGATTTTGATGCTTCCAATGTGTTTTAAATGAAAAATTGCTTCCAACCATTAAGGTTGCTTGCTCAACCTTTGCCATTCCTTTTTCTTCATGTCTCATAGCCTAAATGCATTAACAAACCATTCCATTCATTCATTAGAGCTATGGTAATCAATAACATCAACGCTTTGTTTTCTTTAAACTATATTAACTTCTAATTGTTAAGCTTGATTTTCAACTTTTCTAAAATTAATTCCACATATTATTCCAACACAGTTTTGCATGTAGAATCCATTTCCAAGCTTAAAATAAACAAAATCAAACTCCCCCATGAACAAGCCTTGATTGAATAGTATGCATTTAGGGTCCAAATTTTTCATTTTTAATCCTTATGCTTCCAAACTTGTTTTCTCACCTTTACTCCACACATTTTTTTTATTTAAAACACATTGGAAGCATCAAAATCCAATCCTAGCCCCAAGAATCAACTCTGGTTGAAATATTACTTAAGTTATATAATCATGAAATTCAACTAATTTCAATATAAAAACACTTTATTCTTATTCCTTTCAAGCCTTTAAACATTATTCTAATATTAATTTCATCTTCTTCTTAACTTAGAAATTTCATGCAGCATACCCCCTAGGTTTTCAAGCTCCCAAAAGCCATCAAAATCCATAACCAAGCTCAACAATAACAAGGATAGTGAAAACTGCAACAAAAATCATGAACATACCTTGTTTTGGAGCTTGATCTTGTATAGGATCACTTGGCCTTTCTCTCCCTAGAATTCATTTTGTAAGAGTTTCTCTATGGTTTCCATAAGCCTAGGATGAAATGAGGGGAGGGGAGGGGGTATATATAGAGTTTGTGAATAAATCCTAGCCATTGATCTTGAAATAGCAAGATTAAATCTTGGCCATTCATTTTTTCCTCTTTGTCTTGTGGTGACAAATGTCCTTATGACATCATGCTTACCTCATCATGCTTACATCACCAAACCATATGTCTTTAATCAAACCATATAGGTGTCTTGCATCTAACCATAAATATGTGTCTTCCATCTAGCCATGTACTTGTCTCTTCTAAGTCCCTTCATCATTTTGATATTAAAATAGGGAGGAAATTAATATAAAATTCATGCAAAATATAGCCCCTAGGCATTCCTCCATCATTTTGCTATTCTGTATCATATCGGGTATTTTTTTTGGGTCCTGACTTACCCGAGACCACTGGGACATATTCTGACACTATTTTCTCACTTCAAATAAATCCACATGGTAATTAATCATATAAGCCTAAAGAGAAAGTGATGCTCTTCCCTTATTCTTTCATTAAAATAATTAATCATATTTATTTCAGAGTAAACTTGATCGAATTCTTTCCATCGATCTACGACTCTGAGATTCTGTCTCTAGGTACTAATATTGTTTATTCATCACTAGAAATTTCTCTAATTTTTCTTAAGTCAAAAGTTAACCTCTAGACATTTGACTTTGACTTTTTCAGATAGTGTATAAATAGGCTTTAAATTCTATGAAAGCCAACCTCTTCACTTTCTGGGGACGAAATTATTTTTAAAACCTGTAATAATTCCTCGAGTATTTTCTCTTATTTTTGTCCAATTATCTGAGGCTTTCCTATATTTTAAATAATTTAATTTTAGATAATATTTAGAATTATCCAAAACCTTGGGAATTCCACAAAATCCTTCCAGGGGTGATTTTGGCATTTTTAGCCTTATACAGGCCTCTGAACCTTATTCCTATTTTTCTGAAATTTTTTTGAAGTATTTAGGCTATCTTTCCATCACTGCCCTTTTTTGCCTGAAAACTTTGCAAATTTACATTTTAGGTCCCTACTTGAGTTCAGCCTTGGAAATCCTCACACTGAGGCTCCTAGTACAACCTTTGGCCCCTAATTACTTCAAATCTTTATACTAGGCCCTAAACTTCTCATATAGGTCTTAACATGCCATTTCCTATTTTTTAGGATTTTTAGACACAATTTCTATTTTTACCCTTACCAGCTCGAAACTTTGCAAAGTTACGATTTTACCCCTGGTTTGGCTTAACCCTATAATTCACCTCATTGAGGCCTTTAACATAACTTTTGGTCCACATTCATCTTTATTTCTCATTCTTGGGCCTCGAGACTTCACTAGAGTTTCTAACTTTCTCTTAGTCCATGAAAACTTTCTCTTTGCGATTTAGTCCCTAAGAATCTCTCTGTCCCTCCAGGGAACCTCTGGGACCTTTGCCAAAAAGGTTCTAGTAGTCTGTCCATTTTAAGCTAATTCTAGTACTTCTAGGCCCAAAATTCAGGATGTGGCAATTATGCCCCTCTCAAAAGAAATTTCATCCTCGAAATTTTCAAGTCAAACCTCTGTCTTTACCTTTAATGAGAGGTCAACTGAGGAGAATATCCCTACTTATACTCAACTTTGCCCTTTTTAATTCTCATTGTACCTCATTGCTAGGTTTCAATCCTAGAATTCATATTTACATAGCTTTCTCCTTCTTACATTTTTTGTCATATATACGAGCATGGCCTTTGCTATTACATACTTTGTCATTACTACTCATATTCTTCATATGCTTTAAGCTTATTCTTTCACAATAATGCCATGATAGTGTACCTGTCTTCATGGTATGTTACTATACTACGGCATTTTAGGTTCCTCTATCACTGCCTTTATCAGGTTTTTTGGCATACTCTGCTATCTTTACCTGAAGGGCCTATCTCCTTTCTTTCACATTCTCATTTCACATATAGCTTACCCGAACACATATTGTTTAGGGCATATTACTCTTAGTTCCTTCAACTCTTACTTTCCTCACTTTCCTTTATTGACTAGAATAGAATTTAGCTTGGTCTAATCAATAATAACAGTATCTGTGAAAAAGTCAAGGGTACTCTCTTTGTATTGGCAACCAACCTGAGGAGGTTTTCCCATCTTAAACTCATCCTGATCATCTCATTCTCATGCCCCAAAGAGGTACTACCATATGGCTCAGCAACTTTCTCTTTAGCTTGGTCTATTGTGACCTTGGGAGTTACTACACTCTACCGTAAGCCTCTTCAGGATCTATTATGACCCTAGATTCTTTAACATTCTACTCGAGCTATGTTCCACTCTTTGGGAGCCTTTAGACTAGTAAACTAAGTTAAAGAATAAGTTGTCTACCCTTAGCCAGTAACTTGACTAATTATTCCACAAGATTGATCACAGACGCCAATATTACCTTCTTAGGCCTTACTCAATCCTTTCCGCCAACTCTGGAATCATTCATCTTTCCTGTCTTTCCTTTTCTCTTAACTTTTAGCTACCTCAGGCCATTTCCCTTTCAGTGGGCCTCTTTAATTGTCTAGGCCATTGGTTCACTTCTATGGCCTTCTAGCTTTTTATCATATCCATGCCAATCTGCTATACCTTATGAATCCTCTTTCTCATCTTACAAGGAGAGGTCTTGAAACATCATCTCTATTATCTTCTTGGATATTTCATCCCTATATTACTCTTGGCCAGTTTCGCTCTTATTGGGGTAAGGTCAACTCCGTGTGCCTTGCTGATTTAGCCCAATTATTCTATGTTGTTTCATATCATTTTAAGGGTATTTATCATAGATTTTGGCTCCTTTTAATGATAATTGTGCTTAATTTAGATTAAGAGTCCTTACTTTGAGTTAGTGTCTTTTTGAGGGTAAAATTGTCATAATTGGTTATTAATTATATTCAATTGATTTCTAGGACAATTGATACTTCAAATTGTTGCTTTTTATTGTAGGACACTTGAGAATTAGAGCCAAGATTGAAGACCAAAGCATTACACAACATAAGAGTTTCCAAGAAAATGCTGTGCTGTGGCAAAAAGTCTGAAAATGTGCATCAGTGGCTATTCTGGAATAGTTCGCCGCGGCCAACTTTTGAGTTCGCCGGGGCCAACTTTCAAAATCTCACTAGAATACCTCTCTGGAATAGTTCGCCGCGGCCAACTTTTGAGTTCGCCGCGGCGAACCTCTTCGTATCAGTAACGTCAAATTCGGATCCAGAACGCAAAAATGGACCCTCTACTCATATGATCCGACCCAAATTGACCCTAAAAGCCCTTAGAAACCCTATTTTCGACCTATCACTCCATTCTATCATCTCCAACACCTCTATTCTCCCATCCTCTTGCCTCTCCATCTCCATCTTCTTCCCCATCCATTTCCTTCATCTTTCATTCACTCCATCTCAATTCCTTCCACTCCCAGCTACCATGGCCGACGGATTCACTTCAGTTGGAGCTTTTCTTGAAGCTATGGAGGGCTAGGGTTTATCAACTCTTGAAGAATGGTGGTGTGGCTTGAGTTCCTAAGCTTCAAAGGGGAGTTTAGTTTCAGTTTGCAATTTTTTAGCTATGATTTATGGCTTTCTAGGTCTAGGAGTTGTAATTTCTTAGTTAGGAACTTAGGACTGATACTGTAATTATTGGTTAATGATTACATTTGTAATTTGGATTGATTGATGTTGAACTTTGTGCTTAAATATATGTGGTTGCATATATGCTTATTGTAACTCTTATTATTCTCTCCTATCTTGCATGGTTGTGTTTGGGTACTGAGTTGATTGTGTGTTACATTAAGCCAATTACATGATCATTCCAAATTTACACATTAGGGAAGCTAAACAAAGCTTTCATTAATGAGTTCATTAATGAAAGCTTTGGACTCATTGAGTTAATGAGGTTCTTATTAAGAAAACCTAATGATTTGTGAAACTCCCAATATTTTAAGTGAACTATGATTGCCATCAAAGCCATTTTCAAGAGATTTCCTATCATTCATTTCCATTCCATCATTATTATCTTAAAACACCAAAAATATAGTATCTTAGGTTTGTTTTCATTGCATTTAGTTTAGGCACCATTCATTTAAGTTTTAAAAACCCAAAACCCCATTTCATTGCATTGCATGGCATTTAGTCTAGTTTAGGTAATTAATAAAGGCTCCCAAAAGTGAAACGACCCGAGTTTGCACTATACCGCATAGCTTGGATTAAATTTTGATTGAGAACCCCAAGGCGAACGACAGAAAGGCTCTCTTTCAAGTGGCGCCGTTGCCGGGGAGCCAAGCAATTGGTTCCTTAGGCTAGTTAATTGTCAACTTTGGTTGATTGGGGTTTCGTGAGCTTGTTAGGTTACATTTTTACATTGTGCATAATAGATTTTGCATTGCATAAAAATTTTGAGATATACAAACAAAGATCCTGATTTTGATTTCAATTTTTACATATAGTTTCATACCCTTCATAGCATTCATTGCATTATTGAGTTTCTTCTTGTTTTTCATTCTTTGTGTTTTTGTTGTTGTGTTCTGGTTTTCTCACTGTTTGTGAGACTTCGCTGCGGCCAACTCCTTGTTTCGCCGCGGCCAACTTATCAGATTTCTGTGAGAATCCTTCTCGGGACACATTCGCCGCGGCCAACTTTGTGTTTCGCCACGGCGAAGTGTGTTGAACCAGAGTCCATTCTCCCTCTCTGGACAGCTTTGCCGCGGCAAACTCTTATTTTCGCCGCGGCGAAGGGTCCCCTTTCTTAAAAAAAAAAAAAATTTCTTAAAAACTCTTTGGGAATTGATTGTTTAGTTTCTTATGGCTTGGTTTAATAATTATTTAGGTCCATCTGATCACCCTTCCTCTTTTATAGGTGACAATACTCTGATGGGTGATAATTCTTCTCAAAGGCTTGATGCCATACAAGAGGAATTGGATCTGCTTCAGGCACATTTTGATCATGAAGAACATGGTGGGACTTATCAAGGGCATGATCCCTATCCTCACCATAACCATGGCTATGATTGGATGAATGACCCTCCACATTCCCCTTACCATACCTCTTCATTCCATTCATACAAAAACCAACATCCACCATTAGGACAACATTATGAGCTATCACCTCCACCATACAATCCATACTTTGAACACTTTCCTTCACATCATCCATATCATGAGCCAAACATTCCATCACATGAACCCTACCACCAATACCCTTCCTCATCTTACCAACCATTTCATGAACCATCACCGTCATTCCATCCATGTCCCACTCCATATCTTGAACCATTCTCACCATATAATTCCCCCTTTGAACCATCTCCTTCGCTAAATGACTACCACCACCAGCCCTTGTCCCAATCTATGTACCAACCTTTCCCCAATCTCATGATCATGAATTCAGTGAACCTGACCCATTTCTCACTATTCCTAAGAATGACCAGATACAATTTTTAAGAGAAGCTTATGACCGCTTGAATTCATACTACCATGGATTACTTAAAGAGGTAGAAATATTTGGAATTTCGAAGGAATCAGAGGAAGAGTTAGAAGAATGTCAAAGTGCATTAGGAAAGTTCTTGAGTGATATAGCGCAAATTGAATCTGGGATGGGGAAGGATGAATCAAAGTGTCCAAATTCACTCATGCAAGAGGCTGAGATGAAGCAAGAACATCCACAAACTCACAAGGACTTGTGCCCTACATCAGGTAATATTGCTCCTCTTCTTGAGGAGATTGACCCTTGTGCTAAAACTACTATTCCTGTTGAAGTTATTGATGATGTGAGTGATAATGAGGTGGATGAGGAAATCATAGTTGAATCCCCTCATATGTTCCAAAATAAAAATTCTCACTTGAACACTTCTAATAGTAGTTGTTTAGTTGATGATGTTGCTTGCACTGTCACTGCTTCTTTGTGTGAAGAACATGCTTCTCTTTCTAGTGCTAGATTGGATGGTGAAACTGATTCTGATTTGAATGAACCTTTATCTTGTTCTTGCAATGCTCACACTATATGCATGGATTGCATTGATAACAAAAATGATATACTTGTTAAGTGGCAAAAGCAGAACTTTGGTAAAGTGTGTGCATTACCTTCTAGTATTGAAAGTGCTGAAAATATAAAGCATGATGTTGATGTGAATTGCCTAGAAGATGATTCTGTGAAAAAATGTGAACCAAACCATTGCCTTAAGAATCAAATTCATGATAATTCCAATGAGTTCATAGTTTTTAATAATGTTGAGAAAGGCTTTAAAGTTTCAATTGATAAAATCATGAATATCAATAAGTCTTTCCAACAAGTTTTATCTTGTGATTTACCTCCTGATTTATCTTGCATTGTAAATAGTAGTTTGCATAAATCATTTTGTTCTTTCTTTTCTTCCTTTCAAACACTACCTCTTGTGAATGTGATAGTGATGTACTGTACTCCAACAACTGTCAGTTGGATTCTTCAGCTTCCACTTCACATAAGCTTGAGTATTTCAAAAATTTAAATAAAAATTTGACTCCTACTGATGGGAGTACTATTGATTTCCTTGGTTGTGATAGTTACTTGGAGAGATTAACTTCTAACCTGTCTTTATTTCATTTTTATCCTCTTCATGTTTCTATTTCTGGATGTGGTACTGCTGTTGGTTCTACTTGCTTGCAGGACTCCACACCACCTCTACTAAGGAAGATCAATAAAGGAGAAGTGAGCATATGGAAGAAATGCATGTTTCTCATCCGGGATGAGAACTTCTCCTACAAGAGTTTGAAGAGATTTCGTTCTCAAGGTTGTCCCTTTCCTTCCTTAACTCTTATCTTTTGAATTATTTGCTTGTTTTGTGAGATAAGTGTGGGGGAGGGACATAGCCAGTAGTAAAAGTAGTTTGTTTTTTTTCTTTTCTTTTCCTCCCTTTTTGGTTTTGGTTTCTCTTGTTTAGGGTTACACTCGAGTTTTGCATTGGGGACAATGCAAAGTTCAAGTGTGGGGGAGAGATTGATTTCAGTGATTGTGTTGTGTTTTTCTGTGCTTAATGAAAAATCTGGTTTCTAAAAATTTTCAAAATTTTGATTGATTTTTTTTTTTTTTGAACTTAATTTGAAGATTTTGAGTCAAAATTTTTGAAAATTTTTGCTTCAAGTAACTTACACTTGAATTTGTGTATTCTTGGACTTTGGTAGATATTTTTGAACTTATATTGATACTCATGAGAATTGCTATTTGTTCAAAGTTGATTGTTTTAGTTTCATTGGTCACAATTCTTCAAGCTTGCTTTTATATTGATTGAGTTAATGCATTGTGACTAATATGGAGTACAATTAATCTTTTGCATGAGCATTTGAGATTTAGCCTTGTTGGAAGATTCTTTGAGCCTAATTTTCATTCATAGTGAGTTGCATCCACTTACATCTTCTACTTTCTAGAACTTGTTCTAATTCTTAATCAAGACTTAGTTGCATTAATGTGATGAGCATGATAGAGGCATTCTTTTCTAAACCCTTATATTCCAAACACAAACCCACATGATTTTATCTATTGCTAACCATTTGAGCCTTCATCTTTTCTTAAGTGCCAAGAGATGCATTATACATTCAAGTTTCCAACATTTTTACCATTCTATTCATGATGTGTTAAACTTTGTCTTCTTGGGTTTTGAATTGCAAAAAAAAAAAGAGAAAAGAGAAATAGAAAAAGGCAAAGAAATAGAAGAAAATGTTTAAGAAAAGCCAAAGAAAGAAAGATCAGAATAAATGGTACCAAAAGAACAAAAATTTTGAAATAAGGCAATTCATTGGTGGTTTGAAGAACAAAGTTGTGCTTTTAGAGAAATAGAGTAAATAGTAGTTGGAAACCTTTTCTAAAATGCTTGGTGCTTAATCATTTCATATCTGTTCACCTCATCTTATTTCATTTAACCCTTCCCATTATCATAACCTTAAAAGTCCTCTTGATCATTGCATTTGTGCATTAAAAGTGGAGAGGTAGGATTTTAACAAGCTTATGGCAAAGTGGTTGATTAAGTGGATTTGAGAGAAAATTACCCCAACTTGGTGAGTAGAGTGAAACAATTTATATCTTGAGTGTTTTCTCTTTTGCTCATTCCCATTGCATTGATTGTACTCTACTTTAATCCCTTCTCATTAACCTAGATCACTATGGATGCTTATTTGAAGAGTTGGATTAATGGCACTACTGCTTTCTTACTTTGAATTCATAGGGGTTCCCATTTGTATCAATACTATTCTCTTGCTTCAGTTTTGTATTGCCTTTGTCCAGGAGTACAAAGGTTTAAGTGTGGGGGATTTGATTTAGCCCAATTATTCTATGTTGTTTCATATCATTTTAAGGGTATTTATCATAGATTTTGGCTCCTTTTAATGATAATTGTGCTTAATTTAGATTAAGAGTCCTTACTTTGAGTTAGTGTCTTTTTGAGGGTAAAATTGTCATAATTGGTTATTAATTATATTCAATTGATTTCTAGGACAATTGATACTTCAAATTGTTGCTTTTTATTGTAGGACACTTGAGAATTAGAGCCAAGATTGAAGACCAAAGCATTACACAACATAAGAGTTTCCAAGAAAATGCTGTGCTGTGGCAAAAAGTCTGAAAATGTGCATCAGTGGCTATTCTGGAATAGTTCGCCGCGGCCAACTTTTGAGTTCGCCGGGGCCAACTTTCAAAATCTCACTAGAATACCTCTCTGGAATAGTTCGCCGCGGCCAACTTTTGAGTTCGCCGCGGCGAACCTCTTCGTATCAGTAACGTCAGATTCGGATCCAGAACGCAAAAATGGACCCTCTACTCATATGATCCGACCCAAATTGACCCTAAAAGCCCTTAGAAACCCTATTTTCGACCTATCACTCCATTCTATCATCTCCAACACCTCTATTCTCCCATCCTCTTGCCTCTCCATCTCCATCTTCTTCCCCATCCATTTCCTTCATCTTTCATTCACTCCATCTCAATTCCTTCCACTCCCAGCTACCATGGCCGACGGATTCACTTCAGTTGGAGCTTTTCTTGAAGCTATGGAGGGCTAGGGTTTATCAACTCTTGAAGAATGGTGGTGTGGCTTGAGTTCCTAAGCTTCAAAGGGGAGTTTAGTTTCAGTTTGCAATTTTTTAGCTATGATTTATGGCTTTCTAGGTCTAGGAGTTGTAATTTCTTAGTTAGGAACTTAGGACTGATACTGTAATTATTGGTTAATGATTACATTTGTAATTTGGATTGATTGATGTTGAACTTTGTGCTTAAATATATGTGGTTGCATATATGCTTATTGTAACTCTTATTATTCTCTCCTATCTTGCATGGTTGTGTTTGGGTACTGAGTTGATTGTGTGTTACATTAAGCCAATTACATGATCATTCCAAATTTACACATTAGGGAAGCTAAACAAA
Source organism: Neltuma alba (assembly GCF_004799145.2). NCBI lineage: Eukaryota > Viridiplantae > Streptophyta > Magnoliopsida > Fabales > Fabaceae > Neltuma > Neltuma alba. Next base: position 1,410,956 of record NW_021635203.1, read on the forward strand.
GCTTTCATTAATGAGTTCATTAATGAAAGCTTTGGACTCATTGAGTTAATGAGGTTCTTATTAAGAAAACCTAATGATTTGTGAAACTCCTAATATTTTAAGTGAACTATGATTGCCATCAAAGCCATTTTCAAGAGATTTCTTATCATTCATTTCCATTCCATCATTATTATCTTAAAACACCAAAAATATAGTATCTTAGGTTTGTTTTCATTGCATTTAGTTTAGGCACCATTCATTTAAGTCTTAAAAACCCAAAACCCCATTTCATTGCATTGCATGGCATTTAGTCTAGTTTAGGTAATTAATAAAGGCTCCCAAAAGTGAAACGACCCGAGTTTGCACTATACCGCATAGCTTGGATTAAATTTTGATTGAGAACCCCAAGGCGAACGACAGAAAGGCTCTCTTTCACTTGCCTCAGTATTATTACTCTTTCTATGGGAGGACGTATTGCTCACATCAGAGCACGTTAATCCAACCACTTTCTTTGCCTTGATAGAGGACATACTGCTTTCACTAGTACGACATCAACTCTACTGCTCTAGTAGGACACACTGTTTTCTTCATAGTGTTGTCACCTCTATCGTAGCTATTTATCTTTCTTCCTTTTATAGGATAGCTTGCTCTTAATAGAGCAGCGCCAACTCTGAGTAGGAGGACCACCTCCTAATTTCTTGAGAGATACTCTATGGTTAAGACTTTTTAGTTACTTAATCTCTGTCCTAACACATTCTTACATGTCAATTCTCTATTATGGGAGCCTCTCAACCTAAGTCGTTCGATTATTTTGGCAGTGGCATTCATTGGTGGGAATTTTGTTTCTTGAGCTCTACGCTGGCCTAAGTACTATGGTCACACTTCTCATAGATGCCTTTGGGACACAAAAGAATACTATTTAATCCCTAATATTATCAAGCATCTAAGCATCATCAGGCTCTAGGCATCATCGAGAACTTACCTATCTTTCTCTATATATCAGTTCCCAGTGCAACCATTACTATCACATTCTCATCCGTTTCCATTCAACTCTATCCTTGAGAGGGATCTTGCTTGACTCTGCTCTTTCTAGCTTCCTTTACCTTCTGACAATCATTCCTATGATCAAGTATTGATCATTATACGCTGATCACATCACACAATGAATATTCAATCACCTTGCTGTGTTATGTCTAGGTTAGGCACCTAACTTATAATCGATTCTTTATTCAATATCATCTAATCTCTATCCCTCCTAGTTTACTATGCCTTGGGGGTTCTACCTCTATTAAGAGATTTGAACAAACCTCAAACATCTTATCCTGTTACCTTGCTTTTATTGAGGTCACATTGATTACTTAAGGCTTAGGTTGCCACTCAGTTCTCCTACTAGGACACTGACTCATTGTACTCTTAGCCACTACCCTCTGGAGGAGTCCTTTGACTTTGACTCATACCTCGGTCAAGCTCTCTTAGCTCAACTATTCCTTTCTTGATAGGGAGTCTCTTAGTAGTGACTACCTATCTCTTAGATTACTTTCTGTCATTCCTTACTTCTCCTCTATATCCATTTCCCCTGGAGAAATCACCTTAATCTCTTAGCCTTAGTTGGACCAATCTTGTTAACCCATTACTTTCTAGGCAAACTTTTCTCTCATACCGGGCTTCGCTTAAACCAGTGCTTTTTTATATCTTGGTTAGAACCTTTACCAAAACCTCTGCTTTGCTTAAAACTTTGCCAAAATCTTTGCTTTGATACCAAAATGAAACATCCTTCCTTTAACTCCTTAAAGTATGTGTTTAGAAGCGTTACAGTTCAAGCAATTCATGAAACAAGCCAGCAGATTGAAAATTTGCAATTGGTTCTCGGGTTACTGTTCATTAGTTAAATTCTAGATTTTTTTGTCCAACTTTGAAAAATCATAACTAATTATTAAAAAATTGTATTGAGGTGGTTCAAAATTTCATTTGAAGCTCTTTCAATTCTCTACAGGAAAAAAAAATATAAAACTAGACTTAACCCCTGTCGATTCACATAGTTTATTCATTGATGTTAATATAGTTCAAAAAAAAAAGCAAAGTATTGATGTTGTTAATTACTATAGCTCTAATGAATGAATGGAAATGATTTGTTAATGCATTTAGGCTATGAGACATCAAGAAAAAGGAATGGCAAAGTTTGAGTAAGCAATCTTAATGGTTGGAAGCAAAAGGGAGCAAGAAGAAAGCTTAAAGATACAAGGTAGTGAACTTACCTTTTTTGTGTGCTTGATGTGTATGCTTGTGTGTTGATTGTATTATTTGATTTGATGATGATATGTGATGTAAATGCAAGTATGATACTCTGTTTGTTTTATAGTTCCCATGGCCATACATGTTAATGTGAAACATTGAGCATGAGAATATGTTATAAGTAAGCATAAGTTATATCAAATAAGCATGTCATACACTTGCATCCATCTTGCATAGATAATAGTAATGTTTGCTACTAAGATTCTTCCGAATCTCACTCTCCCTTAACCAACCATAATAGATAATAAGGATCAAGCAAAGGATGTATGAAGTGGAAGCAAGGAAAGAGGAAAAGAATTGAGGAAATTTATTAGATTACGTTGTATAATGTGTATGTTAAGGTATGATACGAACATGCCATTAATGTTATGTGATGATAAATAATGATGATGGCATATATAGTTGACTATAATAATGTATGAGAATAGTTTATGGATTGATAGAATAGTATTATGCAAGAAAAAAATTAATTATGATTTATTAATACAAGATAAGGGAATAAACTATCTCTAATTGAGCAACAAAATTGAGACAGAGTGGAAATAAGACAAACAATTGATTCTACCTATGAAATTTGGTATGGTTAAAGTACACATCCTTAGATTTAAAACAAGTGGTAGATCACCTAAAATGAATGTGGGTGCTAAGAGTTATACTTGATCAAAGTTAGGGCAGAGAAGCTAGAACGTACAGTTTTGGCCAAATGAACAGTAAACTTCAATGAATAAACTGTAAGAATTGGCAAGGGTTAAGTCCAGTTTTATATTTTTTTCCTGTAGAGAATTGAAAGTGTTACATCTTACTACTAGAACAACTTAGAGTTTAATTAGAACCATTTTAGACCACATTGGATGGTCTTGAGCTCAAAAACCTCTCTTAGGATGTTAATTTCAGAAAATTACTGTTCATGTGGTAAGTTCTAGATTTCTATCCCAACTTCAAAAAATCATAACTTAATCTAGAAAACAAAAAACATAGTGGTTCAAAATTTTGTTGAAAGCTCTTTCAAGAAACAATAACTTTGTAAACAATTCCTTTTAAGAAAGTGCCATATGTTTGTGGAAGTTACTACTGTTACTTTGGTCTATTTTTAACATGCTACCTATCAAATTGAAGCTTAAGATATGGTCTATATGCATACCAAATTTTGTGATAAAATTCATTTAGTAACTTGATCAAAACCTAGCTCCAGGTTGACGGCCTACTTAGGGTTACAGCATCCATGTGACATAATTATACATAACCAAAAATCAAATGATTTTTATGGCTTAACACCAAAATTTACCCTTGAATCTGTAGCTTCCCCTTAGATGATTCAGTTCCTAAAATGTTAGATTATTTTTGGGAGGGGTAAGATTTCATTGAAATCCCAATAGCAAAATTAAACAACAATAACACCAAGTAAGCATTATCATTATGCATAACAATATTAGCTACCATTGAAGAACTAATACTCTTATATTGGGCAATCTCAAACATGCAAAAGCCAAGGCAATAAAATGCAAGGAGTAACCACATCATAATTGTAACACTTCATTTTATTAACCAATAAACTTATCTTTTAATCAATCAAATCACATAAATGCTCAGAGACTTCATCCCAAACTATACAAGATCTCAATACTCATTTGCCTTAGGGGTCTTACTTCAACAAAAATTATAACTACACGTATTAATATAAAAAGTAGCCTTAAATAAGAAATTAACAAAAACTGATTTTTTTTAAGAATCAGTCCCTAATGTCATGACAAGTAAATATAATATAGCATAACGTACTCAATGAATACATTAGAGCCTTTAAGGCTTACCTATTTAGTGCGTTCCCTTGATCCTTATGAGATTGTTCACCTGGAAAATGTTAAATAAATGGAGTGAGCACTAACGCCTTAGTAACCCAGAGTTTAACCATGCACATACAAACCATCCCACATAAGTAATCATTAACTAGCTTATGTACAATTGCAGAAATAATTTAAATAATCAACAACAAACAATGTCACTTAAGTTCATAATGAGCATATGCAGATCATGTCTACATGCAACAGTTGCTTCCTCCCTTATTACTCCACTTATTCTGCTGACTAGAGCCATAGGCTTATTCGTAGACTGGCCCATACACTAGACTAACCAAAGCTACTCTAGTACTTAGGATGTACCCAGCCAAAGGTATAGAGCCCAAACCTAGACTATAGCTCTCCTCCTTGAAGAACTAAACCAGGAGGTGTCACTGTCCCATGTTCCCCCTCTACAAACCCGACCAGGGAAGTATTAAGGAATGGGGCCTTGAAAAGGCCAACCATTGTGCACACAGTGGAGGCAAACCACGTGGTTACTATATATCATATCGATAAGTATCATAAACTCCTCAGCTCAACCACCAATACATGTCATGCATAAGCAACAATTCCAGTACATGCAAGCATGCTTGAAAGAAATAAATTACCATAAATTTTAACAACTATAATCCTAGCATAAACCTGCTTAATAAGAGAATCCAAATAACGCATATAGTAATACAATCATATCCCTTTATCTTTTCATAGTTTCAACAATTCACTTGCATTTAAGCAAATAGAGTTATACATATAAATCAATATACATTTAATCATGACACACACACACAAGGCTTGCACACACATGGAAAAGCTCTAAGTTACCTAGTCTTCTTAAACTCCTATGCAGTCAAACAGCAATTTCACACAATAAAATCTCTCAATAAAAAGTCTACAAGAATAACACATACAAAAAGTATTAATTTATAACTCAACACTGCCTAGAATCATCTTAAGGCTATTCTAAAGTCACTCAAAAATTATTCTATAGTCTCACTGCTACTCTGAAGGACCCAAGATAAATATCATTAATTTTTCATAATTAAGTTCTATGAATATTACTACCTGTTTTTTTTTAAACAATTCTAAAGTTGTTTTGAAACTTTAAAATTACTTTGAAAGATTAAAATTTCATTATACCGTCAACATTAAACACGCCTATCTGTGTGCGTAAATATCTATATTAGCTATTTCAAGTTAAATTGTTTCCTATTAAAAGAATATTAATTGAATATATAAATTACCTCAGTAAGATTGACATCAAAGCATGAGAAAACTATGCATATTAATGCATGAATGACATTCTTCTGGGTTTTCGATTGCGTGAAGATCAAAGGAAAGAAGAAAAACATGAGGAAAAAGAACGGATGGAAAGAGAGAAGGAATGATGGTGTGAAATAAGATGGAAGAGGGTTGGTATATATGTGTATTTATTATTGGAAGGCAACCAAAATGAAGAAGATATGAACGATATATATATAATTGAGACAGGAAAAATAATATATTTGGTGGATACGCACACATCTTTGGATGAAAAAGAAAAAAGCCTTGAATTGATCAAAGAAAAGAATATGAAGGAAGGCAAAAAGGAGAGGACGAGGCAGCTATATGGGGAGGAAAGAGCTATAGCACAGTAAATCTATCTTTAGGTTCTCTTCATTATGTTAATTAAAGATGGATATATATATATATATATAAACACAGAGACAATTATATTTTATATGTTATATGTATATAATTTATAAAATTTTGAGTGTATTGATTTTAAAATTCTCAATCTGTACAGATAATATCTCAATAATTTCATAACTAAAATTTATCTAAATCATTTAAAAATCTCAACAATCTTCTAATTATTACTCGAATATAATATTTAATTTTTTTCATAAAATAATGCTAAGGTCTATATATATAAAATATTTGTTTCAATAATATTTTAATTGATTTTTTTTAACAGACTAAAGGGTAAAAATTAATTTTAGAACATATAGACTTAGAAACTATAATATATATCATTCTTATATTCTAAATTAGACTTAATCTCTAAATTTGAAAAAAAAAATAGGATGTTACAGTTTTCCCCTCCTTAAAATAATTTTGTCCCCAAAATTCGATGGTTTAGTCAAAATCATGCAAGTTTTCCTATTTCATTTTTGTTTGGTTTGCCCAATTGTTATCTCCTAGCTCAACTTTCATGTGTTACTTTGTATATAATTTTGTTTCTCTTATAATTCACTTGTTATATATTTCCACCGCGCCACTTTGATTGAGCGCAATACTGTGTAGCTTATTCACATCCAATCAAATTTAATTTCTATTAGAATCACTTGAAGGATGTTACCACTTATATTTCTTGTTCTACTCTTCTATAACCCTAGTTCAATAATTTTGATCCTTTCTTTAAAAATTTATGTTTAATTTTATACTAGGTGACTTAAATTGATAGACTTAATGTTCTTGCATCTATACATATATTGGTATGATCTACTCATCCCTTCCTATTACCCTTTTTACTTTAATGCAATTCAAATGAAATGTATTTAATAACATTTACCATATACTCAATGCGTCATCATACTTTTCATGTTATTTTGTCTAGTTTAAGATCACCTCTAGTCATATCATTAAATACACACACACATATAGCTAAAAATATTAATTTATCATCCTAAACTTATCTTAACTCGCCTCTGTTTTTTTTTTTCCCCTTCTTAATCTCTATGAGGCATCCACCCCAAAGCTTAACCCTGCAACTACTACAAATCTATAGCAATGAGCATAATCCACCAGGTCATCAATATAATCTATAGCTTATCCTTAACTAACTTACTCAAACTACATCATATTCTTCAATATCTTCATTCCAAGTTTAAATCAAGATAAAAATTTGTAATTCTGTTGATATTTTGCAAATAATCCTTTTCATGTATGATAACTCTATGCTTCATAGACTTCAAAATGAAGCTTTTAGTATTCACTAAGTATTTTTAAGAAGTATTATGCATAATAAATGATTTTCCCCCCAACATGTAAAATAAATAGTTAAATATTTGTATTTGGAATATGAAGGTCACTAACCTAGGTGCATAAATATCTGTAAGGAAAAATTTCAGCTCAAATTTTTTTTTCCTTTTTTTGGTTAAAAAGTTAAAATTTGTTAAAGGTTTCTGAACATGCAAATAAACTCCCAACAACATATTTAGTTTTGTTTTTGTTTTTTTTAGGACCTTCATGATAAATTCAAAATACATTGAAAAAAAAAATGCTTATGGAGGACATCACTCGTCAAAATATAATTCTTAAGTTTGTTTTTTTCCTAAAAAAAAAATCATCGAACGCTTATAGGTAACAAGACCAAAATAGTCATCAAAATTTCCCCCCCTTCCCTTTTTAAGTTATACTAGGGATCATTATAAGTTTACTATTGTATTATATCTCATTCCTAACACATCTTCATAGGGTTGATTGATCGTATATCCACGCATATGCTTATATGTTTTGCTTCCTAATACCATTTTTCATCTCAGAATTCTACCTATTATGCTAATATTGCAAATAAATAATTCATCTTTTAATCATTTACTCCATCCATCAAGTCTTATCATCAATCTGTCTAGTTAGTTTCAAATTTTTTTTGTTTACTAAAATCTATCATAAGTATTTTCATGCATCTTCACAACTTACACACCACAATTTCTATTCGCTATTTTATGCTTTGTCGCTCATATATTTTGATGTTGATTCCTATCATTGAGCTTATTATAAACCATACTCTAACAGAATTTCTCTAAGAATTCCCTTTTTAAACATATCAACTAAATTTCCCAGTAGACCACCCTTTTTATTCAAGACTTTTGTTTTTAACATACCCATGCGCCCATGCGCTCTATACATTTTTTTTTCTTTGCCTTTTTTTCCTTTTATATTCTCATGTATTTCTATACGTTTTTTTAATATAAAATATGAATTTATATCAGGAAACTAAAATCATTAATCTTTTCTTTTTTTGTTTTTACTAGTCATTCTTGGTAGTTATAAGTAGATTTCACTCTTCCATTTGAAATTTGAAAATTTACTCTAGTGAGAAAACAACCATGATGGCCCATCACAGCATCCTCTTCATAAAAATTTATGTATTTTAGGAATTGACACCTATAAGGTTTAAGCTAATCCCATTATTTCAAGTTGATTTCTAGAGAGTTTAAAAGTGTTATAGGGATGAAGGACATAGGTTTTGTCAATTAACACTCCATGGCTTTGGTATCTTATCCACTACTTTTAACTCCCTAAAACACCATTACAGCATCATTTGATCACCAGGCTAGAGAAATCATAGATATCTCCACAAAAGCATACAACTCCGCTAAACATGGGCATGGAGCAAGCTAAATCAAACAAGCATGAAATTCAGAATAAGAGCACTATGTTTGATTATATGTACTATTGTACTGTGTCAACTTAGCAACCAGAGTCACTAGCTACTGATAGGTACAAATACAGGATTATCATCTCCAAAGTGGAAGCAGAAATGTCATGTTCATATGCTATTTGCTAGTAATAAGAGCAATACAAGACATGCAAAACTGTTCGTATCAATCTATCACCAATAGAAAGAAGAAAAACAATATTCAAACCAAATTTTTGTTTAGGTAGTAAAACAGCATAACCTTTCCAAAAATCAATATTATTACACTTAAATATTATAAGCTTTTTATTCCCGTGAACAATATCTGTGCCAGTAACATCCACTAAAGACAAGTTTAGGTCCTTCCTAATCTTTATAGCTTGATTATAGTTCTGTAAGCAGTATAGTTCTCTTTTCTTCCTTTTCTCTCTCTCTCTCTCTTAGTTGTTTTTTTCCTAGAGGAGCCATTGTCTTATGTCTTCAGTTGACTTAGCCAAGTGAAACATTGTGAAGAACTTCCATCCAATTTTGACATACTATTACCAAGCCTCATTCTCGAAGTTTGCACTTTTATTATACTGATTTCAATATTTTGATACACTAATATATTGTTACATATTTTATATCTCTTTTAGGTATTAACGACATTTTCTCACTCACTCTATGCTAATTTTATTATTATTTTTTTCACACTCATACTTAACACTTTTTACTTCTATATTTTAACTACTTCCGCCATTCTCTTATCTCTCTAGCCACGCTAACTATATTCCCTATATTTACAAATTACAACTATCTCAAATATCCCATTATACATCTACAACTAACCACATAATTTTTTTTTATACAAATTAACCACATAATTTAATACTGCCTAATTTACGTACCAATTTTACTCGTACGCTTTATTTATACCTTTACCTCTCATCAATACTTTAGTTCCTCACATTAATATACTTAATATCATATGAACACAATTACATGTTCCAAATTTTACAATCTACTTCCTTCTCTATACTTACGCTCTCAATTTAAGATAGCTAACTACGATGCATATTATACATTTAATTTATTTGAAGTTCTTATTACATGCACACAATTGATTACATTTCTCTTACACATTCACCTTCCTTCACTACTTTCATTATCTCAATAACTTTTCTCTCACACTCATTACACAAACACAGCCCTTAGGATTTCTTCAACCCCTCACGTATAAATTTTTCACATAAAATTCTTCTTCTTTTTCTGGTCCTTTTACCTAATACAATTTACAAGTTAAATATAAAGATTTTTTTTTCCTATCTACTCATCACACTTAGTGTTTTTTTATTTCAATTTGCTATAGCAATACTAAAACATTCTTACATCACACCTGACTAATGCTACTTTTATTTATTATGATTTTAATGTTATGCGCACTAACATTGTCTTTCTTTTGAGCTCATTCAAATTACACTCAATTCCACCTTTATTCTCTCCCCCCTTTCCACATTCCTAACTTACCCAAGTCATTAATTATTTCAATTTGCCATACTTATTTCTTCTCATTTGTTAACTCTTTAACCCTCTATTCTAGCCATTTTCTCACCAATTTTATTTTTATCCTCTTATTGGACCATATCTCATTTGTTTTAAAATTGCCTTGTCTTAATGTAATTACCCCTTACTAATGAGTTAAATATTTAGGGTTGACATCTTTTCGCGCCTCATATATATATTATCACCAGCATATAGGAAGTTTGAAGTCAACCAATAAGTTACTTTCTTTCAAATAAGGTCTAAAACTAACAAGGGAAGTGCACTCATTATATTTAATTTGCCATGACTTCTAAGAAGTTGAAAAAAAAACAAAACCTTTTTTTTAACAAAAAGAAATTGCTTTTCTGAAACACATTAATCAATGGGCAATTAAGGAACAACCAAGCTCTGATACCAAAATTGTAACACCATATTTGATTAACCAATAAACTTATCTTTTAATCAATCAAATCACACAAATGCTTAGAGACTTCATCCCAAACTATAAAAGATCTAAATACTCTTTGCCTTAGGGGTCTCACTTCAACGAAAATTACAACTACAGGTACTAATATAAAAAGTAGCCTTAAATAAGAAATTAATAAAAACTGAATTTTTTTTTAAGAATCTGTTCCTAGTGTCATGGCAATTAAATATAATACAACATGACATACTCAATGAGTACATTAAAGCCTCTAAGGCTCACCCATTTAGTACGTTCCCTTGATCCCTATGAGACTGTTCACCTGGAAAATGTTAAATAAATAGAGTGAGCACTAACATCTTAGTAACCCAGAGTTTAACCATACACATATAAACCATCGTACACAAGTAATCATTAACTGGCTTATGTATAATTACAGAAATAATTTAAATAATCAACAACAAACAATGTCACTAAAGTTCATAATGAGCATATGCATATCATGTCTACATGCAATAGATGCTTCCTCCCTTATTGCTCTATCCAACCTTATTCTACTGACTGGAGCCATAGGCTTATTCATAGGCTGGCCCATATACCGAACCAACCAAAGCTACTCTAGTACTCAGGATGTACCCGGCTAAAGGTACAGAGCCCAAACCCAGACTATGGCTCCCCTCCTTGAAGAACTCAATCAAGAGGTGTCATTGTCCCATGTTCCTCCTCTACAAACCCAGCCAGGTAAGTATTAAGGAATGGGGCCCTAAAAAGGCCAACCACTATGTGCACGGTAGAGGCAAACCACGTGGTTACTATATATCATATCGATAAGTATCATAGCTCAACCACCAATGCTTGCCATGCATAAGCAACAATTCCAGTCTATGCAAGCATGCTTGAAAGAATTAAATTACCATAAATTTTAACAACTATAATCCTAACATAAACATGCTTAATAAAAGAATCCCAATAATGCATATAGTAATACAATCATATCCCTTTATCATTTCATAATTTCATCAATTTACATGCATTTAAGCAAATAGAGTTTTATATATATATATATATATATAAATCAATATACATTTAATCATGACACACACACAAGGCTTACACACACAGAGAAAAACCCTAAGCTACCTGGTCTTCTCAAGCTCCTAAACAGTCAAACAGCAATTCCCCGCAATAAAATCTCTCAATAAGAGTCTACAAGAATAACACATATACAAAAAGTATTAATTTATAACTCAACACTGTCTAGAATCATCTTAAGGCTATTCTAAAGTCACTCAAAAATTATTCTATAGTCTTACTGCTACTCTAGAGGACCCAAGATAAATATCATTAATTTTTCATAATTAAAATTCTATAAATATTACTGCCCGTTTTTTTTAAACAATTCTAAAGTTGCTTTGAAACTTTAAAATTACTTTGAAAGATTAAAATTTCATTATACCGTCAACATTACACACAGCCATGTGTGTGTGTAAATAACTATACGAGTTATTTCAAATTAAATTGTTTCCTATTAAAAGAAGATTAATTAAATATATAAATTACCTTAGTAAGATCGACATCAAAGCATGAGAAAACTATGCATATTAATGCATGAATGACATTCTTCTAAGTTTTTGATTGTGTGAAGACCAAAGGAAAGAAGAAAAACACGAGGAAAAAGAGCGGATGGAAAGAGAGAAGGAATGATGGTGTGAAATAAGATGGAAGAAGGTTGGTATATGTGCGTATGTATTGTTGGAAGGCAACCAAAATACTGACAAAGAAAGAAGAAGATATGAACGATATACATATATAATTGAGAAAGAAAAAATAATGTATATAGTGGATACGCACACATCTTTGGGTGGAGAAGAAAAGAACCTTGAATTGATCAAAGAAAAAGAATATGAAGGAAAGGAAAAGGAAGGAGAGGTGGCGACTGCAAGGGGAGGAAAGAGTTATAACACGGTAGATCTATCTTTAGGTTCTCTTCATTTGGTTAATTAAAGATGGACTTATATATATATATATATAAACAGAGACAATTATATTTTATCCGTTATATATATATAATTTATAAAATTTTGAATGTACTGATTTTAAAATTCTCAATCTGTATAGATAATATCTCAATAATTTCATAACTAAATTTATATGAATCTTTTAAAAATCTCAACAAGCTTCTAATTATTACCCCAATATAATATTTAATTGTTTTCATAAAATAACTCCCAGGTCTATATATATAAGGTATTTGTTTCAATAATATTTTAGTTGATATTTTTTTTTACATACTAATGGGTAAAAATTAATTTTAGAACATATAGACTTAGAAACTATAATATATATCATTCTTATATTCTAAATTAGACTTAATCTCTAAATTTGAAAAAAAAAATTAGGATGTTACAATAATCATCATAGTTCACTCACATAATAGCAATCATCCATGCAATAATAAACAATGTAATGTCAATGTTAGTAGTGAGGTTAAACTTTGCTACCTTGCTCTAAATGCTCTTGATTTCTTTGCTCTTCTTCCTTCCCTCCGCAAATGTCAAAACCTAATATCACCATACACAAAATGAGCAGCCACATTACCAACCAAACCATGCAAAAATCAAGGGTAACATACAAGTAACCCCTTATCCTTTGTATCTTTATTCTTTGTTTTAGGAGCTTTGGTTTCCTTAGCCCTAAAAATTCTTTCTTGGTTCATTCTTACATGATTTTTTATGTAGATTCCAAATATGCACTTAGATTTAAGAAAATAAATTTTCTTCCTCAAGAACCAAGTTGACTGAGCACTTAGGGTTTGTTTTTCAAAAATCACAACTTTGATTCTAGTGCTTCCAACACTTGTTCTTTAGATTTATCCTACACCATTTTTCTTTTTAAACACAGTGGAAGCATCAAAAATTTGAAAATCTCATCCTAGGTTATGGTTCTTGAAGTGACTGAACAGTACCTCATAAGATTCAACCATGAAATCTTTTCAAAAACAACATATAATCACTTGAAACAACCATGAAACAAGGTGTTCTAACTATGTTTAGCAACCAAAACTTCCTTCCCTACTCAATGTTTATTTTGGCCAGCACTATAAAGAGACAAGAACAGATTTTTCCAACCATACAACTCAAGAAAACAAGGTAAGAAACATCTTAAAACAACTTACTAACCTTGAATCTTAGTTGGAAGACCAAAGTAGCTTGCTTTTCCCTTGATTTCTGTTCAAAATCACTCTTTCTCTCCCTTGGCCGAATTGAAGGTCTAAAAATGGGGGAAGGAGAGCTCCTTTTAATGTCAAAATATCTCAACTACCAATATTTAATGATGTGCCAAGTGTCAACTCTCTACTTCATTTACTTAATTAAGAAAGAGGTTTCAAGACTAAGTAAATCCAAATGTAATTAATTTCAAAAGTCAAGATCCTCTCTATTTAAGGTTTGATACTTTGCAACTTTAAAGACTCTCCATTAAGGGCTTGACAAGCGACAAATTGTGGACCAAAGAAAGTGCAACAATCTAGTTTTCACTTTATCGACGCATTTTTACTCCGAGTTAAATTTTTTTTTTATAATTACAATACTCTAATCTCTGTAATTATTTTTTGTCAAATTCATAATTTATTCTTCTCACTTTTCTCTTCCCAAAATTCCCTCTTTAACTCAATCTCAATTTCACGTTAATTAAATATAAAGGAAAACTATTTTTCCTTCTCATTAATGATTTTTCCACTTGTCAAAAGAATTAGGAAAAATATTGGATATTTGAGGATCTCCTTTTAATCCCATAATGTTTTATAATTCCTTGGGACATCATAGAAATTTTCTTGAAATTTTATTCTCCTTAAAAATATTTATTTGGAATTTTCCAAATAAAAGGCCTTAAATTAGCCTAAATCACCCTTAAATTCTTTTGTAATTTTTCTAAAGGTAATTTGGTCATTAAACCAATCATATATCATTATACAATTCTCAAAGGATATTATCCCTATTTTTTCTTAATTTTCTGAGACTTGAAAATATTTTTTCATAATTAATTTTTGACTAATTTTTCTTAATTAGTCAAACTTTCATAATTGACTTGGAAAATCATAATAATTATTTTCCATCCAAAATTCTTCTATTTCTCCTTATCATTTTTAGCCCTTAATTATTTGGGAATATCCTTATTTCTAATTATCATATTACTAGATGTAACATTTCTTCCCCTAAATAAACTTCGTCCTCAAAATTTAAAGCATATCTTAATAGAAAAGCTCGGGATACTTTTCCTTCATGTAAATCTCTGTCTCCCAAGTAGCTTCTTTAGGGGAAAGACCTTTCCAGACTACTTTGACTAGTGGAATCTACTTGTTCCTCAATTGTTTGACCTTTTGATCAATAATTCGCTCTAGTCCAACCTCGAAAGACAGTTTGTCTCAGAGCACAATGTCATCGCAACTTATGACATGTGTCGAGTCTGGGCAGTACTTCTTTAATTGGGAGACATGGAAGACATCATGAATTTGACTCAAATTCGAGAGAAGGGCCAAGTTGTAGGCTACCGGTCCTGCTTTTGAAAGAATTTGGAATAACGCAACATACTTCTGACTTAACTTCTTAGTCTTTAAGGATCAACCGACTCTTATCATTGGTGACACTTTGAGGAAAACGTGATCACTAGCCTCAAACTCTAATGGTCTACTTCTAGTATCAGCGTAGCTCTTTTGTCTACTTTACGCCATTAGGAATCTTTGCTGAATAGCTTTAATCTATTGGGAAGTCTGATCCACTATATCAAGACCATAAATGCTTCTTTCACTGAGCTCTGTCTAGCACAAGGGAGATCTACACTTTCTCCCATAAAATGCTTCATATGGCACCATTTGGATGCTTGAATGAAAACCATTGTTGTAGGTGAATTCGACTAACGGTAAGTACATATCCCATTTACTGCTAAAATCAAGCACACATGCTCATAACATATCTTCTAATGTATAAATCATTCTTTCTGTCTACCCATCTATCTATGGATGGTAGGTTGTACTGAATCTAAAAGTAGTGTCCATTTCTTTCTGTAAGGACCTCCAAAACTTAGAAATAAATCTTAAGTCTCGGTTCGAAAGAATACTGCTTGGGACACCATCTAGCCTAACAATCTCCTTGATATAAAGTCTCGATAACTTTTCTGGAGAATCTTTAACATTCATGGTGAGAAAATGCATTGACTTAGTTAGCCGGTCCACTACGACCCATAGTATCGTGTTTAGTTGATGTCATCAGTAACCCCACTATAAAATCCATGGATATACTATCCCACTTCCATTCTGGGATATCTAGGGGTTACAACTCTCCTGTAAGTTTCTGATGTTCTATTTTCACCTTCTAGCAAGTGAGGCACTTTGCCACATACTCTGTGATATCTTTCTTTATTTCAGGCCACCAAAAGAGGTTTCTAACGTCATGATATATCTTAGTCATTCTTGGATGAAGAGTATATCTGCTCTTATGGACTTCTGTTAGTATCTTTTCCCAAAGGTCGGTTACTTGGGGAATGTAAGTTTTTCCTTTAAACTTTAACAACCCCTCCCCATAAATTTCAAAGTTTATAGTCTCACCCCTAGACCACTTCTCTTCAAAAATTTCTACTAGCCGATCCTATGACTACGCTTCCTTGATATGATCCCCGAGCAGAACTATAAACTGTGTTCTACCTCTACTTTCCCTTACTAGCTGCATCTGATATAGAGGACCTTATTCTCTGAAATCCTCTACCAGCTTCTGCTCATTGATCACTGCCTTCCTACTCAAGGTATCCAAAACCATATTCGCTTTGCCTGGATGGTACTTAATCTGGAAATCATAATCCTTAAGCAAATCCATCCATCTATGTTGCCTCATATTCAACTCTTTCTGATCATAGAGGTATTTGAGGCTCTTGTTGTCGCAAAACAACTCTAACATGTTAGGATTATGGTTTTGATGATAACAAAGTAAGATAAAAGTGGTTCAGTGTGTTGATCGATCATCTGATCGATCAAGTGTTTATCGATAAGCTGTCAGATAAATTGACAGTGTAAACAAGCAACATAACTAATATTTTGATCGATAAGCTGTTCGATAATAAACTAATCGATAAAATGATCGATCATTGTTAACGTAGAGGTTATAGAAGTTTACTAAGAATTATCGATCACTTATCAATAATGTAGATTAATCAAACATGAAACAGATAAGACAACCAAATCTGAAGTGTATTTATCAATCACATGATCGATAAATCAATTATTGATAAAGACTCCGATAAATGGTAACACACTTTACTCATTCTGCACTTTGATTCTGTAATCATTTATTGATTACATTATCGATCAACCAGTTATCGATAATATGATCAAATATTGTTCGCTAACTCTCTGAATGCAAGTACTTATCAAAGCTGCTGATCGATAACCTAATCAATCACCAAATTATCGATCACATGATCGATAATCAGTGTTTCATCTGCTCTTACTTGGTTCTTCTATAGTCAAATTATCAATAACATTATTGATAATTTAACCATTCTACATAGTTCTTTTTCACATAACGTGATCGATAAAATACTTCAGGATAAAGTCTCTGTCTCACCTTTTATCGATAACCTGATCGAACATTCACTAATCAATCACCTATTCGATCAATTCATTTAGTCTTTGCTCTTCACTGAATATTTTTCACATGGTGTTTATTGATAACATTATTGATCATGAGTTTATCGATAATGTGTTAGATCAACATTGACTGAAGTTTCATTTTTGTAACATTTGGATTATCGATAATCTGATCGATCAACAAGTATTCGATTAACTGATCGATCATGGAACTCCTTCAGTTCAATTTCAGTTAGCTATGATATTTCTCATATTCAATTATCTATTTTCTTTCAAACTGTTTTTGGTATGCATGATCATCTTGATTATTTTGCTAAGTGATTTATGATCAAAAGTGACTCCGATCTTTTTTTGGTTTACATATCAGCATAAGTGTCTTTGCTGTATTTTATCGATCACTTGATCTATAAAGCAATGATCTATCACTTGATCGATAATCCTTATTAACTGAGTCAAAAGCTTTCACTCTGATTATCGATAACCTAATCGATCAACCAGTGATCGATCAGCACTTTGATCAAATATGTTCAGATTATTATTCTGCATATTCAACAAACATTTGATTCCACCTGAAAACAATGAATAATCATATTATCACCTGTTCAGTTTTACTTTAAGGGTTACACTGCAAAGATCAACTTATTGAGTAAAAGTTTTACTGTAGAATACGAAGGAAAATCCCAACGGCTCTTCAACGAATGATTACGTAGCCTGTAACCTACTTTGTCAGAAGCTCAGAAGCATTAATGGCAGAACCGTTGCAACTGGAAAAACACACAAACGGAGTCACAATGGCTAGAAGCTCTTCTGTCTAACGGTTACTTAACGACCTCAACTATAAAAGGCGTGAAGAAGCATTAATGAAAGAGAATTGAATATCCGAGCTACCGTCTGTGATCATTTACTGTTGCATTCAATACTCTGTTCTTTCATTATACTAAGCATCAGTGTTTATCATCTATTCACTCTATAAGAGAGATTACTCACTCATCATTAATTACATTTGTGTGATACTCAAGAGTATGGACTCTTGAGTGGGTTTGTAACTAGAGCTGGTAATACGGGCTGGGCCCGCGGGCCCAGCCCGCCAACCCGCCAAAAATGGCGGGCTCGAGTTGGCAAAATGCCAGCCCGCCAAGGTGCGAGCTACTCCAGCCTGCACCGTTTTCAGCCCGCCAGTTGGCGGGCTAGCCCGCTTTTTTTTTTTTTTTTAATTTTAATTTTTATATAATTTCTAATATGTTATACAACATAATTGGAGGATTTTAACCCCCAAATTTCATATTTACATCTTCTCATCCATGTAATTGCATATGTAATACATACATAAAAGATCTACTTAATTAATTTGGATAAGAAAAATAGTCAAATTAATTATTTAGAAAAAAATATGTGTTAGTTTTTCTAAAATATCTTCTCAAATTATAAATTAATCCTCACATTATTTTATTATAACTCATTACTCAAGTTTAAAACTCCAAATCCAATTTTAACATTACAAACTAAGTCCAAACTGTTGGAAATTGTGCCCTAGGGGCCAATCATTATGTTTTGAATATTGTTAATTTATGAGTTTATTAATTACGTTATCATATTATTTGCATGTTTACTGTGATAACTATCCTTGGATAACTCATGGTTTATCCTAAATGTCCCTGGTCGGTCATCTATGTGGGAGCAAAGATGAAATAAGACCAGTATGACTTTAAAGATATATGGAGATATAAATTAAAGTCATAGGCACATGTAAGAGTACAAGGTGTTGGACCGACCCGCTATGAGAGAACTGCATGGGTTAAGTCATAAGCTTCTCTCATATACAAACCATGTCACTGTGCCCTTTGACCTGAGATCATCATGGATTCATACATGAGAAACGCTTAGCTTTGACCTAGTCAAAAGTCACTTTTGACCAAGTGATCATAAAGACTATGTTCAGGCTTAGTGGTTTTTCATGCGTAGGAATGTGAATGGTCAAGATGGAATTTGTCCCTCACATTCGTAGAGAGACATTACTGGGCCCCTCGATGAGTGAGTCTGAGAAATGTATGGCCATACTATAATGGAAAGGTAGTTCCATTTCTATACTCAGACTACTCAGGGATCGAGAAAGTAACGGTCATGGATAGGAGGATGACGTTCTCCATGCCTCATCCATGACCAAAATGTCGTGAGACAAAAGGGACGTGATATGGTTGTATGAAAGGTTGCATCGTTCAATGATCCTCATATGATTTGGGTAGTCGTGATGTCTTGCTAGAACCGCTTACGACTTGTGGGTCATTATAGTTAATGGCCCACTGCCAACTTCATATGGGCCTACAGGGTCGCACACAAAATAGCCCGACACGAGTTATGATGTCCAGATTCATTGAATCTAAGATATGTCCAGATTCAATGAATAATATAGGGTGGACGTGTGTATATATATATATATATAAATTCGTATATATATATATATATAAATATAAAAGATATTAATTGTTAGATTTAATTTATAAGGATAAATTAAATATATACAAATTAATTCCGTCATCTCTTTATTAAATAAATAGGAGAATTAAATCTGTGAGACGGATTTAATTTAAACCATATTTATTTAATTGTTCTCTTATCTGATTAGGCAATATTTTGATATTGTATTAATTTCGGAATTAATTTAGAGTTAATTTCGAAATTAAATATTATTAATTAAACCTATATAGCATCCTATATATTGGTATGAGGAGCTAGGGTTTAACTAAGAGAGAACCAACACCTAAGAGACGGCCAAAGAGAGGAGAGAGGACGGATTCCTAAAACCCTAGACGGACATAGGCGCTAGCACGCCGTTCGAGGTTGAGGGCTACTCGTGTGGATACCGGTAGAGGAAGCCGACCGGAGTTGTCGACTTCGAACGACAAAGGAGGCACCAGAAGCATCCTGAACGGCCGAATCATCAAGTCACCAGGGAATCGAACGCCTAAAGGTAATGCTTCTTACTACCTGACTTAAACGCGATCGGTAGATCCGGGAAAGGGAATGAAAGTTTTAAAATTTCGAGTTGTTTCCGCTGCGCGTCGCCTTTCAATCCCCTCCACAAACTTATACAAGTAATAATTTTTTTTTAAAAAAAAAAAGTTAGGCGGGCTCGGGCTGGCAAAATGCCAGCCCGCCAAAGTGCGGGCTACTTCAGCCCGCACCGCTTTTGGCCCGCACCGCTGCGGGCTAGCCCGTATCCGCACCGCCAGCCCGCATTCCCAGCTCTATTTGTAACCTTACGGAAAGTAAGGGGGAGTGATTGAGTGACTCAATTACTGTACTGAGACGCAAGAGCCCGATCAATCTTGGAAGATAGTGAAATACTCAGAGGTGTTCTGAGGACTGGACGTAGGTCAAGTGGTTAAGACCGAACCAGTATAAATCCTGTGTCGTTCTCTTTACGGTGAAATCTTCCTAAACTTACGCTCTCTGTTTTCGATAGTATTTATTTTTAATTCCGAAAATTTTTATATCTCACCCAATTCACCCCCTCTTAGGTGAGACTGCCACTAACATAACATTGCTCCATACAGGTAATGTATCCATATCTTTAATGTATAAACTATCACTGCTAATTGCAGGTCATGGGTCGGGTAATTCTCCTCATGAGATTTCTACTAGCGTGAGGCATAAGCTACTACCTGACCTCACTATGTAAGCACACATCGCAGTTCTTACTTGCTAGCATCTATGTAAACCACATAGGTTTACGAATGGTCTGGGAGTACAAGTACGGGAGTAGAGGTGAGCTTCCTCTTCAGCTCATGAAAACTAGCCTCACTCTTCTCATCATACAATAACAGCTGGTTCTTCCTAGTTAGCTTGCTCAACAGAAGAGCAATCTGAGAGAAGTCCTTAATGAATCTTCTGTAATACCCCACTAGTCTGAGGAGACTTCTGATCTTAGTCACTAACTTAGGTCTCTCCCAATTGAGTATTGTCTCAATCTTGTTGGGGTTGACGTTACTCCCTCTCGGGAAATCACATGGCTAAAAAATCAGACTTCCTATTTCCAAAACTCACACTTACTAAGTTTGGTAACAAGCTGCTTCCATTTAAGAGTATTTAGCACAATTCTCAAGCGCATCTCATGCTCTTCAAGAGACTTGGAGTACACCAGGATGTCATCAATGAGCACTACCACAAACTGATCTAAATAAGATTGAAAGATCCTATTTATGTAGTCCATAAATATCACAAGTGCATTCGTCAATCTAAAAGGTGTCACACCTTACTTTTATACACTTTGGCGCATTATACAGAAGCATTCGAAACCACATTCATTGGCCTTAAGGTTAGAAAATCAAGTTTTAAAGTTTGACTTGTACGGTCACGGTTCACTACACACTCCAGAATTTAGGGGCCAACTTTGAAAAATAATAACTAAATCTAGAAAAATTGAAACGAAGTGGTTCTAATTTTCACATAAAGCTCTTTCAATTTTCTACAAGGAAAAAATAACAATTTGGACTTAAACCTTGCCAATTCATATAGTTTATTCATCAAAGATTACTGTTCATTTGGTCAAAACAGTGTTTTCCAGAAATCCTGCCTCAACTTTGAATAGTCATAACTCTTATCATACACATCCATTTCATGTGATCTATGTTGTTTTAAACCTCAGGATGTGCTCTAAGTAATCACCAAATTTCATGGCAAAATTCGTTCATTTGCTCTGTCTCATCATTGGCACCAATTCATGGCTCATTTAGGGACTCTCTAACTCCCTAACTTAATTCAACATTTTCAAATAAATTCATTTCTTGCGTTTCCTATGTTGTGATTGCATATACTATTTCCATACATAATCTCTGGCCATCTTACATACCATAAACACTTTAAACATCATCGAATATACATGACATGATTATAACATCAACTAACATAATAGTTACATAACATAGCATGTTATGGAAACATAAAACATGGTTGGTTTCTTCCCTTTATCTTGTACTTCCACTTCTTGATTTTTCCTTCAAGCTTGTAGAACCTATTAGGGGTTGTTAAGGGAGGGTGAGATTCAGGAGAATCTCAGTAGCAAACACTACCCATAAGCATGCAAGACATAATGCACGTGCATGACATGTTATAACATTAACACATGAATGCCATGGAAACTAAGCTAAAGCATTTCATGCTTTCATAACATATTGCCTAGGCAAAATGTCACACCCTGATAATTTTATTCTAATTGATGAATGATTTGTGACTGACTAAGGCCAAATAGTATAGTAGACTGGTAGAGGATCCAAGCTATGAGGAAAAATCAGGAAAGGGACATAACGGTCATTCTTGAAAAGATCGGTCAAGAAAGGGCAGTATTGGAAATAATGTCCAAAATTCCTGAAAATTCCCAGAAAATCATGAAAAATAGAAAGGAGGGTACAGAATAATGTTTGAGGCTTAGAAGATGAATATAAGATTAAAAATAATTTATCAGGGAATTATTTGTAATTATTGGAATTTTTGGTTAATTAAGGAAAATTAGCCAATTTCCATTATTTAAAATATATAGAGGCCTCAAAAATTCAAGGAAAAATATGGATAAATTATGTGACATATTATCCTAATTTATAAAATTACTTCCCACCATTGGATGTACAGAGGTTAGCTTAAAGAATATTTATTATCGAATTAATATCGGTAGAATAGTGATTTTTGACAGGATAAAATTTAGAAAATTATAGAGGGAGGTAAAACTTGAGAAAAATCATGGATTACCCTTGGAATGAGGGGAATTTAATGAGGTGTTGAAATCGAAATTTTGTGACAGTAAATTGGACAGGATTGTTGGAAAATCGGACCGGAAATACACAAATAATCAGTGGATTGCACTGATTATTGGATGAGTCATTTTTTTCCAATATTGAGAGCAATATTTCGGCCAAAATTAGAAGGGGAGGACAAAGTTGGAATTTTCCAAATTGTTCAAGGGCATAAAGGGAAATAAGAGACAAAACAATAAAATAATATTTTATTTCCACATGAAAATCACATGGTGATTAGGTGTCCATCCATGTGTCAACTTCTTATGGTGTGTACCCTAAGATTTGTCCATGTGTAAAGTAGAAAAAAATGGACGGCCGAGATCGCATCTTTTTCCCGAAGGGCATTTTTGGCATTTTGAAATATCAAAGCCTATAAATACCCCCCCTTCCATGAACAAATTCGGCCAAGAGGTTTTGTTGAGAGGGAATTTTGTGTTCTTGAGTTCTAGGAGAGAGAAAGGAAGAAAGAAGAGAGAGAAAGGGAGAAAGCAAGGTTAGACACCTCTAATCGCCGATTAAGAGCTAATTAAGGTATGTTTACCTCCCTAAGTGTCAATTATTTTTATTTGATTGTTTATTTGAGGAAGATTAGGATTAATTACCTTGATTAATTATGGTTTAGTGATAACTAAGATTAATCATGTTATTTGATTAAGGATTAGTAAGTAATTAAGGTTAGCTACCCTAATTAATTAGTGATTAGTTATGATAATTGAAGGATGATTAATTATGGTTAATCATGTTGATTAAGGATTGATTAAAGCTTAATCATATTGATTAGAGAATGATTAATGATTAATCATGTTGATTAAGGAATGATTAAAGGTTAATTATGTTGATTAAGGAATGATTAAGGGTTAATTATGTTGAGTAGAGAATGATTAATGGTTAATCCATAAGGGATTAGTGACTTAATCCTAGAAGATTATGTTGTACAAATGACTATGTGACTTGAGGACCTTAATTAAATATTGGATTAAGGATTAAGGGTTAGTGATTAACCAAGAAAGCATGATTAATCATGGATTAAGGAAGAATTCCAAGACCTTAACTGAGGATTAAGGCTTGGTCAAACCAAGGTCAAAGGTTTAGGAAAGGTATACAGAAATTATAAATTGAAAGGCACAAGGGTAGCATTATATTGAGAAAGAATGGTATACTGGATATGGAATTTACCATACCCTTACTGTATGGTTGATAGGCAATTTTCTGGAAACCTAGGAGGATCTCCAGCAAGGAAACAAGGAGGAAACATTAAGCATGGAACTGAGGTAGCGTGAACTGCAATTATTTTGTTGATCTGCATTTGGTGTTTCTGCTATGTGTGTTTATGTGCCATGAGAATGTTTATGTACAGATGATGTGAACTCCTTGCAATGTATGCCTTGGCTCTTGCATGATTGAGTTGAGACCAGAATGATTATATGCTCCATGATATGATGACATGGATACAAAATGGTTATGGCATGGCATAAAGACTAGAAATGTTATTATACTGCATGTAGCATGACATCTTATGCATGTTGACTTGATGATTGTATGTTCAATGCTACTGGGATTTCTATGAAATCTCATTCCTCCTATAACATGATATCCTAGGTGCCACTACTGCTAAGGAGAAGGGAAAGGAAATAATCATGGCTTGAGGAAGTTATGAATTATGTATTGTATTATACGGTTTTGAACCTTTATCTTTCAAGCCATGTAAGCATACTCTGATCATGAACACATGATATGGTAACCTTTTTGAATGTATATTAATGATAGAGTAGCTTTATATGTGATTATGGTATGATTATAGTAAAAAACGAAATGCTGTTAGAATCAGTGAAAAAGGGGATAAAAATGGTCTAGATTTGACCAAATTTTGACCAACGAAGACCCTGGTCAAATGGTTGACTTTTTCCCTGAAATTTGCATGCAAATAGATCTTATTTTTCCCTTTAAAATGAGTGGTAAAGCGTCACAATCGGAGCTCTGTGTAGGAAGTTACGCCTTTTCAAAGTTAGGCAAAAATCCTGGAAAATAGAAAAATGACCAAATGAACAGTACTTTTCGAAATTGAAAATGGATGCGTTTCTGATTAAAGTGGAACCTGAGGTCATTTTTCCTTGATAGATGATGTTAAGAGATTCGAGTGAGACTTGGAACGACCTTGTTTCGATTTTTCTAGAATTAGTTATGATTTTCCAAAGTTATGTCAAGTTTAAGGTTACAGTGAATAGTAATGCGGGAAAAGAAATTTTCAAATTCAGGTTTTTCAACCCGGTAACCTTAAATTGCGCTTCCGAATGTCTTAACTTGGCACAATATAAGGTCGTAAACGTAAGGTGTTACACAACACATAACATAAACTTACAAACATAACTTTACAAACATTTCATCATAGCTTAGTCACATCATGGCAACACAACCACATCATGCAAGCATACATATCAAGCACACATTATAGGTAAGTTCACTACCTTGTAACATGGCGTTCTTCTTGCGTTTCCTTTAGCTCCCTTATTCTTTCAAGCACATGAGCCTTCGGATAGTATCCCCAAACATCCTCTTGGATGTCTCAAGGTCTTAAACCAATCAATACATTGCACAAAACATTCATTAGAACCAAGGCACCAACCTACCCTTACTTGGTTCTTTCTTAGACATACGTTAAACCAACTTTTGAGTTTCAATTCCAATCTTTCTAAAATCATTTCCACATACTATTCCCACATAATTTTGCATGCAGAATCTATTTCCAAGTTCAAAACAATCAAGATCCAATCCTAACCATTCAGAACAGTCAAGGCCGAACAGAATCACAAATTAAGGGAAAGTTGGATTTCTTGCAAAATCAACACAGAACCACTTGATTCTTGTTGTTTCTAAGCCTTTAGACAATTTCCTAACATCAATATCATCATATCCTAACCCAATCAAATTCGTGCAGCATATTGTCCTAGGTTTTCAACCATCCAAAACTCAACCAAACCAACATCTAATCTCAAAAATAGCAAACGGGTTGAAAACTATATCAAACTCCATAAACATACCTTGCTTTGAACCTTGGATTGGCTTGGGATTACATGATCTTCCTGTCCTCCTTCTTTTCTCTTGCTATTCAATCTCTCCATTTGGCCGAACCTTGCAAGCGAATGGGAGGGTGGTTATCCATTTCCCAAGATTTCGAGCACAACCAGAATTTTCCAGCAATTTTTCTTACCAATAACTCATGATTTAGCCATTAGAAATGCACCGAATTAAAGCCTAAACATACCTTAAGGAGTCCTTGATCAAAACTTGATGATTAGCCTTGGATTAGAAGTGGTTTTGAAGGTGTTTATAAGTCAAGAAAAATTTATGCAGAACCTCCCCTATTTTTCCAGATTTTTGCACAAATTTTGGGAGAATTCTAGGGTTATTTATAGGCCACAATTTTTGCTGGTTCTTCCCCCTTTGGCAAGAATTTTCAAGTGCCAAAAATGGCCTAAAACTAAAATCAAGCCATCAGCAAATCCTAGCCATCCACTTGCATCTTGCTTTCCAAGTCATTTTTCATGAATGGTTGAAAATTTGCCCAGCACATAAGCCAACTGTTCTGGTCATGATGAGCATGAATTTGGGCCTTGTGTGATGCTAAATAAATGGTAAAAACTGATTAGGAAGCAATGGAATTTGTTAGGGTACTTTAAAAATCATTTGGTTACATAATACCTGATTTCTTGCCCCCTATTAGGAAGAAAAGCTAAGGCCTTCAAAAATTCTATTTCTTTTCATGATAAATCCCTATTTATTCCAAAAGTATGATCTAGAAGTTTTGGGAATTTTTCAAGACTCTAGGTATTTATTTCACATTTTCTCTAAAATCAGGTATTTACCTATAGGAATTCAGAAGTAAATTCTCCATAAATTATTTCCTGTATTTTCTGAAACATCCTACCTTTAATCCCTCAGAGTACGTGTTTGGAAGCGTTATGGTTCAAGCAAATCACGACACAAGCCTGTGGATTTAAAATTTCAACATAACTACTCGGATTTTCATTCACTATTTAAATTTAGATTTCAGGTCTAATTATGAAGAATCATAACTAATTCCATAAAAATTGTATTGAGGTGTTCTAAAATTCTACAGAAAGCTCTTTGAAATATCTTTAAGGGAAAAATATCAAACTGGACTTATCCATGACCAATTCGTACAGTTTAATCAATAAAAATTACTATTTATTTGGTAAATTCTGGAACTTCCAGATTCTATGCCTCAAATTTGAAAATTTGTATCTCCCTGTGTACACATCTAATTGAGGCGATCTACCTATAATTTTAAAGGTTGGGATGTGTACTATGAATCTACCAAATTTTGTGGCTTAACTCATTCATTTGATAGGTCAAACTGGAGCTACAAACTCACTACTCCATGACCTACGTTTTATCCCTTAACCTCTGTTTACTTTAATTCTTTCTATTTCTTTGGTATGTATAAATTGGGTTTACACTTTTCCAATCATCCTCATACATTTCTATTCATCCCATAAACATTGTAATTAAATACATGGCATCACTAGCATCCATAACATAAATTACATAATAGGAGAATTACACATTGAATAATAACATCATTCATTAACATTAATAATTCTTCACTTTCTTCTCCTTGCCTCTCGTGCCATTATTGCCCACCTTTGATTGACCTAAATAGTTGGTTAGGGAGGGGTGAGATTCAGGAGAATCTCAGTAGCAAACACTACCCATAAGCATGCAAGACATAATACACGTGCATGATATGTTATAACATTAACACATGAATGCCATGGAAAGTAAGCTAAAGCATTTCATACTTTCTTACATATTGCCAAGGCAAAACATAACATAAACCTGCAAACATAACTTTGCAAACATTTCATCATAG
This sequence comes from Neltuma alba, assembly GCF_004799145.2. Lineage (NCBI taxonomy): Eukaryota > Viridiplantae > Streptophyta > Magnoliopsida > Fabales > Fabaceae > Neltuma > Neltuma alba. Next base: position 1,438,726 of record NW_021635203.1, read on the forward strand.
CTTAGTCATATCATGGCAACACAACCACATCATGCAAGCATACATATCAAGCACACAATACAAGTAAGTTTACTACCTTGTAACATAGCTTTCCTCTTGCTTTTCCTTTGATTCCCTTGTCTTTCCAACCCTATGTATTTTCGGTCAACACCATTAAACATCCTCTTGGATGTTCCAAGGTCCTAAACACATCAATAAATTATGCAAAACAATTATTAGAATCAAGTCATCAACTTATCTCTACTTGATTCTTTCTTGAACATACTTGAACTCTAACTTTTGAGTTTCAATTCCAACCTTTCTAAAATTATTTCCACATACTATCCCCACATAATTTTGTATGTAGAATCCATTTCCAAGTTCAAAAAAATCAAAATTCAATCCTAACCGTTTAGAGCAGTCAAGGCTGAACAGAATCACAAACTAAGGGAAAGTTGGATTTCTTGCAAAATCAACACAGAACCACTTGATTCTTGTTGTTTCTAAGCCTTTAAACATGCTTTTAACATCCATATCATCTTCTCCTATTCCAATAAATTTCGTACAGTAGCTCCCCGTAGGATTTCAATCATCAAAAATCTAATCAAACCAACCACTAGGCTTAAAAATAACAAGGGAGGTAGAAACTACATCAAAAACGGCACTCGTACCTTGTTTTAGAGCTTGATCTGGCTTGGGATCACTTGGCCTTTCTTTCTCCCTCTTCTTTCTCTCTCTAGAAACCATTTTGCAAGAGCTTCCCCCTAAGTTCAAGGTGATTGGACGAAATGTAGGGGTGGGGAGGGGTATTTATAGAAAGCTAGAACAAATCCTGGCCGTCGGTTCTGATTTAATCCTAGCCATTGATCTTTGTTTCTTCTCCAAGAAATTTGCCACATGTGCTGCCTTCTCTCTCTCCTATTAATCAGCATTTTCCTGCCCAAAATATCTTCAAAATTTCAGACCAAGTGGAAGGGAAACAATCAGCCACATATGCAAGCTTATTTCACAAGCTTACTTGAGATATTTTGCAAAGTCATGATTAAACCTTATCCAAACCAACTTGACCATGTGCATGGGCTTAGGGAGCACGAAATCCTCTGATTCTTTGGGCTAACTAAGTGCCCCAAATCTGGTTAGGAAGCAATGGGATTAATCTAGTTCAATCCCAACCATAATCCTTTATTCTATTTTCTCTTTTTGGGCCTTTATGAGGAAAAATAGCTTGGGGCCTCCAAAAATTTATTTATTTCGATGAAAAATCCACATTTAATATAAAAGTATGATCTAGAAATTTTGGAGATTTTTCATAACCTCTAACTATTTATTTCACATTTTTCTTCGAAATCGGGCTTTTACCAATAGAATTTCAGAAGTAAATTTCCCATAAATTATTTCCTTCATTTTCAATGCTTATAAAAAATTTTAGAAATTCACATATATTCCCAAGGAACTTACCCATATTTTTTCTTGAATTATTGAGGCCCTTATATAATTAAAATAATTATATTTCCTCAATTTTCACTATTTTCTTCAAAAATCACTATTTTTGGGAAATGTCGCAATAATTTATTGTGGACTATTTTCACTCCCAAAACATCATATATGACTTAAAAAAACCCTAATTTACCCTTTTTCTATTTTTAGAAAATTTTTGAGAATTTTTCATAAATTTCCCATTTTGACCTTTGAGGGACCCGACATTGTCGGTCCAGCTCCCTTTTGGGTTTTTGAGCATTGCCAATGTACCTTTCATTGACTCTTAACTTAATCTTCTCATGGTATACTTATAGAGAAAGGAATATCACATCCCTCTCTCCCTAGTGACTTAATTAATTGAATAATATTTAATCAAAGTCGATTTTGTCGAATTCTTTTCTACTGGCTCATAACTCCGTCGATTTGTCTCTGAGTTTCATTCTTTCCCTTCCATCACGGGGATTTCCTCTAATTTTTCTTTAACCAAAAGTCAAACCTTAGACGGCTATTTTGACTTTCCCCGGATAGGGTATAAATAGGCTTTAAATTTAATTAAAGCTAACCTTGTTAGTTTCTAGGGACGGAATTAATTTTACAATCTGTGTAAATTCCTTAACTACTGTTTCCTAGTTTTTCCTGATTAATTGAGGCTGTCTCATAGCTTAAATAATTTAATTTAAGTTACTATCTCAAATTACTCAAAACCCTGGAATGACTTCAGGGCATTTCCGTCATTTCTAGCCTTATATCGGCTCTAGGATCTTATTCCCATTTTTCTGGAATTTTTCTAAGTCATTTAGGCCCTTTTTGCTAACTCTAAGCATTGGCTGACCAAAACTTTTATTATTTACAATTAGGTCCCTACTTGGCCTAGGAATCTTTTCTTCGCAATTTCGTCCCTCCTTAGGCCTCACCTTCGGAACCATCTCTTGCAAGTTTTTGGCATAACCTCTGGCCCTTAGTTGTTTCCACTTCGTCATTCTTTAGTCTCTGAACACTATTGTTTTACACATTTGCCCTTGAAAAATCTCTTTTTCCTTCTGAGGGATCTTCGGGACTTTCGTTACGTTGGACTTAGTAGTCATCCTTTCTTTATGCTATTACTTGTATCTATGAGCCAAAATTTGGGATGTTACATTTTCAATACTTGGAAACAATTTTGTAAATTCATATATATTCCTAGGGAGTGTATCTATATTTTTCCTTGAATTTTTGAAGTCCTTAGGTAATTCAAATAATTATATCACTTTAATTCCCCTTTATTTTTCCTATTTTCCCAAAAATAATTATTTTTTGGAAATTTTCACCAAAATTTATTTTGGGCCATTCTCACTCCCAAAACATCATATGGGCCTCAAAAACCTCTTATTTGGCCTCTTTCCATTTTTGGGAAATTTTTGGGAATTTTGGGCATAATTTCTATTTTTGTCCTTATTGGCCCGAAACTTTGCAAAATTACGATTTTGACCCTAGGTTGGCTTAGCCTCATAATTCATCTCATTGGGGGCTCCAATATAATTGTTGGTCTACATTCATTTCTATTTCTCATTCTTGGGCCTTGAGACTTCACTAGAGTCTCTAACTTTCTCTTTTCTCAGTCCCAAAAAACTTTCATTTTGCGATTAAGTCCCTAGGAATCCCTCTGTCCTTCCAGGGAACCTCTGGGACTCCTGCCATAAGGGTTTTGGTAGTCTGTCTAATTCAAGCTAATTCTAGTACTTCTAGGCCTAAAAGTCAGGATGTTACAAAAGGCATCACTAAGAACTCAGTGCCCATAGCAAGTTCTAAACATAGTCTTAGGGACATCATCAGGCTTAATCCTGAGTTGGTAGTAGCCAGATCTCAAATCAATCTTAGAGAACACACTGGCATCAACTAGCTAGTCTAGCAAATCATCTATCCTAGGGAGCAAATATTTGTTCTTTGTTCAACTCCCTGTAGTTTATGCGTAATCTTAAACTACTGTCCTTTTTCTTGACAAATAATACTGGAGCACCCGATGGCGAAATGCTCAATCTAATAAACCTTTCTCAAGTAACTCCTCTATTTGCTTTTTTAGTTCCACCATTTCATTTAGAGCCATTCTATAAGGGACCTTAGAAATAGGTGCTGCTCCAGGCACTATATCAATTGTGAATTCTATTTCTCTGCCTGGAGGTAGTCCTGTGACCTCTGTCAGAAATACTTTTGAAAACTCCTTAACAATTGGAATTTCTCTTATCCCTTCCTCAACTTCTACTTGCGTTGAGAAGAAAACAAGGAATCCTTGACAACCTTTCTGTAAACATTTGTCCGCTTGGGCTTCTGTTATGAAGTTCAACCTAACTTCCGGATTTATCTCTATTGCTTTTGGGGCTAGGATTATGGTTTTGTTCTTACAGTCTAGTAAGATGTTATGGGATGACAACCATTTCAATTGAATTACCACATCAAGTTTATAGAAGGGCATACATATCAAATCTAAGGTAGTATAACAGTGCCCGTAACAAACAATACATCTTAAGCACATATCATATGTAACTACCCTAGAGTGTGTTGGTGTGGACACATGTATGTCATAAGGCAATGTGTTCATAACCAAGCCAAGTCTTTTAACATAGGCATACGAGATAAAAGAATGATTAGCACCCAAATGAAACATTGTAATCACTAGGGAGTTGTTAATAATGATCGTACCTTGGATCATTTCTGGAGACTTCCGGGCTTCTTCCCCTGTTAGGGTAAATACTCATCCTTAGGTACACGGTCTTGACTTTTCTATGCTCTGCAGACATTCTCTTAAGAAGTGTCTAGGCTTGCTACAGGTGTAGCAGACATTTTGTCCTGCCATACATGGTCTGTCATTGTGACTCTTGCCATAGGTTAGGCATTCCTTGCCCTTCCGTAACTTGCCTTCCTTCTTGATCTTTTGGTTATCCCATGGCCTTTTCCTCTTCTTATTGGTATTAGAATAGGTGCCACCCTGATCTCCCTTCTCCAACCTGGGAGTAGACTTAACCATCAGATGGTGGTTTAAATTATTCTCTATAATTCGGCAGGCTTCAACTGTCTTGTTAAAGTGCTCAAAGTGCCTAGGAGAAATCATATCTCTTAATGACTGCTTTAATCCTCTGACCATTTTCTCTGTCATCTACCTATCATCATCTCAGTAATGAAGGTAGCTGGAGTAGTAAGAGAGACAGATAAACTTAGATAGGTCCTCATCAAATGGCTTGTTATCTTTCTATCAAAGCATCAGGAATTCCACTTCCCTTTTATCCCTAACTGACCTCGGGAAGTACTTCTCATAAAAATGCTCTAGGAACACTTTTCCTGTCAATCTCGTGTTCTAAGCATTAAGAATGAGTTTAATGTTCTTCCACCAATGGTCGGCGTCCTTCTCTAGTTTATAGATCACCATTTGGGCTTTTCGCTCAGTCAGACAGTCCAATACTTTAAAGATTTTCTCCAAGTGGTTAATCCAGTCCTCTGCCGCTTGGAAATCAAACACTCTATCAAAGGATGAAGGATTGTGCTTGCAGAAATGAGTTATTTCCTGTTGGATGCTGTCAGGGTCTACTACTTGCTTTACCGATCTAGGTGGCTATTCTAATGCTTGAGCTGCGGAGGTTTCTTCTTCTGGCTGCCTCCTATCAAGGTTAGCCACTATTGCTGTTATTGCTGCAACTATTATGGCATCTCTTTCTTGTTCCTAGTGAGCTTATGCCGCCGTCATATCCTCAATGGTCTTTTATTGTTGCTCTAATCGTTCTAAAATTAATTATAACAAATTAGGAGGGACCCTTGCGTCATGAGCTGAGGGTCTCTCTGGCGAATCATTCCTCCTAATTCTAACCATCACGATAACTAACTAGAATATGTAATAACAGAACAAGAAGTAAATAACATGCTCAATGATTGAGCTCAAGATATTATTATCTTTTCATTACATTATCCATGATTTTGTGGTATTTTCTGGCCCTTTTTAATGATAATTGTGCTTAATTTAGATTAAGAGTCCTTACTTTAAATTAATGTCTTTTTGAGGATAAAATTGTCATAATTGGTTATTAATTGTATTCAATTGATTTCTAGGACAATTGATACTTCAATTTGTTGCTTTTTATTGTAGGACACTAGAGATTGGGGCCAGAATTGAAGAACTCAAGGCACAAGAAGCAAGAGAGGATCCTCTGCCTCAGTTCGCCGCGGCACACTTCTGTTTTCGCCACGGTGAACGTCATCTGTCGAAGCAAAGCTCTCTGCCATGTTTCGCCACGGCGAACCCCTCGTATCAGCAAATTTCAGACTTGACCATTTCGGGAAATTCTGACCTACCCAACCCCAGGAACTGACCCATACATGCAATTTTCGGGTTAGAAACCCTATTTTGGGTATGATGAGGTCAGACCCTTATTATTCAGCCACCACCTACGTTTCTATCATCATCTTCTCTCATCTCTCCCACAGAAACCCTAATCCTCCATTTCCATCTTCTTCACCTTCCATTTTCCTGCATTACTTCTTCATCCATTTTCATTTCCTTCATTTGCTACTGTTATGGCTGAAGATTCATCTTTGGTTGGAGCTGATTCCAAGGCTATGATGAGCTAAGCTTCTCAACTCTTGAAGATGGTGGAGTAGCATGAGTTCCCAGACTTCAAAGGGGAGTTTTAGTTTTAATCTTTAGTTTTTAGCTAGGCATTTATGATTTCCTAGGTTTAGGAGTTGTAAAGTCTTAGTTAGATGCTTTGATTAATTCTGTAATCAGTGGTTACTGATTAACTTTTGTATTTTGGATTGATTGATGTTGAAATATGAGCTTAAATATATGTAGTTGCATATATGCTTATTCTAACTATCATTATTCTCTCCTATCTTGCATGGTTGTGTTTGGGTGCTGAGTTTATTGTGTGTTACATTAAGCCAATTGCATGATCATTCCAAATTTACACATTAGGGAAGCTAAACAAAGTTTACATTAATGAGTTCATTAATATAAGCTTTGGACTCATTGAGTTAATGAGGTTCTGATTAAGAAAACCTAATGATTTTTTAAACTCCCATATTTAAGTGAACTATGATTGCATCAAAACCACTTTCAAGAGATTTCCTATCATTCATTTCCATTACATCACTATTATCTTAAAAACTCCAAAAACATAGTATCTTAGATTTGTTTTCATTGCATTTAGTTTTGGCACATTTCATTAAATGTTAAAAACCCAAAAACTCCTTTTCATTACTTTGCATAGCATTCAGTTTAACTTAGATAATTAATTTAGGCTCCCAAAAGAGAAACGACCCGAGTTTGCATTATACTGCATAGTTTGGATTTAATTTTGAGTGAGAACCCCAAAGCGAATGATAAAGAAAGGCTCTCTTCAAGTGGCGCCATTGCCGGGGAGCCAAGAAATTGGTTCTCTAGGTTAGCTTGTGCTATTTGATTATCAATTGAAGTTTTGATCTTTTTGGGTAGCATCTTAGGTAGTTTAGTTGCATATTTGTTCATAGTATAGGTTTTCATCTTGCATAGCATCAAAATTTTTGGAAATACAAACAAATATACTGATTTTCTTGATTTTCAGCATATCTCACGTTGCATCAGTGGAGTCCAGTATCTGATAAGCATTCTGTCAACTTTCACTGCGGCCAACTTTTCCCTTCGCCTCGGCCAACTCTTTGAAAAACCGAAGGATTCCTCTCGGGATACCTTCGCCACGGCAAACATTCTCTTTCGCCGCGGCCAACTCCCTACGATCAGATACCTTTCGCCTCTATCAACCTTCGCCGCGGCCAACCTCTGATTTCGCCGCGGCGAACCCTTCTGGAAAATTTTGAAAATTATACTTTTTGCTTCTCTTTTTGTGCATACATACTCATACTCACCCATACACTTGCATATTTGACCATACACTTGCATTCATCACATTGCATGCTTTTAGTTGACTCTGTGTGCTGCAAGTCAATTTTGTTTGCTCTTTCTCTTGTGACTTTTATCTTGCATGCTACGGAAAACAAAACTTGTGCCCTATAACCCTGAGATAGAGAGAAGACTCAGAGAGATAAGAAGAGAGAAAAGAATTGAGGGGACAAGTGAGTTGGTGATTGAACAAGAGAATATTTCTGTGGAATCTAGCCTATCCAGTAGTGAGAGTGAGCCTACTGACCAAGAGGTAATGGCTGAATTACCACAAAACCAACCTAATCCTAACCCCATTGCCAACAAAGTGAGGAATGGAGGCAATGGAGGGAATGGAGAACAAGAGAGAGTAGGAGAAAATAATGGAAACCCTAGGAGAAGGACAATTAGAGAAGCCACAACTTCTGATGTAAATTTTGACCCTTTTACTGCGGCTTGTCCAAATTTTGAAGTTAACTTTGAGATTAAAGGTTTATTGATTAACTCTCTTCCCAAATTTCATGACTTGACAGGAGAAGACCCATACCTCCATTTGCAATCTCTTTCCATGATTTGTCAGAGTATGAAGCCTGTGGGAGCATCATTGGATCAAGTGCTATGGAAAGTTTTTCATCTATCCTTAGAAGGAAACGCTAGGGAATAGTACATGAGCCTTCCAAGACATGTAGCTGATGCATACCACAGTTGGGGGAACTTAAGGAAGGCATTTCTACGGAAATACTTTCCGGCTTCTCGTACTTCATCAATGAGGAAGGAGATTTATTTTGCCAAGCAAGACTATAACGAATCGCTCTATAATTACTAGAATAGATTTCAGGACCTACTTTCAAGATGCCCACATCATCAAATTCCGGATGAATAATGTAACACCTTACGTTTGTGACCTACATTGTGCCAAGTTAAGATATTCGGAAGCGCAAATTAAGGTTACCTGGTTGAAAAAAACCTGAATTTGAAAATTTCTTTTCCCGCATTACTATTCACTGTAACCTTAAACTTGGCATAACTTTGGAAAATCATAGCTAATTCTAGAAAAGTCGAAACAAGGTCATTCTAAGTTTTACTCGAAGATCCTAACATCATCTATCAAGGAAAAATGACCTCAGGTTCCACTTTAATCAGAAACGTATCCGATTTTAATTTCGAAAAGTACTGTTCATTTGGTCATTTTTCTATTTTCCAGGATTTTTGCCTAACTTCGAAAAGGCATAACTTCTTGCATAGAGCTCCGATTGTGACGCTTTACCACTCATTTTAAAGGGAAAAATAAGATCTATTTGCATGCCAAATTTTATAACCATTTGACTAGGGTCTTTGTTGGTCAAAGTTTGGTCAAATCTAGACCATTTTTATCCCCTTTTTCACTAATTCTAGCACCATTTCGTTTTTCACTATAAGCATACCAGAATCACATATAAAGGTGCTCTACCATTAATATACATTTCAAAAGGTCATCATATCATGTATTCAAGATCAGAATATGCTTACATGGCTTGAAAGAGAAAGGTTCAAAACCATATAATACAGTACATAACTAATGACTTCCTCAAGCCATGATTATTTCTTTTCCCTTCTCCTTGGAAGTAGTAGCACCTAGAATACCATGTTATAGGAGGAATGAGATTTCATAGAAATCCCAGTAGCATTGAACATACAACCATCAAGTCAACATGCATAAGATGTCATGCTACATGCAGTAAAATAACATTGCTAGTCTTTATGCCATGCCATAACCATTCTGTATCCATGTCATCATATCATGGAGCATATAATCATTCTGGTCAAAACTCAATCATGCAAGAGCCAAGGCATACATTGCAAGGAGTTCACATCATCCGGGATAAACATTCTCATGGCACATAAACACACATAGCAAAAACACCAAATGCAGGTCAACAAAATAATTGCAAGTTCACGCTACCTCAATTCCACGCTTAATGTTTCCTCCTTGTTTCCTTGCTTGAGATCCTCCTAGGTTTCCAGAAAATTGCCTATCAACCATACAGTAAGGGTATGGTAAATTCCATATCCAGTATACAATTCTTTCTCTATATAATGCTACCCTTGTGCCTTTCAATTTATAATTTCTGTATACCTTTTCTAAACCTTTGACTTTGGTTTGACCAAGCCTTAATCCTCAGTTAAGGTCTTGGAATTCTTCCTTAATCCATGATTAATCATGCTTTTTTGGTTAATCACTAACCCTTAATCCTTAATCCAATATTTAATTAAGGTCCTCAAGTCATATAGTCATTAGTACAACATAATCTTCTAAGATTAAGTCACTAATCCCTTATGGATTAACCATTAATCATTCTCTAATCAACATGATTAACCTTTAATCATTCCTTAATCAACATGATTAATCATAATTAATCATCCTTCAATTAGCATAACTAATCACTAATTACTAATTAATCAAGGTAGCTAACGTTAATTACTTACTAATCTTTAATCAAATAGCATGATTAATCTTAGCTATCACTAAACCATAATCAATCAAGGTAATTAATCCTAATCTTCCTCAAATAAATAATTAACTAAAAATAATTAACACTTAGGGAGGTAAACGTACCTTAATTAACTCTTAATCGGCGATTAGAGGTGTCTAACTTTGCTTTCTCCCTTTCTCTCTCTTCTTTCTTCCTTTCTCTCTCCTAGAACTCAAGAACACAACATTCCCTCTCATGCAAATCACTTTGGCCAAATTGTTCATGGAAGGGGGGTATTTATAGGCTTTGATTTTTCAAAATTCCAAAAATGCCCTTCGGGAAAAAGATGCGATCTCGACCGTCCATTTTTTTCCACTTTACACATGGACAAATCCTAGGGCACACACCATAAGAAGTTGACACATGGATGGACACCTAATCACCATGTGATTTTCATGTGGAAATAAAATATTATTTTATTGTTTTGTCTCTTATTTCCCTTTATGCCCTTGAACAATTTGGAAAATTCCAACTTTGTCCTTCCCCCTTATTTTTGGCCAAAATATTACTCTAAATATTGGGAGAAAAATGACTCATCCAATATTCAGTGCAATCCACTGATTATTTGTGTATTTTCGGTCCAATTTCCCAACAATCATGTCCAATTTACTGTCACGAAATTTTGATTTCAACACCTCATTAAATTCCCCTCATTCCAAGGGTATTCCATGATTTTTCTCAAGTTTTACCTCCCTCTATAATTTTCTAAATTTTATTCCGTCAAAAATCACTATTCTACCGATAATAATTCGGTAATAAATATTCTTTAAGCTAACCTCTGTACATCTAAAGGTGGGAAGTAATTTTATAAATTAGGATAATATGTCACATAATTTATCCATATTTTTTCTTGAATTTTTGAGGCCTCTATATATTTTAAATAATGGAAATTGGCTAACTTTCTTTAATTAACCAAAAATTCCAATAATTACAAATAATTCCCTGATAAATTATTTTTAATCCTATATTCACCTTCTAAGCCTCAAACATTATTCTGTACCCTCTTTTCTATTTTTCATGATTTTTTTGGGAATTTTCAGGAATTTCGAACATTATTTCCAATACTGCCCTTTCTTAACCGATCTTTTCAAAAATGACCGTTATGTCCCTATCCTGATTTTCCTTCATAGCCTGGATACTCTACCAGTCTACTATACTATTTGGCCTTAGTCAGTCTCAAGTCATTCATCAATTAGAATAAGATTATCAGGGTGTGACATTTCTCCCCCCTAAAAATAAATTTCGTCCTCGAAATTTTAACACATACCTTATGTGAAGAGCTTTGGATACTTGCTCCTCATCTCGTCCTCCTTTTCCCACGTGGCCTCTTCTTGATTTAGATCTTTCCAAATCACTTTGACCAAAGGAATTCTCTTGTTCCTCAGCTGCTTGACTTTTCGGTCCACTATGCGTTCTGGTCTTACTTCAAATGTCAGATTGTTCTTTAGCTCAATCTGATCATATTCTAGCACATGTTCTGGATCTGGATTGTACTTCTTCAACTGGGAAACATGGAAGACATTGTGCAACTGACTTAAATTCGGGGGTAAGGCCAGTTGATAGGCTACAGATCCTACTCTTGAGAGTATTTGGAATGGTCCCACATATTTAGGCGTTAGCTTTCTCGCCTTAATAGATCGTCCTACTCCAGTAGTTGGAGATACCTTCAGGAATACATGGTCCCCAACCTCAAACTCTAACGGCTTTCTTCTACTGTCAGCGTAGCTCTTCTGTCTACTTTGAGGTGTGAATAACCTCTGTTTGATCTGTTTAATCTGTTCAGAGGTACGATCCACTATATCTGGACCCCAAACTTTTCTCTCTCCGAGTTCTGTCCAACAAAGCGGGGATCTACACTTTCTTCTGTATAATACCTCATATGGTGCCATCTGGATACTGGAATGGTAACTATTGTTATATGCGAATTCTGCCAAAGGCAGATATTCATCCCAGCTCCCTTTGAAATCCAAAATGCACACCCTCAGCATATCTTCTAGTGTCTGTATTGTTCGTTCTATTTGTCCGTCCGTTTACGGATGGTAAGCTGTACTGAAACTCAGTACCGTGCCCATGGCTTCTTGCACTGCTTTCCAGAATCTCGACATGAATCTTGGATCCCTGTTTGACACAATGTATTCTGGAACCCCATGTAATCTTACGATCTCTTTAATGTATAACCTCGCTAACTTCTCTGGCGAATATTTAACTTTAATAGCCAGGAAATGGGCTGACTTCGTCAGTCTATCAACTATGACCCATATTGCATCGTATCCTGACGACGTACGAGGTAGTCCTACTATGAAGTCCATAGAGATACTGTCCTACTTCCATTCAGGAATACTAAGGGGTTGTAAAAATCCTGACGGCTTCTGGTGTTCCGTCTTCACTTTCTGGCATGTAAGGCACTTTGTCACATACTCAGTGACATCTCGTTTCATACCAGGCCACCAAAACAATGACTTGATGTCTTGATACATCTTGGTCATTCCTGGATGAATCGTATATTTGCTTTTATGTGCCTCATCTAGAATTTGCTTCTTGAGATCATCTACAGGAGGAACATACGATCTTCCTTTGAATTCTATTACTCCCTCTGTTGAGATCTCAAAATCTTTTGCCTCGTTGCTCAAGATTTTAGCTCGAAGGGTCTTTGCTAAAGGATCCCCTCTTTGAGCTTCTTTAATTTGTCTTATCACATCAATAGTTGTTCTTTGCACTAATGGCTCATTAGTCACATCATCTGCCGTTAACTGCATGTGATAAATAGGACCCCAATCTCTTATATCTTCTAACAGATCACTCTCTTTGATCATAAGGGTGGCTACCTGCACCACTTTCCTGCTCAAGGCATCAGCCACTACATTGGCTTTTCCCGAATGATACTTGATCTAATAGTCATAATCTTTCAACAACTCCATCCATCTCCTTCTCCAACAGCTCCTCAATTGGTCTCTTTAGCTCAACCATTTCATTGGGAGCCATTCGATATGGAGCTTTGGATATTGGTTTTGTCCCTGGTACAAGTCAATCGTGAACTCCACTTCTCGCTCTGGCGAAAGTCCACTGATCTCTGTTAGAAATACCTCCAGGAAGTCTTTCACTATCGGTATTTCTTCGATTCCTTCTTCTACCTCTGCTCGAATCGAGAAGAATACAAAATATCCTTGACATCCGTGCCGTAAGCATTTACTCGCTTCGGCTTCAATCATGAAATTTAAACTTACTTCTTTTAGGGATTTCTTCCTTAGGGGGTAATACTAATGTTTTCTTACCACAATCTAGAAGTATGTTATTGGCAGATAACCAATTATCACCTCAATATCACGAAAAGGCATGTATATCAAGTCAATGGCAGTGCAGCAATGCTTATAACAGACCACACAATTCAGGCATGCTTTAGAAGTCACAACTTTAGGACTAGTGGGAATAGAAACAAGAATATCATATGGCAAGGTATCAACAGTCAAACCTAATCGCCCAATACAGTCATGCGATATAAAGGAATGGCTAGCACCTGAGTCAAACATGGCATACACAAGGCAATCATTAACAGTGATCATACCTTGGATCATATCAGGTGACTTACATGCCTCTTCCTGTGTAAGGGCAAACACCCTACCTTGGGTCTGCTGTCTCGTCCCTTCTGCCCCTTATGGGCATTCCTTCGAAAAGTGTCCTGGTCTCCCACATCTATAGCACACATTCTGACCAAATAAACATGGCCTGTCGCTATGATTCTTGCCACACTTCTCACATTCTTTGGCCCTTCGTGTGATATCAAACCCTTCAGGTCGTCTGCTCCCTATTCTCATCTTTCTGCCAAAGCCAAGCCTCTTCCTCTTCTTATTAACATAAGAGGTTCCTTCTTGATTCGGCCTCGATGGGAGTCTCTCAGTTCTCAAAGCTACTGGCATCATTCCTCGATGATTCTGACTTGATTCAGTAATACGGCAAACTTCTACTGCCTTGTTAAAACTCTCGATCTGCTGAGGCGCCACGACCTCCCTTAATGTCGACTTTAATCCTCTGACCAGCTTCTCCATATTCCACCGTTCATCATTAAGACATTTTAGATAAGCAGAATAACGGGACAGCCGAATGTGCTTTGCTAGGTAGTCATCAAAAGTTTCATTATTCCCCTGCTGCAACACTAGGAATTCAGCTTCCATTTTATCTTGCGCTAATTGGGGAAAGTACTTCTGGTAGAATCTTTCTTTGAACACTTCCCATGTTATTGGGGTGTTGTTGGCTTGCAGTACCAACTCAGTATTGTTCCACCACTGATCCGCTTCTTTTTCTAGCTTATAAATTGCCATCTGAGCTTTAATCTCAGATGAACATCCCTTTACCCGAAAGATCTTCTCCAGTCAGGTAATCCAATCTTTGGCTATTTGTGGTTCTAATGAACCCTTGCACTCTGGTGGATTATGCTTGCAAAATTTTGTAATCCACTGCTGAATATCTCCTTGGTTCTCAGCCAATCCTGCTTGCTCTTTAGGTACTTGCCGTTGTTAGAATCAATCTCACCCAAGAGGGGGTGAATTGGGTGAGTTACAAAAATTTAATATTAAAATGAGATAGTATTGAAAAACAGAGAGTCAGAGTCAGGAGAGATTTCACCGCAGAGAGAAGACACAAGATTTATACTGGTTCGGTCTTAACCACTTGACCTACGTCCAGTCCTCAGAATACCTCTGAGTATTTCACTATCTTCCAAGATCGACAGGGCTCTTGGTGCCTCGGTACAATAATTGAATCGCTCAATCACTCCCCCTTACTCCCGTAAGGATACAAGCCCTCTCAAGAGTCCTCACTCTTGAGTATCACCCACTAGTATTTAATGAAGAGTAGCTATCGACTCTCTTACAGAGTGAATTTAATGATGAACACTGACGCTCAGTAGTATTGCGGAAAACAGAGTATTGAATGCTAGACTTAATAATCATAGGTGGTAGTTCCGGTATTCAATCCCCTCATTAATGCTTCTTCGCGCCTTTTATAGTTGAGGTCGTTAATTAGCCGTTAGACGGAAGAGCTTCTAGCCGTTGTGACACAGTTTGCATGTTTCGCCGGTTTCAACAGTTCCGCCATTAATGCGTCTGAGCTTCTGACACTGTAGATTGCGGTTTACGTAATCCCGTTGAAGAGCCATTGTATTCTTTCTTAGTAATCTGCACATTTTAAAACTTTAAACAACAAGGAGTCTTGTGGTGTAGGTTTTAATTAAGAACAAGAAGAAAAACAAATTTATCATTCAATGATCTTGGATGAAATGATTTGTTTGTAGAAAGAGTAGAAAGACATTCTGGGTATATTGATCGAAGTGGTGTTCGATTACATGTTGATCGATCAGGTTATCGATAAACTGAATGAAAGCTTTTCGAATAAGTTCAACAATATTATCGATCAAGTGTTGGATCATTGACTTTAAGAATTATCATAGTAAACAGAAATCGTTCCATGATCGAACAAGTGATCGAACACTTGTTCATCGAATAGATTATCGATAATTCAAATATTATTGAAATGAAACTTTAGTCATTGATGATCGAACAGATTATCGATAAAAGGATGATGGATAATGTTATCGATGAACCATGAGCATGAATATATTCAGTGAAAGACACAGACTATCTGAAATGATCGAACAGGTGATCGATCAATGAATATTTGAACAAGTGATCGATAAAGTGAGAGAAGAAATTTAATCCTGTAAGGTAAAGAAACTGATTATCGATCATGTTTTGTGAAAACATGAGTTTAAGGAAATCGGATGATCGATCATATTATCGAAAAGTCAATGATCGATTAGGTGATCGAAAATGGTTCAACATAAGTTAATGCGAATATAGCAATCCTTAGACTCTTTATCGATCATGTTATGTGAAAAGATATTATGCAAACAAGTTAAATTATCGATAATGTTATCGATAATTTGGTTGCAGAAAAACTAAATATGAGTGGATAAAGACATTGATTATCGATCATGTGATCGATAATTTTCTGATCGATAAGGTTATCGATCCAGCAGTTTAAGATGATTACCTGCATTCAGAGTTAGAGCATAATGATCGATCATGTGATCGATAAACAAGTGATCGAAAATATGATCGATAAATGATAACAGAATTAATATGCAGAACGAGTAGAGTGTGTTACCTCTTATCGAAGTCGTTATTGATAACTGATTTATCGATCATGTGATCGATAAATACACTTCAGATTTGGTTCTCTTTATCTGTTACCTGTTTGTTTTTCTGATGTGATCGATTAAGTGATCAATAATTAACTGTAACCTTATGTGATTTTCATGTTAGCGATAATCGATCATTTTATCGATCAACAACTTATCGGATAGTTCTTCGATCAAAACACTTACTACAAAACTGATTTATACCTGAGCAGTTATCTAAAAACTTAGCGATAAACGATTGATCGATCACATGATCGATCAACATACTTAACTCAATTAATCTAACTTTGTTATCATCAAAACTATAATCCTAACATTCTCCCCCTTTTTGATGATGACAAAACATAAGTTATAAATCAACACAAATAGTTTCACAGCCATAAAATAAGTGAGAATGCAAATAAATATCAGAGAAAAAGAGAAAACAAAATGTTATCGATAAAACCATTCTCCAGGTACACAAAAGTGATAGAAAAAGAGACAATTAATATCATAAAGCCATAAAACAACTATGAAACATCATCATTTTTCTTCTCCCCCTTTTTGTCAGCATCAGATGAGGGGGAAGAGGTATGAACCGAAGGAATGGTCAGGGGAATAGGGAGAGGAGGAAGGTGAGAAAGTGGAGAAAAAGATGGAAAATGAAAGGAGGGAACAGGTTGGGGTACTGTGATAAGAGCAAGAGTAGTAGGAACTGGAACAGAGGTAGATTGGACAGAAGGAGAAGTGGTGGAAATAGGAGAAGAGGGTAAGGGAGAGGAAGGAGGTGTAGGCTGAGGGTGAGGTGGAGAGGGTAGATGAAAAAGGAGATCCTCATAGCTGAAGCTTGTGCTAGGTGCAGTGAAATGGTGGCAGAGAGAAGTAACCAATCCTTTAAGCTCTTGAAGTTCCTTGTCCACTGAATTAAATCTCTCTGTAACTTCCTTTTCCAAAACCACCATAGCTTGTTGGTGAAGATCCAGAATCTTAGAAATGCCCTCAAACTTTCGATCAGAGATTTCCCCATAGTCTCTGGCAGTGGAGTAGACTCTGGTCTCAAATGCGCGAAGCTCAGCCTGAAACATTTCCCTGAGGGATCTCTCCATAAAAGATGGACCAGGAGTATGAGATGGAGCGGTAGTGGATTCAGCTTCATCCTGGGTCCGAGATGTACTAGCCACAGGTTGCTTTCCCTTATCCTTTTGGGATACCTTCTGTGATGGTGTAAAGGGAACAGAGATCCTCATCTTGTGAAGCTGAGTGAGGCCAAAACCAGGAACCTTGGTCTTGAGTTCCCCAGGCTCAAATAGAGCAATGTTATGTGCCTGAAGGAGGTAGGTGGCCAGCTGAGGATAGGGAATTGGGGTTGATCTGGACTTGTTAAGAACAAAGTCCTTCATCTCAGAATAGATAAGATCCCCAATATTAATCTTCTCCCTACTAATAATCCAGGCTAGAAGAAGATAATCATCCTGAGTGAGATGTGAGAAACTGCCGGATTTGTTTACCATGCTCCTAGAATAGATGTAATGGATGATCCTATAGAAATCACACATCTGCTTGGGAGGGAAATTCAGCTCTCCAGGGTAGTCATCACTCTGCATTAAAATTTTATAGGCTTTTACTTCATTCATATTGCCACCTCTCACAAACTCTTGGGTCCCGAGTAACTCATTTAATTTGTCACTTGTGAGTTTGAAAGATCTGCCCCTCAGTATGACCTTTAAGTAGTTTTCTTTTAGATTGTCCTGATCATCATACTCTTCTACGGATTCTATATTACAGTAGAACCTTTTAACTACTTCAGGACAGTATTCACCACCAATGATTAACCAATTTGAATAATGCTGCAGTGGGTCACTTAAGTCAAGAGCAATTTGTTCGTTTTTCCTTAGACCCTCTAAGTTCACAGATACCACGGGACAGAATTTTCTATTGGCAAAATCAGCTTTAAACTTTGCTACATTAACTTCACTATCGAGATTGCCAGTTAATAACTCAGAAAATTCAGTGGATGTACCTTCAGGAGGAATTTCTCGTGTGACTCCTTCACTTGCCCTTTGCTTTTTCTTTCTTGGTTGCTTGGGGATAGATATGTTCAAAGCGGTTTCCACGGCTTTCTGAACTGAGGCACCATCATCCAACTCGGTCTCTGATTCTTCAGTCACTATCGGTAATTTCGATCTGGAACGGGGAGATTTTCTAAGAGAGGTCGGTTGCTCTTCTGCCCGACTTTCATGAATTTTCAGAGTACCCTTCTTCTTCGTTGGTTCCTCCCTTACCTTCGGTCTATATCTTTTCTGAGTGCTAGAGGGAGTGGTGTCGCTTGCTTGAGGTTGTTTCTCCGGCCCTTCTTCCTTTTCCACATTTGGCTGTTTTACTCGAGCCATTTCGGAAGTACCGAGCGATTTCTGATTGATTAATCGGCTGAAAACGGCGATTTTGAACTTGGTGAAGGTTGGAAATGTAGCAGAGATGGGTTCGAGTGGAAGAAAGGTTGAAAGATTTAAGAGAATGGTGATTCCTGACCGTTGCGCGAAACAAGGGACCGGTATTTTTCGAGTTAGGGTTCGAAAACTGACAATGGGGTTTCAAAACAGTACCGTTATAGTCTTCGGAATTATCGATCAAGTTATCGATCAACTCTTGATCGATCACGTGTTCGATAATTATGAAGAACACACTTGAACATAGAGCAGAATTATCGATTACGTTATCGATCATGCATTTATCGAACATATTATCGATAAAATCAGTAAAAGAGATGCGTACCTGGTCTAGTTTATCGATCATCTGTTCGATAATTAAACTTATCGGTCAGCTTATCGATTAATGCTTACCAATTCCAAAGGATGGGTCTCGAATCCTTGAGGCTCTTGATCGATGTTCTGATTGATAGGGCGTTTATCGATCATATTATCGATAATTGTTGTGTTGGAGCGGTTCCCTTTCTTTACAAAGTGGATTTATCGATCAGGTGATCGATAAATTACCTTCTTCTTGCCTTAAGGATTATCGATCATTTGATCGATAATCTTATACTCTGTTTACCTCTGTTTTTCTTCATCGAAACAGAGCTTCCTGCAAAACAAATTTCTACATGCTCCGATGCTTAAGTTAGTTATTTTATCATCAAAACAATAAATTTAAACAATTAATCTTGAGAGATAGCATGAGATTTCTTACAGTTCATTGGGATTTACCATTCCCAATTCTCTTCTGAAGAAGTTAAACTTCTGTTGATCTAGAGGTTTCGTGAAGATGTCGGCTATCTGATATTCAGTGGGGATGAACTCAACCTTTACATCTTTCTTTTGAACATGGTCCCGAATGAAGTGGTGTCGGACATCGATGTGTTTGGTTCGAGCATGATGGACTGGATTTTTGGACAGACTTATCGTGCTCGTATTATCACATAAGATTGGAATCTCGCGTAAGTTGATTCCTAGATCTTGTATTTGTTGCTTTAACCATAAGATTTGAGCACAACAGCAGGCAGTGGCTACATATTCTGATTCCGTTGAGGAGATTGCCACAGTGTTTTGCTTTTTACTTGACCATGAGACAAGACATCCTCCAAAGAATTGACATTGTCCACTGGTGCTTTTTCTGTCCGTTTTATATCCACCGTGATCTGCGTCTGAGTATCCCATTAGATATTCGGTTCCTCTTTTTGGATACCAGATTCCTAAATTTTGAGTTCCTACAAGATATCTGAGTATCCTCTTGACAGCTTCTTCATGTGACTCTTTTAGAGCTGATTGATATCTTGCACACATTCCCACACTGAATTGAATATCTGGTCTACTTGCAGTGAGGTATAGTAAAGAACCGATCATCCCTCTATATCTTGTTAGATTTATGTCTTTGCCGTCTTCGTCCACATCAAGCGAACAGGTTGAGCTCATAGGAGTCTTTACACTTTTGGCATTCTCCATTCCAAATTTCTTTGGTAACTCCTTCACATATTTCGTCTGGGATATAAATATACCGTTTTTCTTTTGTTTGATTTGTAATCCCAGAAAGAAATTTAGTTCTCCCATCATGGACATCTCGAATTCTCCCTGCATAAGCTTAGCAAATTCTTGACAGAGATCTTCGTTAGTAGCACCGAAAATAATATCATCTACATATATTTGAACAATCAAACGATCTTTCTTACTTCTTTTAATGAAAAGTGTGGCATCCACTTTACCTCTTTCAAAACCTTTTTCTATCAGGAAGTTGCTAAGTCGTTCATACCAAGCTCTAGGAGCTTGCTTCAACCCGTATAAAGCCTTTTTAAGTTTGTAAACATGATTAGGAAAAATTGAATTTTCAAAACCAGGAGGTTGTTCGATAAACACTTCTTTTGATATGTAACCGTTTAGAAATGCACTTTTAACATCCATTTGAAATAGTTTGAAATTTTTATGCAAGCAAATGCCAAAAGAACTCGTATGGCTTCTAATCTGGCTACAGGAGCATACGTTTCTTCATAATCGATTCCCTCTTCTTGATTATAGCCTTTGGCTACCAATCTATCTTTGTTCCTGACGATCTGTGTGGATTCATCAAGCTTGTTTTTGAATACCCATTTGGTGCCAATGACCGGATGGTCATCTGGTCTGGGTACCAATTCCCAAACTTGATTTCTCTCAAATTGGTTAAGCTCTTCCTGCATTGCAACTATCCAGAATTCATCTGATAGTGCTTCGTCAATACTGGAGGGTTCAATGTGAGATATGAATGCCGAAAAAAGAACCTCATTGACTACTTGTCTCCGGGTTTTGACCCCTTCATTGACCTTACCAATGACTTGTTCCAGTGGATGATCTCGGTTATATCTCCATGCCTTTGGCTGTTCTAGATTTTCTCGTAAAGAGGGATCGTTTAAATCATCCCTGTTTTCTGAAACGGTTTCTGAAAATAATTTGTTTGAATTTTTGCTCAAATCCAATTTTTGAAAATTTTGAATGATCTCAGCATCATCATCATCCACAGGTTTCGAAATTGCTTCAGTTTCAGCAAACACTACATGAATTGATTCTTCTATTGTAAAAGTTCGTTTATTGAAAATTCTGTATGCTTTACTACGATTAGAGTAGCCAAGAAACAAACCCTTATCAGCTTTAGGATCGAATTTACCCAAGTTTTCTTTGTTGTTGTTGTGAATATAGCATCTGCTCCCAAAGATCCTTAGATGTGTCAGATTGGGTTTTCTCCCCTTGTACAATTCATATGGCGTCTTTCCGAGCAATGTTCTGATGTAGGCTTGAAAGAGAGCCTTTGTTATCGTTCGCCTTGGGGTTCTCAATCAAAAGTAAATCCAAGCTAAGCAGTATAATGCAAACTCGGGTCGTTTCACTTTTGGGAGCCTTTATTAATTACCTAAGCTAGACTAAATGCCATGCAATGCAATGAAATGGGGTTTTGGGTTTTTAAGATTTAAATGAATTGATCCAAAACTGAATGCAATGAAAACAAACCTAAGATACTATATTTTTGGTGTTTTAAGATAATAATGATGTAATGAAAATGATTGATAGGAAATCTCCCGAAAATGGTTTTGATGGCAATCATAGTTCACTTAAATATTGGGAGTTTCACAAATCCATTAGGTTTTTTTAATAAGAACCTCATTAACTCAATGAGTCCAAAGCTTACATTAATGAACTCATTAATGTAAACTTTATTTAGCTTCCCTAATGTGTAAATTGGAATGATCATGCAAATGGCTTAATGAAACACACAATCAACTCAATACCCAAACACAACTAGGCAAGATAAGAGAGAATCATGAGAGAGACATTAAGCATACATGCAACTACATATATTTAAGCTCAAAGTTCAACATCAATCAATCCAATATACAAAAGATAATCAGTAACCACTAATTACAGAATTAATCAAAGTATCTAACTAAGAGTTTACAATTCCTAAACCTAGGAAATCATAAATGCCTAGCTAAAAACTGAAGATTAAAACTAAAACTCCCCTTTGAAGCTTAGGAACTCATGCTACTCCACCATCTTTAAGAGTTGATAAACCCTAGCCCTCCATAGCTTCAAGAAAAGCTCCAACTGAAGTGAATCTGTCGGCCATGGTAGCTGGGAGTGGAAGGAAATGAGATGGAGTGAAGGAAAGATGAAGGAAATGGATGGGGAAGAAGATGGAGATGGAGAGGCAAGAGGATGGGAGAATAGAGGTGTTGGAGGTGATAGAATGGAGTGATAAGTCGAAAATAGGGTTTCTAAGGGCTTTTAGGGTCAATTTGGGTCGGATCATATGAGTAGAGGGTCCATTTTTGCGTTCTGGATCCGAATCTGACGTTACTGATATGAAGAGGTTCGCCGCGGCGAACTCAAAAGTTGGCCGCGGCGAACTATTCCAGAGAGGTATTCTAGTGAGATTTTGAAAGTTGGCCCCGGCGAACTCAAAAGTTGGCCCCGGCGAACTATTCCAGAATAGCCACTGATGCACATTTTCAGACTTTTTGCCACAGCACAGCATTTTCTTGGAAACTCTCATGTTGTGTAATGCTTTGGTCTTCAATCTTGGCTCTAATTCTCAAGTGTCCTACAATAAAAAGCAACAATTTGAAGTATCAATTGTCCTAGAAATCAATTGAATACAATTAATAACCAATTATGACAATTTTACCCTCAAAAAGACACTAACTCAAAGTAAGGACTCTTAATCTAAATTAAGCACAATTATCATTAAAAGGAGCCAAAACCTATGATAAAAACCCTTAAAATGATATGAAATAACATAGAATAAATGGGTTCAATCAAGGCTCTATTAGATATATAGCAGGCTGTGCTCATTGCTTCTGCCCAGAATACTTGTGAGACCCCTTTCTCATTTAGCATTGCTCTAGCCATTTCCGTGAGTACTCTATTCTTTCGTTCAACTACTCTGTTCTGTTGAGGAGTCCTTGGTGCAGAGAAGTTGTGGTCAATTCCATGCTCCTCACAATAGTCTGCAAATTCATTGTTTTTAAATTCTCCTCCGTGATCAGACCTGATTGACACAATAGATATACCTTTCTCATTTTGAACCTTTTTGGCAAAAACAATGAATGCATTAAATCTTTCATCTTTAGAGGAAAGAAACAAAGTCCAGGTAAACCTCGAATAGTCATCAACTATTACAAGAGTATACAGATTTCCTCCAAAGCTTTTTACTCTTGATGGACTGACCAAGTCCATGTGGATCATTTGGAGTGGTCTTTCAGTTGAAACTGTCTTCTTTGATTTAAACGAAGACTTTGTTTGTTTACCCTTTTGACATGCATC
The DNA here is from genome assembly GCF_004799145.2 of Neltuma alba. Classification (NCBI taxonomy): domain Eukaryota; kingdom Viridiplantae; phylum Streptophyta; class Magnoliopsida; order Fabales; family Fabaceae; genus Neltuma; species Neltuma alba. The sequence goes on from NW_021635203.1 coordinate 1,462,030, forward strand.
ACAAATGACATTATGTTCATACTGAATTTTTGGTAAACCAATAACTAAATCCCTTTTTATTAATTTTGAAAGTTGATTCATGTTAACATGTGCAAGTCGTTTGTACCAAATCCAACTTTCCTCCTTTTTGCTAATAAAACAGTTTTCAGAGGTTTTAGAGTCAATTTGAAGTGTATGACAGTTACTGTCCCTCGGAGCTCTCAGCTTGGTATTCAATTCTTCTTTCTTCAAGGGTAGGTCATCTTTGCTTATGATTAAGCATTCTTCAGAGTCAAAGATCACCCAGTTGTTTTTGTTCGCACTTTGACTGACACTGAAGAGATTATGACATAGACCTTCGACGTAGTACACGTCTTCGACCTTCATGCCTATGCTACTTCCGATTTCTCCAATTCCAGCAATTTTTCCCGATTGGTTTCCTCCGAAGCTTACTTTTCCTCCTTCTTTTGGTTTGAGTGATGTAAACTTCTCAGTGTTACCCGTCATGTGTCTGGAGCATCCGCTGTCTATATACCATTTATTTGTTCTAGATGCCTTGAGACATACCTACAAAATCACAATCATGTTTTAGGTACCCATACCTTCTTGGGTCCTTTTTGGTTAGTATGAGTTACCTTTGGCATATAAGTACCTTTGGGCACCCATTTTAATGTTCCGTAGGCTCCTTTCTTCTTATAGTAACAAGAAGAAGTTGAATGGCCTTTACGGTTGCAGTGAGAGCAAAGTGCAAATGGATTTGAAGAATGCACAGAATTTCTAAAATATGTAAGATATGATCTACCACTACTCTTTTTCTTTCCTTTAGACTTATCTTGAGTTGGATCGTATCCTATACCAGTTTTGTCCATAGAACACCATTGAGCTCCTAGGATCACTTTAAGCATTTCGCTACCTTTAGTGAATTTTTCTAAGGTTCTGGTAAGATCTTTAATCTTCCTTTCGTTCATTTCACAACCTTTGCAAGTTGAAGTCGAATCTATATTGACTTCAACCTTTGATTGTTGTTCTTCTAAAAACTTTATCCTTTTCTTAGAACTTACCAACTCCTTTGCAATTCTTACCAATTCTAAATGTAATGCATTGTATTCGGACTGTAATTCATCATAAGATGGTTCAGAAATTATTACCTCGTCTGTCTCTGATTCCTCATTTTCTTGGGCCACTAGACAGATGTTAGCGGTTTCTTCGTCATCACTTCCTTCTTCTTCATCCGAAGAACTGTCTCCCCAGATTGATGTGACGAAGGCTTTCTTCTTTCTAAATCTTTCTTTCTTCTTTTCTTTGTCCTTCGTTCTGGAAAGTTGGGGACATTCCGCCTTGATATGTCCTGGCTTCTTACATTCGAAGCAAATGATTGGATCCTTTGGTTCGTTCGGATATGATGAAATTCTGCGTTTCGGCTGGAACTTCTTTCCGGTTCTGTTTTTGTAGAATTTCTTGAACCTTCTGACTATAAGGCCCATTTAATCATCCTCAAGATCATCTTCATTATCATCTTCGCTCTCTTGAGTTTTAAGAATGATGCTTTTTCGATTCTTCTCATTCATCTCCTTTTTGTATTTTTGCTTGCTCTCATATTCAGCGAGGCTCCCGAACAGCGCTGCAACAGAACCAATGGATTCTCCTTTGGTTTCTTCAATAGCTGTTACTTTCGGTTCCCATTCTTTTGTGAGACCGCTTAGTATTTTCCTCACTTGATCTTCTTGACTATATTTCTTCCCAAGTGCAGTGAGATGGTTTATGAGATGTGAGAATCTGACTTCCATGTCTCAGATACTCTCTCCTTCCTTCATTCTGAATAACTCGAATTCAGTGGTGAGAGTGTTGATTCTGCTCTGTTTTACACCGGTGGTTCCTTCATGAGCTATCTCCAGAGCCTCCCATATTTCCTTCGCAGTTTCCAGACTTGAGACTCTGAAATATTCCCTCTGGCTAAGTGCACACGTGAGTATGTTGATAGCTTTGTCATTTAGGGTCACCAGCTTCTTGTCTTCCTCATCGAACTCCCTGGGACTCTTGCGTACTTGTTGGCCATCTATTGTTTTCATTGGGACATAGTTGCCGTGTTCTATTACGTCCCACAAACCATACTCTGTGGCCTTGATGAAGATTTTCATCCTCATTTTTCAGAAGGTATAATTTTCTCCATTGAAGCCTGACGGTTTGGATGTTGAACATCCTTCCGGTAGCACGCTATCTCCGAATCCTGCCATTAGATCTCTCTTCGGACTGTTAAATCCTTAATGAAGAGACCTGCTCTGATACCAAATGTTAGAATCAATCTCACCCAAGAGGGGGTGAATTGGGTGAGTTACAAAAATTTAATATTAAAATGAGATAGTATTGAAAAACAGAGAGTCAGAGTCAGGAGAGATTTCACCGCAGAGAGAAGACACAAGATTTATACTGGTTCGGTCCTAACCACTTGACCTACGTCCAGTCCTCAGAACACCTCTGAGTATTTCACTATCTTCCAAGATCGACAGGGCTCTTGGTGCCTCGGTACAATAATTGAATCGCTCAATCACTCCCCCTTACTCCCGTAAGGATACAAGCCCTCTCAAGAGTCCTCACTCTTGAGTATCACCTAATAGTATTTAATGAAGAGTAGCTATCGACTCTCTTACAGAGTGAATTTAATGATGAACACTGACGCTCAGTAGTATTGCGGAAAACAGAGTATTGAATGCTAGACTTAATAATCACAGGTGGTAGTTTCGGTATTCAATCCCCTCATTAATGCTTCTTCGCGCCTTTTATAGTTGAGGTCGTTAATTAGCCGTTAGACGGAAGAGCTTCTAGCCGTTGTGACACAGTTTGCGTGTTTCGCCGGTTTCAACGGTTCCGCCATTAATGCGTCTGAGCTTCTGACACTGTAGATTGTGGTTTACGTAATCCCGTTGAAGAGCCATTGTATTCTTTCTTAGTAATCTGCACATTTTAAAACTTTAAACAACAAGGAGTCTTGTGGTGTAGGTTTTAATTAAGAACAAGAAGAAAAACAAATTTATCATTCAATGATCTTGGACGAAATGATTTGTTTGTAGAAAGAGCAGAAAAACATTCTGGGTATGTTGATCGAAGTGGTGTTCGATTACATGTTCATCGATCAGGTTATCGATAAACTGAATGAAAGCTTTTTGAATAAGTTCAACAATATTATCGATCAAGTGTTGGATCATTGACTTTAAAAATTATCATAGTAAAGGAAAATCGTTCCATGATCGAACAAGTGATCGAACACTTGTTGATCGAATAGATTATCGATAATTCAAATGTTATTGAAATGAAACTTTAGTCATTGATGATCGAACAGATTATCGATAAAAGGATGATGGATAATGTTATCGATGAACCATGAGCATGAATATATTCAGTGAAAGACACAGACTATCTGAAATGATCGAACAGGTGATCGATCAATGAATATTTGAACAAGTGATCGATAAAGTGAGAGAAGAAATTTAATCCTGTAAGGTAAAGAAACTGATTATCGATCACGTTTTGTGAAAACATGAGTTTAAGGAAATCGGATGATCGATCATATTATCGAAAAGTCAATGATCGATTAGGTGATCGAAAATGGTTCAACATAAGTTAATGCGAATATAGCAATCCTTAAACTCTTTATCGATCATGTTATGTGAAAAGATATTATGCAAACAAGTTAAATTATCGATAATGTTATCGATAATTTGGTTGCAGAAAAACTAAATATGAGTGGATAAAGACATTGATTATCGATCATGTGATCGATAATTTTCTGATCGACAAGGTTATCGATCCAGCAGTTTAAGATGATTACCTGCATTTAGAGTTAGAGCATAATGATCAATCATGTGATCGATAAACAAGTGATCGAAAATATGATCGATAAATGATAACAGAATTAATGTGCAGAATGAGTAGAGTGTGTTACCTCTTATCGAAGTCGTTATTGATAACTGATTTATCGATCATGTGATCGATAAATACACTTCAGATTTGGTTCCCTTTATCTGTTACCTATTTGTTTTTCTGATGTTATCGATTAAGTGATCGATAATTAACTGTAACCTTATGTGATTTTCATGTTAGCGATAATCGATCATTTTATCGATCAACAACTTATCGGATAGTTCTTCGATCAAAACACTTACTACAAAACTGATTTATACCTGAGCAGTTATCTGAAAACTTAGCGATAAACGATTGATCGATCACATGATCGATCAACATACTTAACTCAATTAATCTAACTTTGTTATCATCAAAACTATAATCCTAACAGTCGTTGGACTTGTGGGGTTGCTTCAGCTTGCACTTGCTCAGGTTGTCGTAACTGAGCAATTGCTGTTGCTACCGCTGCTGCTATAACAGCATCTCTCTCTTCTTGCTGCCATAACTGCGCCTCTTATAATTGCTGTACGACTCGTTGTTGTTCATCCAGCCTATTCATTACTTGCTGGATAGGATCTCTATGTGGTTCCTCAGGAGTGTTTCTTGCTCCTCTCCGTGTTCTTACCATTTCGCTTATTCTTTAGTTAACTATGGGAGAATAAAGGAACTCCTTAATCATTTATCATAAAAACATACCCCTCTTATTTATATAACTAACATTTGTACAACAACACAAGGATTATACAGAGTCTTTAGCAGTTAGTCTAACTTATATACAGTCCAAAACTATTTACACTATATACATCATCAGTCTAACATTAGCCGTGACCAGCTCACGGAAAAGTAGCCCATACAAAGGTCTCTATGGCGTCGACCATCTTCAGGAAAGTACATTTGGGTAGGCGATTACATATCTCATTGACTCCTTCATTCCATTTCCATGTCTTGGGGATTACATGATACAAGGCTAGGATCCAATCATCATCTCCCAAGGTACGATCCTCTCTAGTCACCCAATAATAAAGGCTCTTAATATCCTCTAAGAACCTTAAGTATACGTCAGCTTCCTGGTGCTCATACGGCTTAATGAAATGGCTTCTAAACTGGAACTCTCGAACTAGTTGAGGAAGGCACTGGAACTCTTTCTTAATTTCAAGTGTAGGGATCTTACTCGGACCTGCTCCATCATTACTAGGTATCTTAACAACTGCTGCTATATCATTAGAGGCAACTGTGGCAGTGTCTCTCTCTAGAGCCTTCCCTTTGAAACCGAAGTAATCTACCTAAGTACCTGGGGATTTAGTGCTAAGCTCTCCATACCTCTCAATATCCTCGTACCACCATGTCTCATTGTACCACCATGGATATGGCTCACCGGGCATGACCTTGCTAATGGTCTCTCCTGATTTTCCACTTCCACTATAGATAGCCATTACCTAAGCTTTCTGTAATCCTAATGACCAAATAAACTCATTAATAAGCACTATAACATGTTTCACTCAAGATTCAGAGCATACAAAATTTCAAAATTTATTCTGAGTGCCAGAACCATTTGCTCTGATACCATAAATGTAACACCTTACATTTGTGACCTTACATTGTGTCAAGTTAAGATATTCGGAAGCGCAAATTAAGGTTACCGGGTTGAAAAAAACCTAAATTTGAAAATTTCTTTTCCCGCATTACTATTCACTGTAACCTTAAACTTGGCATAACTTTGGAAAATCATAACTAATTCTAGAAAAATCGAAACAAGGTCGTTCTAAGTCTCACTCGAAGCTCTTAACATCATCTATCAAGGAAAAATGACCTCAGGTTCCACTTTAATCAGAAACGTATCCGATTTTAATTTTGAAAAGTACTGTTCATTTGGTCATTTTTCTATTTTCCAGGATTTTTGCCTAACTTCGAAAAGGCATAACTTCTTGCACAGAGCTCCGATTGTGACGCTTTACCACTCATTTTAAAGGGAAAAATAAGATCTATTTGCATGCCAAATTTCACAACCATGACCAGGGTCTTCATTGGTCAAAGTTTGGTCAAATCTAGACCATTTTTATCCCCTTTTTCACTAATTCTAGCACCATTTCGTTTTTCACTATAAGCATACCAGAATCACATATAAAGGTGCTCTACCATTAATATACATTTCAAAAGGTCATCATATCATGTATTCAAGATCAGAATATGCTTACATGGCTTAAAAGAGAAAGGTTCAAAACCATATAATATAGTACATAACTAATGACTTCCTCAAGCCATGATTATTTCTTTTCCCTTCTCTTTGGAAGTAGTAGCACCTAGAATACCATGTTATAGGAGGAATGAGATTTCATAGAAATCCCAGTAGCATTGAACATACAACCATCAAGTCAACATGCATAAGATGTCATGCTACATGCAGTAAAATAACATTGCTAGTCTTTATGCCATGCCATAACCATTCTGTATCCATGTCATCATATCATGGAGTATATAATCATTCTGGTCAAAACTCAATCATGCAAGAGCCAAGGCATACATTGCAAGGAGTTCACATCATTTGGGCATAAACATTCTCATGGCACATAAACACACATAGCAGAAACACCAAATGCAGGTCAACAAAATAATTGCAAGTTCACGCTACCTCAATTCCACGCTTAATGTTTCCTCCTTGTTTCCTTGCTTGAGATCCTCCTAGGTTTCCAGAAAATTGCCTATCAACCATACAATAAGGGTATGGTAAATTCCATATCCAGTATACAATTCTTTCTCTATATAATGCTACCCTTGTGCCTTTCAATTTATAATTTCTGTATACCTTTTCTAAACCTTTGACTTTGGTTTGACCAAGCCTTAATCCTCAGTTAAGGTCTTGGAATTCTTCCTTAATCCATGATTAATCATGCTTTCTTGGTTAATCACTAACCCTTAATCCTTAATCCAATATTTAATTAAGGTCCTCAAGTCATATAGTCATTAGTACAACATAATCTTCTAAGATTAAGTCACTAATCCCTTATGGATTAACCATTAATCATTCTCCAATCAATATGATTAACCTTTAATCATTCCTTAATCAACATGATTAATCATAATTAATCATCCTTCAATTAGCATAACTAATCACTAATTACTAATTAATCAAGGTAGCTAACGTTAATTACTTACTAATCTTTAATCAAATAGCATGATTAATCTTAGCTATCACTAAACCATAATTAATCAAGGTAATTAATCCTAATCTTCCTTAAATAAATAATTAACTAAAAATAATTAACACTTAGGGAGGTAAACGTACCTTAATTAGCTCTTAATCGGCGATTAGAGGTGTCTAACTTTGCTTTCTCCCTTTCTCTCTCCTAGAACTCAAGAACACAACATTCCCTCTCATGCAAATCACTTTGGCCGAATTGTTCATGGAAGGGGGGGTATTTATAGGCTTTGATTTTTTAAAATTCCAAAAATGCCCTTCGGGAAAAAGATGCGATCTCGGCCGTCCATTTTTTTCCACTTTACACATGGACAAATCCTAGGGCACACACCATAAGAAGTTGACACATGGATGGACACCTAATCACCATGTGATTTTCATGTGGAAATAAAATATTATTTTATTGTTTTGTCTCTTATTTCCCTTTATGCCCTTGAACAATTTGAAAAATTCCAACTTTGTCCTTCCCCCTTATTTTTGGCCAAAATATTACTCTAAATATTGGGAGAAAAATGACTCATCCAATATTCAGTGCAATCCACTAATTATTTGTGTATTTTCGGTCTAATTTCCCAACAATCCTGTCCAATTTACTGTCACGAAATTTTGATTTCAACACCTCATTAAATTCCCCTCATTCCAAGGGTATTCCATGATTTTTCTCAAGTTTTACCTCCCTCTATAATTTTCTAAATTTTATTCCGTCAAAAATCACTATTCTACCGATAATAATTCGGTAATAAATATTCTTTAAGCTAACCTCTGTACATCCAAAGGTGGGAAGTAATTTTATAAATTAGGATAATATGTCACATAATTTATCCATATTTTTCCTTGAATTTTTGAGGCCTCTATATATTTTAAATAATGGAAATTGGCTAATTTTCTTTAATTAACCAAAAATTCCAATAATTACAAATAATTCCCTGATAAATTATTTTTAATCCTATATGCACCTTCTAAGCCTCAAACATTATTCTATACCCTCTTTTCTATTTTTCATGATTTTCTAGGAATTTTCAGGAATTTCGGACATTATTTCCAATACTGCCCTTTCTTAACCGATCTTTTCAAAAATGACCGTTATGTCCCTATCCTGATTTTCCTTCATAGCCTGGATCCTCTACCAGTCTACTATACTATTTGGCCTTAGTCAGTCTCAAGTCATTCATCAATTAGAATAAGATTATCAGGGTGTGACAAATAACTGGCGCAGTACTTCTATGATGGGTTGAAGAACCAAGAGAAGGGTATGTTGGATGCTGCATCGGGAGGATCTTTGATAGACTCCACTGCTGAGGAGGCTTGGGATTTGATAAAGAAGATGGCCCTGAATCTTCAACAACATGGTGTGAGAGATACTAGAGGAGTGCATGAGGTGGGAGCTGCTATGGTGCACAGTAGGAGAATGGACGCTCTGGAATCAAAAGTAGATTCTTTGGGAAGCCAAGTGACATCTCAATTGTCTTTGATCACTGCTGAATTGAAGAATATGAGTGTGCAACGCCCATCCGCTCCTATGGACATTACAGCGCCTAGTTGTGAAACATGTGGATCAGTCATGCATATTTCTAGCGTTTGTCCAGGCCGCTATGAGGAAGTGTCTACAGTCTTCCAAGGCCGTCCAAATCAAAAATGGGACCCCTATTCTAACACTTACAACGAGGGATGGAAAGCAAACCCTCGATTGGGCTGGAGGAATGATGATAGTAGACCTCCAAACAAATTTCAGAAGAGTGGAGGAGCTGGTCTATCTTCAAACCAGTTCCAAAACCAATCTCAAGCCCTAACTATCCCACCTAAGGATGAAACTAATCAACTCCTACAAAATATGATGACCTTAATGAAGGAAGAAAGGACTGCTAGCGCTACTCAGTTCAACTCCTTAGCTTCACTAATTTAACAAGACTCATCCAAGAATGATGCTAGATTTAGTGCTTTGGAAAAGAGGATGGAGTAATGGGAGACTAAATCTGAGAACATTAACACCTATGTAACTCAGTTGTCCAACAACATGAGTGAGCAACAAGCAAGGAGTAGTGGCAATTCCATCCAACACTGTTATCAATCCTAAGGGCTTGAATGCTATTACCCTTAGGAGTGGGAAGCAAGTGAAATTCAGAGAAGAGGAGGAATCACTTGATGAGGAGATTGAGTGTGATAAGCCTCTTCCTGCACCTACAAGGGTTAAGAATTCTGAGAGTGCAAAAGAGAGAGAACTGCTAGCTGAAAAGAAGTCAACCTTGCTAAGTAGCAAAGAAGCAAGATCTGAGAGCAACTATGAGCAAGTAGCATCAAAGGAGCATGTTGGGTCATCTAAGCATGGAGCCGATAAGCTGAATGATAAAGAGGTAAATCTCAAGGACCTTCTTTTTCCTAATTCGTACTTGATAAGCAAAAGAAAGACTGAAACTAAGTATGAAAAAGATATTATTGATTTGTTTAGTAGAGTGGAAGTTAATATTCCTTTGCTTGATCTTGTTAAGAGGGTTCCTGCTTATGCTAAATACCTTAAAGACTTATGTACCCATAAGAGAAAGTTTAGACCAAATGAAAGAGTCCAAGTGAGCTCAAATGTGTCTGCCCTGTTTAAACCTCAAATCCCTGTGAAATGCCAAGACCCTGGATCCTTCACCATCCCTTGCACTATAGGAAAAGTTTCTATAGGGGGAGCCTTATTAGATCTAGGGGCAACTATTAATGTCATGCCTAAGTCTGTATACACTTCACTAGGAGTCAAGACTCTTAAGTCAACCACTGTAGTACTCCAGTTAGCTGATAGGACTATTAGGTATCCAGAAGGCATCATAGAGGATATTTTGGTACAGGTTAAGGATTTGGTCTTTCCTGCTGATTTTTATGTACTTGACATGTCTTCTGAGCTTGTTCATGACACCACACTGATTCTTGGTAGACCTTTCTTGAGGACTGCTAACACTATGATTAGCATGAAAGAAGGAACCATCACTATGGAAGTAGGAGATCATAAGGTTTGTTTTAATATGTATGAAGCAATGAAGCATCCTTATGAAGACTATTCTCTTTTGGGTGTTAATATGATTGATGTTGCTATTGATGATGCTTGTTCTGAGTTTGAATTGCAAGATGATTCCTCTAGTGATTCTGCTGATGAGGATGACACTATTTCTTCTTTTTCATCTCTTTATTCTTTTTCTTCTACTTGCTCATGTGGAGGTGATGTAACATGCCTTAACTGTACAGTAGTTAATTACATGTTGTCCATTCCACAAGCATTCACTGTTTCATCTACTGATTCGCATATGAGTTCCATTCCTTCTATTGTCAGTGATGATTCTCTTGGAGAAAGGTTCTCTGTTGATGTTGCAGGTGATTCTAGCATATTGGAGGCTGATACTGCAGTGGCAATTGATGAAGCTTATTCACCTCAGCGAACATGCTTGACTGAAGAGAACGAAGATAGTCCACTTTCAGCGATTCCACCTGCTCATATGATGCAGAGACACCTTAAGTTAAAGGATTATTCTCAATCCCTTACATCTCCTAACTTGTCTACTTTTGATTCTTTTCATACCATAAGATATTTGAATGACTTGTTATCCAGTGATGACTTAGGTATGCAGAAGAATTCATCCAAAGCAGTTGCTGTGATGGATCAACTTGATGTTGGTTCAATGCTTGGAAAAGTTAGAGATGGTAAAGCTAGCCACATGGGATCTGAACTCTCACTGGTTGAAGGAAAGGGGAGTAATCTGTTCTCTCTTGAACTTCATAATTTGATCCCTCTATTGTGCAACCACCTGTACTTGGTTTCAAACCCCTACCCCCTACTGTGAAGTATGCTTTTCTAGAGTCTGATGAGCGATTACCTGTCATTATAGCTAACTCCCTGTCTAAGGTTGAGGAAGAAAGACTCCTTACTGTTTTGAGAGAGCATAAGAGGGCTATTGGGTGGACTTTAGCGGATATTCCGGGGATTAGCCCAGCCATTTGCACACATAGGATCCTGCTTAGTGAAGGTTCCAAATCAGTGAGACAACCCCAGAGGAGACTAAACCCCCTGATTCTTGATGTGGTTAAGAAGGAAATTACCAAACTTCTAAGTGCTGGGATCATCTATCCCATATCTGATAGTGAGTGGGTTAGTCCGATACATGTAGTGCCTAAAAAGAGTGGGGTTACTGTGGTTAGAAATGATAGGGATGAGCTTATTCCTACAAGAGTTCAGAATTCCTGGCGTGTGTGCATAGATTATAGAAAACTCAATGATGCCACACGAAAAGATCATTTCCCTCTTCCTTTCATAGACCAGATGCTTGAGAGACTTGCAGGCAAATCTCATTACTGTTTTCTAGATGGTTTCTCTGGGTACTTTCAAGTACCTATTGCGCCAGAGGACCAAGATAAAACTACTTTCACATGCCCTTTTGGTACCTTCGCCTATCGTAGGATGCCTTTTAGGTTATGTAATGCTCTAGGGACTTTCCAACGTTGTATGATGGCTATATTCTGTGATTTCTTAGAGGAATGTATAGAAGTCTTTATGGATGATTTTACTGTTTATGGTGGTTCTTTTGATGATTGTCTTGCTAGTCTTGAAAAAGTTTTAAAAAGATGCATTGAAAAGAATTTGATTCTAAACTTCGAAAAGTGTCATTTTATGGTCAATGAAGGGATAGTGCTAGGGCATTTGATTTCTAAAAAGGGAATTGAAGTTGATAAAGCTAAGATTGAGGTTATATCTTCTTTGCCTTATCCTGCTTGTGTTAAAGATATTAGATCATTTTTGGGTCACGCGGGATTTTATAGGCGGTTTATAAAAGATTTTAGCAAGATTGCTTTACCTCTCTCTTTTACAAAAAGTTGTGAAATTTGATTTTGATGATTCTTGTAGAGTTGCTTTTGATGATTTAAAGTCTAAACTCATTTCTCCTCCTATTCTTGTTGCACCTAACTGGACCTTGCCCTTTGAGATTTCATGTGACGCTTTTAATTTTGCTGTAGGAGCTATGTTAGGCTAGTGGGAGGAGAAGCTCTCAAGAGTCATTGCCTATGCTTCGAAAACACTGGATGCAGCTCAAGTCAACTATACAACAACAGAAAAAGAGCTATTTGCAGTTGTTTTCGCTTTAGAGAAGTTTAGGCCTTACTTGTTAAACTCTCATGTGACTGTTTTTACTGATTATGCAGCTGTTCGCTATCTTCTGAAGAAACCACAATCGAAGCCAAGATTGATTAGGTGGGCATTACTTCTCCAGGAATTTGACATTGAAATAAAGGATCGAGCAGGGGCAGAGAACCATGTAGCCGATCACTTAAGTAGGCTACCTGATGATACACAGGGAGTAGACTCTTCTGAACTCACCTGTGATTCCTTTCCTGATTCAGTATTATGTGCCTTAGTTGTTAAAGAGCCTTGGTATGCACATATTGTTAATTATCTTATAACTGGACTCACCCTTCCTTTTATGTCTAAATTTCAGGCACAAAAACTTCAAAGCGAATCGAGACACTACATTTGGGATGCCCCTCACCTATGGCGGATATGTAGTGACCAGGTTATAAGAAAGTGTGTGCCTAGTGAAAAGTTTGAGTCTATCATAGCAGCTTGCCATTCCATGGTTTGTGGTGGTCATTTCAGTGCAAGGAGAACATCTAGGAAGATTTTAGATTCAGGTTTTTATTGGCCAACCCTTTTTAAAGATTCTTATGATTTTTGTCGGTCCTGTGACAAATGTCAACATTTTAGAGGGTTAGGTAAAAGACACGAAATGCCTCAACAACCTTTACTGTTTTGTGAAATGTTTGATGTTTAGGGAATTGACTTCATGGGTCCCTTTCCTCCGTCCTTTGGTTTTATATACATTCTTCTAGCTGTTGATTACGTCTCCAAATGGATAGAGGCTATACCTACTAGAAAAGATGATGCCCAGGCGGTTTCTAAGTTTCTTAAGTCCAATATTTTCTGTAGGTTTGGGATTCCAAGGGCTGTGGTGAGTGATAGAGGTACACATTTTTGTAATAAGGTAGTAGATAACTTGTTTTCTAAATTTGGTGTCACCCACAAAGTCTCCACTGCATATCACCCCCAAACCAATGGCCAAGCTGAAGTGTCCAATCGAGAGGTGAAACAGGTACTGGAGAAGATAGTCAAACCATACAAGAAAGATTGGAGCCTAAGATTAGAGGAAGCATTGTGGGCCTATAGAACTGCCTATAAGTCACCAATTGGAATGTCTCCGTATCGCTTAGTCTTTGGCAAAGCATGCTACCTACCAGTAGAGTTGGAGCATAAAGCATATTGGGCAGTCAAACAATGTAACATGGATTTGAAATCTTCTAGGATGGAGAGGAAGTTGCAGCTGCAAGAATTAGAGGAGTTAAGATTGGAGGCCTATGAGAACTCTCGACTTTACAAGGAGAAGACAAAACTTGTGCATGATAAGGGTCTCCTACGGAAGAATTTCAAGGTGGGAGACAAGGTACTGATGTTTAAGACCAGATTCACGTTTAAGCAAGGAAAGTTCAATACCCGTTGGGATGGACCTTACACAGTCACAAAGGTGCACAATTTTGGAATGGTGGAGCTTCTTAATGAGGAAACTAGAGCAAAGCTTAAAGTTAACGGCCATCAACTGAAGCTCTACCATGAGAACCAAAAGCCTCCTTAGCTCCCTGGTCGTTTCTTTCCTTTACTCATTTACATGCTTTTGCTTAATTATTGATCTTGCTATGTTTTGTGCATTGTATGTTGAATGAGTGTGGGAGAGAAACCCTTTTCAGTAGGAAAGTAGTGTAGTTATTGTTTGAATTCAATAAGACCCCCTGGAAGTTTTGATCTCTATCTTATCTTGTTTTGTGCTTGATGATTTGGTGCTTGGAATGAATTATATGATTCAGATTGATTGAGAAAGTTTGTATTTGGTATACTGCTTAATCATGGATTTATTGAGCACCTTTTGATCTCTTCTGTTGCACTTTAAAGTTTTTGAAGTATTCAGCTTTGTCTGTTGTTTGGTGTTGTGTTTCTCTAATGTTTAAGTGTTTTCTGTACTGTTCTGTGCCCTCTATGACACTTCGCCGCGGCAAACCCTAGCCTTCACCGCTGCGAAGTGGTTTGTTTTCTCTTGTGTTGCTCTCGATGATGTTTCACCACGGCGAACTTATGCTTTCGCTGCGGTGAAGGTCACCAGTCTCTGTGTGTTCCTCTCGTGATGGTTTCGCCGCGGCGAAACGTCCTTCTCCTCCTTTGTTTTTCGTCTCGGGCATGGTTCGCCGCGGCAAACCCGCCGTTTCTGCACTGGACGGTTTCCTTTTTCCCTGATTTTTCGCGTGATTTTCCCGTTTTGCCCCCCATTCTCAGTCACCCACTCTTCTCTCTTAAGCCCTTTTCGGTCTTTTCCCCTACCCATTCATTTAAACCCCTTTTAACCTATGTCATTCATATCCGCCGGTCCCTATTATTTTGCTCCAGCTTTCCATTCGAAACCGTCGGCCCCCTCACTCTAAACATCTCCCTCTTCGGCTTCCCTGCTCTTAGCGTGCGTTCCAGCGGTTTCTTCCCCTCCCGTCGGCTCCCTCTGTCTCTTTCTCCATCTCACCGTCGACCCCCCTCTTCTCTTCCCCCTTATCTTCTATTTTTCGGTTCTCTCTCCCTCTCTCTTTCCTCCACCGTGCGCCTACTTCTCTCTCCCTCTCGGTATGTTTTTTCTCCCTTTCTTTGTTCTTTCCTTTAGTTTCATTTTTGTTTAGTTGTTATTTAGCTTGTTTGTTCTGGTCCTATGTTGTTTGATTGGGTTATTTTGTTGTTAGATTGTAGTTACGTAGCCTGTAGGTTATCTAATGATTCATAGTGTATTGTGTTTTTCTTTAATCTCTTTGCTTAATTTTGAAAACTTTTAGTCCTCTGAAAACCTATGAATCATTATATAACCATTGGCTACTATCTAGGTTATAATTTTGGTTTTTTCTGGGTTGTTTAGGTTGTGGTTGTTTATTCTTTGTTCAGTGTTTCTGTTGTGTGTTGTTATAGGAAAATGCCTCGCACCAAACGCCCTGAACCCTTACCCGCATCTGACTCAGACTCAGATGAAGCCTTGTCTTATGACGACCTCTATAAGTTAGTAGACAAACGCCCCCTCCTTAAGGAGAGACCCTTTCCTCTTGACCCACCTGATAAACCTTGTCGCTAGGTAATCAAAGTTTTACTAGGGAAAATGCAGCAAGTGAGGCACTACCTAGGTCATTCTTCACAAGGAGCCTTAAGTTGTATTTCAATTCTTAACAATTCACTATTAATTATCAAATTACCAAGATGAGAGCTTTAGTTCAGAAAAAGAGAAATCAAAACAAGAAACAAATCTAATGAAAGGTAAATTGCAAATGAGATTCAGATGAGAGATAGTAGTTCCCCTAGCAATTTATCCAACCTTCCTTGTTCAATCTTATAATTTGGAGTCTCTTAGTGTCAATTAAATGGATAGATTCAGCTACTGCTCAAATCTCTCTTAACATAGATCAGAAACAACTATCTTACTAGATTCATTATTTTGATCTATGAGAAGGAAAATCAATTGACAAGAACACTTGAGAAGCAAGTTGCAATTCTCTAAGAATGACCACAACTGTGAATCATCAATATATTCAACCAAAATTCAGATTTACAGAACAACAGTCCAAGTAAAACGAATTAGATTTACAAATCAACAGAGAATCCTCTATTCAACTGAACTAAAGGACAAAACTCACATCTGAATGTTCAATCAGATCTAAATTCCAAGAAACATAAATCTAATAACTCAATCTTCATTCTAATCACAATTGTTCAACTGAAACAAATGACTCTTAGAATAGAAGGTAGAAAATAGATCTGAAATGACTCCCTGTTTAGCTCCATGAACTCAGGTCAGCTTCATTGCTAGCAGAACTTGGAAATTCAGCTACTCATACTCTGGATTAGGGTAGAAACAGCAAGAATTGATGAAAGATCCATGGTTGATCGGTGGAAATTGATGGAATTGGACGAAAATGGAAGAGAGAAATGAGAGAGGGCGGAGAGAGCAAGAAATTCGCGGCTGGAGGGAGAATGGGTAACTGAAATCTACTCCCCCGTTGAAGCGCGCGACTTCAGCTTTTAAATCTGGAAATTTCGGTCATCCGCCGCGGCGCCTCAGTCAATCCGCCGCGGCTCCTGTCCTGTACGGCGTCGTTTTGATTAATGATCCTGAGCTTCATGAAAACCTCCGTCCGCCGTGGCGCCTTAGTCCATCCGCCGCGGCGCTTTTCACCGAGAGTACCTTGGAAATCCGCCGTGGTGCCTTCCCAAATCAGCCGTGGCGCCTTAGACAGAATGGCCAAAATGCTACTGAAACTTCCTGAAATTCATGCCAAAGCAGGGATCAAAAGTACACACAAATAAAATCATATAAAAACATGTAAAAACACTTGCAAAACCTCATAATTCTTCTCACCAACTCTTATACACAATGAACCTAATTATGCCCAAAGTATGTAAATATAGACGCAAAAGTATGTGTTTAGGGCTAGAAATGTATGTAAATAATGAGACTTATCAACTCCCCCACACTTAGCTTTTGCACTCCTGGGCAAATCAAGTTTAAACTTATTGTGAAAGAGAAGGATGCGAGAAAGGAATAAGCAAGCTCAAAAGTTCAGGTTACAACTGCAACCAACAATGATTCTTCAACCAATATCCATCCATGGAACATTCTAATGCAAGAAATCAAGCAATGATATGTAATTTAATCCAAGTGAATAAGATATAGAAGACCACACAAGGGAATTAGTGTATCACTCAACTAACAAGTATCAAAGGTTCTTTCACTCAATTCACTTATTCAAATGCTCTACCATATGCTTGTAATAGCTCTACCTCTCCACCACTTAAATACATAAGTACTCAAGAATCAAGAGGACTTTTGTGGCTTGTAATGTAAGGGATGAGAAGAAATGCACAAGGATGCATAGAAGGATAGAGATAATATGTGAATCAATGTGTAGAATTCAATAGCATTAGTAATATTCAATTGAGGATTTGACTTCTTGATCTTGAAGTCTAAAGCTATAAAGGTGCTTTTATTCCCACTTTCTTTTCTTTTCTTGCCTTTTTATTTCTTTTCAACTTTTCTATTCTCTTTCTCTTTTTGTTTTTTTTTTCTTTTTTTTTTCTTTTTTCTTTTACATTCGCATGTTTCTTCTTTTCTTTGTTGTTTTTTTTTTTTTAAGTCCAAGTATGCATCTCCTCATATCAATCCATCAATTGAATCCATCAAAATGCTAGTGAATTCTAAAAGGAATTAATGAAATGAAATATGCATCCTTGTAGGAAAAAGGTTTTATAAATGAGAGTGAAATGAATGGAAAAATTCAGCTAAAAAGGCTCAAATGGGTAACAAGGGATAAATCATGCAGGGGTTGGCCATTTGGTCTAAGTAGCTAAATTGAATGAATGCCTCAATCATGTTCAAGAATACTAATGTTACATGTGGTCTTGATTAAGAACTAAGACAAGTTCTAGAGAGTATAAGAACTAAGTGAATGCACACACCAGAAATGAATATAAAGGCTCAAAGAATCCTTCCAACTAGGCTTGTCTTCCATATTCATTCACCTCAGGTAAAGAACACATCATGCTTAATCTCTATGCATTAGAAAATTTCACTTCAAGATATTAATTTCTAAATCAAATCAGTCACAAATGTAACATTAGAAATCCTGAAGCAAGCTTAAACCTTCAAAAAGTTTTTGAAAACTGAGGTTCTTCTACAAAAGACACAGAACACACAAAAACACAACATTCACTCCCCCACACTTGATCCTTGCATTGCCCTCAATGCAAATTTGAACAAAAGATAGCAAGGAAAATTGGTAAGGGAAGGAATGGAAAGAAACAACAGAACACTTCAAAACAAACTAAAAACAACCTACACTTGCTACTAGTTATGCCCTCCCCCACACTTGCTCAAAAATGGAGTTCAAGAATGATAATAATCAAATAAACACAGACTAAAGTGTGTAAGGAAGGGGACAACCTGAAATTATGGTGGATCAAAATTCTCCTTGTAGATTTTGAGCAGGTGGCCATTGACCTTGAAAGTCTTACTGCTCTTCTCATCTAGCAGCTCTATCATGCCAAATTTGTGAACTTTAGTGACCAAGTATGGTCCTTCCCATCTAGTGCTCAACTTCCCAGGTTTAAATGTGAATCGTGCTTTATACAGCAACACTTTATCTCCAACCTTGAAAGTCTTCCTTAGGATTTGCTTGTCATGAATCATCTTTGTCTTCTCCTTATAGAACCTGGAATTTTCATATGCTTCGAGTCTCAACTCTTCAAGTTCCTGCAATTGCAATAATCTTTCCATACCAGCAGAATCAAAATCAAGGTTACATGCTTTTACAGCCCAAAGAGACTTATGTTCAATCTCAACCGGTAGGTGACACATCTTACCATAAACCAATCTGTAAGGAGACATGCCTATTGGGGTTTTAAATGCAGTTCTATATGCCCACAAAGCATCATCTAATCTGGCACTCCAATCCTTCCTAGATGGTTTAACTATTCGTTCCAACACCTTCTTGATTTCTCTATTTGCATTTTCAGCTTGCCCATTACTTTGGGGATGATAAGGTGTGGATGTCTTATGTGTCACACCATACTTGGTGAATAACCCTTGTAGCAATTTATTACAAAAATGAGTGCCATTATCACTAACTACTGCTCTAGGAATGCCAAATCTAGAAAAGATGTTATTTTTCAGAAATTTTAAAACAGTAGCAGCATCATTCTTTTTGGTTGCTATGGCCTCTACCCATCTTGAAAGGTAATCAACTGCAAGAAGAATGTATGTAAAACCCATAGAAGGAAGAAAGGGGCCCATAAAATCAATACCCCATACTTCAAACACCTCACAGAAAAGCATTGGGTGTTGGGGTAATTCATGTTTCTTAGTTAGGCCACCAAATCTTTGACAAATGTCACAATTCTTGCAATACTCATAAGAGTCTTTAAAGAGTGATGGCCAATACAAACCAGCTTCCAATATTTTTCTTGCAGTCTTGTTAGCACTAAAATGACCTCCACAAGTTTGAGAGTGGCAAGCATGCAGGATGTCTTGAAATTCTTCATTTGGTACACATCTCCGAATGATTTGGTCGCTGCATACCTTCCAAAGGATTGGAGGATCCCAAATGTAGTGCTTAGACTCACTCTTAATCTTCTGCATCTGAAAATGAGACAAAGAGGGGGGAATTAGACCAGCAACTAAAAAGTTGACAATATGGCCATACCAAGGTTCCAAGAGAGACAAGGCAGAAACAGAACAATCCTTAAACTCATCACAAACAGAATCTGAACCGATTACTCCCCTTGTAGTTTCTGGTAAGCGACTTAGATGGTCAGCCACCACATTTTCTGCTCCAGGTTTGTCTTTGATGTCAATGTCAAACTCTTGGATCAACAACATCCACCTTAAGAGCCTCGGTTTGGATTGTGGCTTGCTGAAAAGATACTTGACAGCAGAATGATCAGTGAAAACAGTAACCTTAGAGTTAATTAGGTAAGGCCTAAACTTGTCTAATGCAAAAACAATAGAAAAGAGCTCCTTTTCAGTAGTTGTGTAATTAGTTTGAGCCTTATCTAGAGTCTTTGAAGCATAAGCAATAACCTTGGAAACCTTACCATCCTTTTGTCCCAAAACTGCACCCACTGCATTATTAGAGGCATCACAACACAATTCAAATGGTAAATTCCAATTAGGGCAAGTCAAAATAGGGTGAGAAGTCAATTTGGATTTAATCTCATCAAAAGACATCTTACATTCATCAGTGAAATCAAAGGAAGCATCTTTTTGCAGCAATTTAGACATTGGAAAAGTCACTTTACTAAAATCTTTTATGAATCTTCTATAAAATCCAGCATGGCCTAGGAAAGATCTAAGCTCCTTAAGATTTGTTGGATAGGGTAGAGAAAATTACTTCAACCTTTGCTTTGTCTACCTCTATTCCCTTTTCAGAAATTAGGTGACCTAGAACTATTCCTTGTTGAACCATAAAGTGACATTTTTCAAAATTCAGAATAAGATCCTTTTCAACACATTTTGATAGAGCTTTTTCCAAATTCACTAAGCATTCATCAAAATTATTTCCATAGATGGTAAAGTCATCCATAAACACCTCAATTCCATTCTCTAGCAAATCACTAAATATGGATAGCATACACCTTTGGAATGTGCCCGGTGCATTGCAAAGTCCAAATGGCATTCTTCTATATGCAAATGTGCCAAAGGGACAAGTGAATGTAGTCTTCTCTTGATCTTGAGGTGCAATGGGAACCTGAAAATAGCCACTGAAACCATCAAGGAAACAATAGTGAGATTTACAAGCTAATCTTTCAAGCATTTGATCTATAAAGGGTAGAGGAAAATGATCTTTTCTTGTAGAATCATTAAGTTTCCTATAATCAATGCAAACACGCCAAGAATTCTGGATTCTAGTGGGGATTAATTCATTTTTTTCATTCCTAACCACAGTGATCCCACTTTTCTTAGGAACAACCTGAACTGGACTTACCCACTCACTATCTGAAATAGGGTATATGATACCAGCACTAAGCAGCTTTGTTACTTCCTTTTTAACAACATCAAGTATGAGTGGGTTAAGTCTTCTTTGAGGTTGCCTTATGGGCTTTGCATTTTCATTTAACAATATTCTATGAGTGCAAATTGAAGCATTAATACCAGGAATATCTGCTAAAGACCACCCAATTGCACTTTTATACCTTTTCAAAACAGCAAGTAATTGAGATTCCTCAATATCAGTTAAAGAGTTAGAGATTATCACCGGGAGTCTTTCATTTTCAGCTAAAAATGCATATTTCAGTGTTGATGGTAAGGGTTTAAGCTCCAATTCAGGAGGTTGAACTACTGAGGGTATCAGTTTCTTGAGCTCCAAGGTAGTGCAATTATTTCCAGATTGCTTCAAGGCTTCAATACCAAAAATTTCAGTTGTACATTCATCCTCATGTGAGTAACTCTCCTTAGTTGGTCCCTGCAACAATGCATTTAAAACATTTGTAAATCCATGTGAAAACTCAAAGTTAGATGCAGAATAATCTTGGGGAATTCCAATTTCAGAAGTAAAATTAGATTGCAAAAGTGCACTCCCTATGCTACATATTTCAGCAAATTTGGTTGGTGTCATGCTTAATCTCCTAGGGTTGGGAGTAGCTGCACTTCGCATGATTTCCAAAAGGTGTTCCAGTTCTGCATGGTTAAAGAAATTAAGATCAAGTGACTTGTAAACAGGATTGGAATACAAAATGTGATAAGAATTTAAAGGCAAATCCTGTTGTTCAGAAGGTTCAGCTGCATGCTCCTTGAATGGAGGTTCATCCATGAGACTTGGGCTGGCCTTGCAATCATGAGTCTTGTGCCCTTCACCTTCCCCTTCTTGTATAGGAGTTGATTTATTCTCTTGTGCTGTTGAGAAATCTACAAGCAATCTTTTTGCAAGTTGTTCATCACTTGACAGAGTGGAATTAGCATCAATGGAAGACTTAATGGATGAAACTGAAGACAATTCACTCCAAGTGGAAAGCCAGCCATCAATTTTAGAATCAATGCTAGGCACATCATCAAGGTGTGAAGAAAAAGAAGATGAAGGAGAATATATGGAGGAGAAAGAGACGAAGGAATCTTCAGTATCATCATTGTTATCATGCTCAAAAATAGATTCACACTCATTTTCAAGTGACACATCAATCATATTAAGCCCTAACAGAGAATAATCCTCATGTGGATGTTTCATCATCTCATACATGTTAAATTGAATTTCTTGTCCACCAAATTCCATTTTTATAATCCCATCCTTCATGCAAATCATGGTGTTGGCAGTTCTTAGAAATGGTCTGCCCAAAATCAATGTGCTTTCACTTATGGCCTCATTAGTCATATCTAACACATAAAAATCAGCAGGAAATACAAGGTCTTTTACTTGAACCAAAATGTCTTCTAAGATTCCCTTGGGATTCCTAATAGACTTATCAGCTAGTTGCACTAAGACACTTGTAGGTTTCATGATTTCAACTCCTAAAGCATAATAAACAGAACTTGGCATCACATTGATAGCAGCACCCAAATCTAGTAAAGCTTTAGAAATATGAAACTTACCAATTTGACAAGGAATGGAGAAAGCTCCTGGATCTTGGCATTTCACAGGTAATTGAGCTTTAAAAAGGGCTGAAACATTAGGGCCAACTTGCACCAATTCATTAGTTTTAAACTTTCTTTTATTAGTGCAAATGTCTTTTAAGAATTTTGCATATTCAGGCACTTTCTTCAACAAATCCAGCAGAGGAATGTTAATTTCTACTTTACTAAAGAAATCTAAAACTTCTTTATTTTGCCTTTCTTTTGCAACCTTCTGCCCAAACATAAAAGCTTTAGGAAAAGGTAGATCTTTCAAGCTTACCTCCTTACCTTGACTTCCCGGTTTATTGCTCTTGTGAGGATCTTCAACTTTCTCTTGCTCAATCTTCCCATTGTCCTGGTTAGGATCTGCAATTCTTGAAGAAGATTGCCTCAAGTCCTCTCTCAATGGTGTTTCATGGATGCCTTTATCATCCATAGTCGAAGGGCCGGCTTCAGTTGTGCAACCTTCAGTAGTTGCACTTCTACATCCGGTTTCTTTTCTTGCTTGCAGAAGTTGCTTCTCTCTTAAGCTTTCAGATTCCACACTTGGTGGTTTCTTTTCATGAGTAGAATTCCCTTTAGTGTAATGATCTTCATCCAAGTCAGATTCTTCATCATTCTCATTGAATGTCACCTTTCTTCCACTTCTCAAACTTATGGCATTCAATGACTTGGGATTAATCACAGTATTGGAAGGCAAAGCTCCACTTGTTTTTGCTTGAAGACTGCTGAAATTATCTGAAATTTGGGTAACAAAGTTAGCCAAGTTTGCTGTCTTAGTTTCCCATTGTTCAACCCTATTCTCTATAGCAGCCATTCTTGCATCAGATGCAGTGGTATGCTTATCAATTCTGTCCATTTGAGATGCCATAGCACTGAGATTAGCATTCATACTGTTCATGCTTTTCAACAAGAGAGACATGTCATCATTCCTTGAATTCCCAACTTCTTGAGTCGTTTGGGAAGGAACCATAACTTGTTCTGAATGTTGACGTTGCTGGAACCTATTCTGCATGAATCTCTCCTTGTTGTTCTCTCCTCCTCCCCATCTAAAATTGGGATGATCCTTCCATCCTTCGTTATAAGTGTTGGAGAAAGGGTTCCTTTGCTGATATTGACCGGCTCTTTGTTGATACATGGCTGACACTTCTTCAAATTGAGAAGGGCAAGATTCAGTACAATGCATCATAGAACCACAGGAGTCACAAGAGGGAGCTACCAAGGCTTGAGATGTTCCCATAGCACCACATTGTTTAGTTGACAAGAGTTGCTCCATCCTAGTCATTCTCTTGTCCATCCTTTCTGATAAGGCAGCAAATTGAGAGTCTAAGTTAGTAGGATTTGACCTTAAAATTTCATTGACAGATTGGTTATCCCTTGTGCTGAATTGCTGATTATTGTTGGCCATCTTCTCCAATAATTCCCAAGCATTGTGAGGAGTCAAATCAAATAGTGAACCATGGGCTGCAGCATCTATTGTGTTCTTGTGATGAGATAGCAAGCCCTCATAGAAATATTGAACTAGATTAGACTTGCTGATTTGATGATTTGGACATTTAGAAAGCATAGCTAGAAATCTTGTCCAATACTCATACAAGGTCTCTCTACTATCTTGTTGAACTCCATAGATTGCCTTCCTCAATTTAGATGTCCTTGATGCAGGAAAGTACTTCTCTAAAAAGGCCTTCTTAAGTTGCTCCCATGTAAGTGTTGTGAAGTGCTGAGGTAGGCTTTGCAACCATTCTTTGGCATTTCCTTCTAATGTGAAGTGGAAAGCTCTCCTTAGCACATCTTCCAATTGAGCACCATGGGGCTTCATAGAGGAACAAACCGCATGCATATTCTGAAGGTGCCTATATGGATCATCCCCTGCAAGACCAAGGAATCTTGGTAAGGCATTAATCAAGGTACCTTTAAGTTCAAAATCAGCTTCAAAGTTATAAAAACCACATGGATCACAGTTCACACTTGAGTTATTAATTTCTCTAATGCTCCTATTCTCCTCATCTCTATTCAATTGAATATTAGCATTATGGAGAACATTTTCAGCTTGCCTTTCATTTTGAGGTCTATTTGTAGCATCACCTCTCTCAGTTTGGGCATTGTTATTATTTTGATCCATCACAAAATGATTGTCTATAAACCCTCCTAAAGTAGATTCGATTCTGAGGAAGAGTAAGATTCAACTTGAGGAAGAGAGTCACTCACTATAGGTTGCTTACTAGACTCAGCTATTTGTTTGGTTTTCTTGATTTGCCTAAGAGTTCTATTGATTTCCCAATCAAAAGGTAAAAGACCTTTATCCTGGGACATGCAACTAAAGAACACTAGAATAGACTAATAAAATAAATGTGAAAAAGCAATTAGACAAAAGACAGAAGTCAAAGAGAGAACAAAAAGCTAAGAAGGGATCAGGTGAAATCCGCCGCGGCCTCTGGTGCAATCCGCTGCGGCTCTTTTTGCAGGATTGATTCTGTGAAATCCGCTGCGGCGCCTGATGCTATCCGCCGCGGCGCCTGGTACTGATAAACCAGATGGACGAATTCTGCAGCAGCTTCTGACACTGTTCACACCTTCACTCCTGCAAATTGAACCCCTTAACACAATGGTATTAGTTTGTCAACAAGAAAAATATCTCAAAAGCATAAAAACAACCAACCATCATTAGGTTAAATGGAAGAACAATTAAAAGGGAAAAGGTTGCTACAGCAAGGATTCAAACAATTCACACCCTACTCAATTGTGTTAACTCCTTGACAACCTATGGAATGAATTTAAAACACAGCAAAAAAGGGAAACTACTTAACAACAAAGCACAAAAGTGAACATGCAGCACAACTCAAAAACACTAAAGCTACTTTTTCTGAAGTTTTGTGTTTTCAAACATAAGAATTTTCTTGGCACACCAGTGAATTGCTCAGAACCTCAACAAGTAAGGTTCCCCGGCAATGGCGCCAATTTGATAAACCTTGTCGCTAGGTAATCAAAGTTTTACTAGGGAAAATGCAGCAAGTGAGGCACTACCTAGGTCATTCTTCACAAGGAGCCTTAAGTTGTATTTCAATTCTTAACAATTCACTATTAATTATCAAATTACCAAGATGAGAGCTTTAGTTCAGAAAAAGAGAAATCAAAACAAGAAACAAATCTAATGAAAGGTAAATTGCAAATGAGATTCAGATGAGAGATAGTAGTTCCCCTAGCAATTTATCCAACCTTCCTTGTTCAATCTTATAATTTGGAGTCTCTTAGTGTCAATTAAATGGATAGATTCAGCTACTGCTCAAATCTCTCTTAACATAGATCAGAAACAACTATCTTACTAGATTCATTATTTTGATCTATGAGAAGGAAAATCAATTGACAAGAACACTTGAGAAGCAAGTTGCAATTCTCTAAGAATGACCACAACTGTGAATCATCAATATATTCAACCAAAATTCAGATTTACAGAACAACAGTCCAAGTAAAACGAATTAGATTTACAAATCAACAGAGAATCCTCTATTCAACTGAACTAAAGGACAAACTCACATCTGAATGTTCAATCAGATCTAAATTCCAAGAAACATAAATCTAATCACTCAATCTTCATTCTAATCACAATTGTTCAACTGAAACAAATGACTCTTAGAATAGAAGGTAGAAAATAGATCTGAAATGACTCCCTGTTTAGCTCCATGAACTCAGGTCAGCTTCATTGCTAGCAGAACTTGGAAATTCAGCTACTCATACTCTGGATTAGGGTAGAAACAGCAAGAATTGATGAAAGATCCATGGTTGATCGGTGGAAATTGATGGAATTGGACGAAAATGGAAGAGAGAAATGAGAGAGGGCGGAGAGAGCAAGAAATTCGCGGCTGGAGGGAGAATGGGTAACTGAAATCTACTCCCCCGTTGAAGCGCGCGACTTCAGCTTTTAAATCTGGAAATTTCGGTCATCCGCCGCGGCGCCTCAGTCAATCCGCCGCGGCTCCTGTCCTGTACGGCGTCGTTTTGATTAATGATCCTGAGCTTCATGAAAACCTCCGTCCGCCGTGGCGCCTTAGTCCATCCGCCGCGGCGCTTTTCACCGAGAGTACCTTGGAAATCCGCCGTGGCGCCTTCCCAAATCAGCCGTGGCGCCTTAGACAGAATGGCGAAAATGCTACTGAAACTTCCTGAAATTCATGCCAAAGCAGGGATCAAAAGTACACACAAATAAAATCATATAAAAACATGTAAAAACACTTGCAAAACCTCATAATTCTTCTCACCAACTCTTATACACAATAGAACCTAATTATGCCCAAAGTATGTAAATATAGACGCAAAAGTATGTGTTTAGGGCTAGAAATGTATGTAAATAATGAGACTTATCACCACCAGACCACCCCTTTGTCCAAAGACTCCGGGAATCCCAATTGACTGAATTGGTTCGCCCATGAGAAATGGGCAATGATGCCTTCGTCCGCCACTTTTACACCTACACCCGCCTTAATGGCATGTTATCCATCCTGTTCCGTGACCACCGTGTGAATTATTCCTTCACCACATATAACATTGCCCACCACTACTGCCTTCCTGAGGTTCGTCATTCCCACTATTCGCATTACAGAGATAATTATCCTTTTGATGAAATCCTCCAAACCCTATGCCAGGATGGTGCCACTTGGTATCGTCCCCGCACTGCTGAGCTTTACTTGAAACACTCTGATTTCGGCCTGAGGCGAGGCCGTGGCTGCACCTGGTCTGCAACAACATCTTGCCCACTTCCCATCTCCAGAACCTTCCTAAATGCCAAGCTCTTTACGTTTACCTCCTCATGACCGGAAAAACTTTCGATGTAGCTTAAACTATCCAATCAGCCCTCCACGATTCCGTCAACACCAGAAAACTCACTAATAGCATCATTTTTCCTCACCTTATCTCTAACATTTTCCGCAAGTGCGGGGTACTTGAATTTGATAATGATAGCTATTTCGAACCTGCACCCCTTTTTCGGTATGAGCGCCTCAAACAGCCTACCATTACACCCCACCCTCCTATCCATCTGGTTTACGATGTTAGTGCAGGCCAGGCAGCTGCTGAGCCAGCCGAGGAAGGCCAAGATGCTCCTGAACCTTCCCAGCCAGTCACCTTAGGCGCACTTGTGGATGACATTGATGAGCTATCTGAGGATGTTCACCAGTTACGCCTTACACTCCTCTGGGAGATTAAGCGACAAAAGGACTGTGATGCATTGTATGACCGAGATCGTCGCTACCGCCGCCGTATTGATGCCTTGATCGCGGACCTGTTGAACTTTGCCTTACCAGCTGAGGAAGAGGAGCCACAGAGCAGTATGGGTATGGACGGAGCAGGCACATCAGGTGCAGGACCGTCAGGATCCGAGGCAGATGATCCTGGGCAACAGCTTTAGTTTTTAGTCTTTGTGTTTCTGTGTTTTCTTTTGTTTCATTTGTTCTGTTGTTCTGAGGTTGGATATTTCTGAACCTTTATTGTGCTCCGTTGGTTTTGAACTTGTTTAGATGGATGCTTTCTCATTGGTTTGTTATGATCTTGCCTTATTTTCACCCCTGCACTTCATTTTTGGTATTTGCTGTCATTGATTCTCACCTTGAGGACAATGTTGTGTTTAAGTATGGGGGAGGGACTTATTGTTGATTCTAGCAAATATTTCTCATGCATCCATGCATCTATTTGATTTTGAGGTGTTTTTGAACTAATAAATTGGTTGAATTGTAAATATTTTGAGTTTAGTTGCTGAAGAGTGAAAATTGCTCGGGATTTTTCCTTTCTGACACCCTTCGCCGCGGCAAGCATTTTCCTTCGCCACAGCGAAGCCCCCCTTTCTTTCACATTAATTAGCTCTCGGGATACTTTCGCCGTGACCAACTTATGTTTCGCCGTGACGTAGGCCAACCCTTTCTCCAGATTTCCTTTCTGCTACCCTTCGCCGCGGCAACCTCAACAGTTCACCGCGACGATTCCCCTTCTTTTAAAAAATATATATATTTTAAATAATAAATTCTTTGCAATTTCAACTGGTCTTCAGAAATTTTTCCTGGCTTAGATTCTTTATGCTCTTGCATCCTTTTTAAAATTATTGGAAAAGTTCAAATTGTACTAGTGCTTTTAGAAAACTTTCCATGCTTTTAAATGAGGGTTGAACTTGGGCTAGTCATTCTCATGTTTTTGACAGATAGTAAATGATGATATGCTTTGAAACTATGACTGTGTGGTTGTTAACTCTTGAGATTGATTAATTGAGATTTTAGCCTTGTTGGAAGGATTTTTGGGCCTAAAGTTATTAAATTGAGTGAATCTGCTTATTCCACATTTCTCTAGAACTTGTTTTAATTCTTAATCGAAGCTTAGTGAATCAATTTTTGTAAATATGATAGAGGCATTCGATTTCAAAACCTTAATTCCCAAACACAAACCCAACCATTTTACCGTTGTAAACCCATTTGGACCTTCATCTTGAGTATATGCATGCAATTATTTTGTAAAAAAAAAAAAAGAAGAAGAAGAAGAAGAAAAAGAAGAAGTTGCTTAAATCGAAAAAAAAGAGAGAAAAGAAATAGAAAGAAAAAAAAAAGAAAGAAAGAAAGAAAAGAGAAAAAGCAAAGAAAAGAAAGGATAAAGATATAAAAATTATAAAATAAAAACTAAGTAGCTTCTTCCCTTGCTTTTATTTAGATTAATTCTGTCTTAATAATTTGTATGCTTGTACTCATTTCCATTTTCATTCTCATTCCATTCATTTCACTTGGCCTTCATTCAAATTCTAACCCTTAAAAGTCCTCTTGATTTACAAAGTTTGCTTCCTGTGGTGGAAAGGTAGAATTATTACAAGCCTATGGTAGAAATTAGATTGAGTAGACTTAGAGTGAAATAACCCCAAAACAAGTGAGTTAAAAGTGAAACACTTATCCGTGAGATAGATCTTTCTTGATCAATCTTTTGAGTTAATTGTCCATTGTGCTCAGTTTCTTAGCATATCCTTGTTTACTGATGTCAACCCTGTGAGAGTTTCTTACTAATCTTCTGCTTTCATCTTTAAGCATGGTAGTGTTTCTCTTTGAGCTAGTATCTCTTTGAATTATTCTTGAGCTTTGTCCAGGAGTACAAAGGTGTAAGTGTGGGGGATTTGATTGAGCTCAAGATATTATTATCTTTTCATTACATTATCCATGATTTTATGGTATTTTTTGGCCCTTTTTAATGATAATTGTGCTTAATTTAGATTAAGAGTCCTTACTTTAAATTAGTGTCTTTTTGAGGATAAAATTGTCATAATTGGTTATTAATTGTATTCAATTGATTTCTAGGACAATTGATACTTCAATTTGTTGCTTTTTATTGTAGGACACTAGAGATTGGGGCCAGAATTGAAGAACTCAAGGCACAAGAAGCAAGAGAGGATCCTCTGCCTCAGTTCGCCGCGACACACTTCTATTTTCATCGCGGTGAACGTCATCTGTCAAAGCAAAGCTCTCTGCCATGTTTCACCGCGGTGAACCTATTCTTCGCCGCGGTGAACCCCTCGTATCAGCAAATTTCAGACCCGACCATTTCGGGAAATTCTGACCTACCCAACCCCAGGAACCGACCCATACACGTAATTTTCGGTTTAGAAACCCGATTTTGGGTATGATGAGGTCAGACCTTTATTATTCAGCCACCACTTACGTTTCTATCATCATCATCTTCTCTCATCTCTCCCACAGAAACCCTAATCCTCCATTTTCATCTTCTTCACCTTCCATTTTCCTGCATTACTTCTTCATCCATTTTCATTTCCTTCATCTGCTACTGTTATGGCTGAAGATTCATCTTTGGTTGGAGCTGATTCCAAGGCTATGATGAGCTAAGCTTCTCAACTCTTGAAGATGGTGGAGTAGTATGAGTTCCCAGACTTCAAAGGGGAGTTTTAGTTTTAATCTTTAGTTTTTAGCTAGGCATTTATGATTTCCTAGGTTTAGGAGTTGTAAAGTCTTAGTTAGATGCTTCGATTAATTCTGTAATCAGTGGTTACTGATTAACTTTTGTATTTTGGATTGATTGATGTTGAAATATGAGCTTAAATATATGTAGTTGCATATATGCTTATTCTAACTATCATTATTCTCTCCTATCTTGCATGGTTGTATTTGGGCGCTGAGTTTATTGTGTGTTACATTAAGCCAATTGCATGATCATTCCAAATTTACACATTAGGGAAGCTAAACAAAGTTTACATTAATGAGTTCATTAATGTAAGCTTTGGACTCATTGAGTTAATGAGGTTCTGATTAAGAAAACCTAATGATTTGTGAAACTCCCATATTTAAGTGAACTATGATTGCATCAAAACCATTTTCAAGAGATTTCCTATCATTCGTTTCCATTACATCACTATTATCTTAAAAACTCCAAAAACATAGAATCTTAGATTTGTTTTCATTGCATTTAGTTTTGGCACATTTCATTAAATGTTAAAAACCCAAAAGCTCCTTTTCATTACTTTGCATAGCATTCAGTTTAACTTAGATAATTAATTTAGGCTCCCAAAAGAGAAACGACCCGAGTTTGCATTATACTGCATAGCTTGGATTTAATTTTGAGTGAGAACCCCAAAGCGAATGATAAAGAAAGGCTCTCTTCACTCAAACTTCATTCAACAAAAGGGCATACAACAATCAATGTTCATACATCACCCCAAAAGCAGCAAGTTTAAGGCATACATACTAGCAGAAACAACATAGCATCCAAAGTAGTCAGTCTAACATACTACAGTTAGCTGTAACAAAATAAGTCCTATGTCAGCATCATGAGGATCCTAACTGTCTAGGAAAAGTGAATCATAACAAAGCTTTGGAGGCTCTGGATCTAATCCTCAATACCTAACCCCACTATGTGATCCAGGTGGCAAAACTCATACACCCATAAGGGTGTGTATGGAAGCATGTCTGTCATTGTAAAAATCCAGTCTTCAGCATCTAGATAAGGGTTACTCGGCCTATGAGTCTGTTATAACACCCTCACCCCCTGGAGGTATTCTAGGTAAGTGATTGGGTCTTGATGATCCTCATCTTTACTGATATGAAGTGCCATGAATTCCAACTTCTCTCTCAGCTGATCCTGACTACAGATCTCAGGCTCCGTTAGAACTAGGACCGGTGCTAAAGGTACTGAGGTTATTGGTGGTACAGTACTAGGGCCACCTATACCACTTGGATGGGGGCCTGGGAAAAAGGGCTAACTAGGCTCATAGAAATTGTACCCATGAACTTTTGGTGGCTGACTCGAAACCAATATAGATCCTACCTAAACACCATACCTTGGGAGTTTCATTAAGTTTAGCTTTAGGTTGGACCCTACAGACAAGTGCCTTGGGCTAGCATCCTTTATCTACTCAACTGGGTCTTCCTTCTTTATCATCAAACATTTACCTTTGTAAGGTGTCTCTCCCTGGTTCACTGAACTCTCGGGCCTAGCATCCCAATCCATGGTATTCTCCATCCTGTAAAAATTGTCAATTCTACCTTAAACGACCTTCATCTAACGACTAAACTTAAGCAAAGCATTCTATCCTATGCCAAAACCTGCACTATGATACCAAAAAATATTACACCTTACTTTCAGAACGACTTAGAGTTCATTTAGAATTATTTCTGACCATATTGGATGGTTTTGAGCTCAAAAATTTTGTTTAGGACGTTACTTTTTAGAAATTTATTGTTCATGTGGTAAGTTTCAGATTTCAATTTCAATTTCAAAAAATCATAACTTAATCTAAAAAAATCAAAACAAAGTGGTTCAAAATTTTATGGAAAGCTCTTTAAAAGCTCTTTCAAACAAAAATAATATTGTGAATCGATTCATTTTCAGAAAGTGCCAGATTTTTGTGGAAGTTACTACTATTACTTTGGTAAAAATCTTTTTTCCATATTTTGAACCTTAACTTTGAAAAAACACTAAACATTGTACAGTTATTCATTTTTAACGTGCTACCTATCAAATTGAAGCTCAGGACATGATCTTTAAGCATACCAAATTTCTTGGTTAAATACATTTGGTAACTAATCAAAACATAGCAAGTGGACATCCTACTTAGGGTTACAGCATCTTGTGGCATAATTATATATAACCAAAAGTTAAATGATTTTTATGGTTTAACACCATAATTGTCCTTGAATCTGTAGCTACCCTTTAGATGATTCAGCCTCTAAAATGTTAGATTATATTTAGGAGGGGTGAGAACCACAACATCAAACATGCATCATCATTAAGCATTTCAACATTAGCTATCATAGGAGAACTAATCTTCTTATGAATAAGCAACCTCAAAATGCAAGGCCATGGTAACAAATGCAAGGAGCAACCATATCACAATCATCATAGTTCAACCACATGGTAGCAAGCAATCACTCCACAATAAACAATGCAAGGTTAACATTAGTAGTTAATTAAGTCTCACTACCTTGCTCCAAAAGCTCTTTTGTTCTTTGATCTTCTTCCTCTTCTCCACAAATATCAAACCCTGATATCAATGCACAAAAGGGTAGCCAAATTATCAATCAAACCACATAAAAACAAAGGCAATAATCAAGTAACCCCTAGCTCCTTAATCTTTGAATTTTTGGAGCTTTGTTTCCTGAAACCCTAAAAAAATTTTCTTGGTTCATTCCTACATGATTTTTCATGTAGAATCCAAATATGGGCTTGGATTTAAGAAAAGAAACTTCCTTCCTCAAACTCTGTGATTGGCTGAAACATACCCTTAGTTAACCAACTATGAAAAACTTCCAAACAACAACTTAAACCACTTGAAACAACCATGATTTAAAGTGTTCTAACAAGGTTTAACAATGAAACTTCCTTCCCCTAACCTTTAATCAATTCAGCCAGCACACTTTAAGGGACAATAATAGATTTTTCAACCATCAAACTCTAAAGAATCAAGCAAGAAACAATATAGGATCATGTACTAACCTTAACTCCAAGCTTACTTAACCAAAGATAGTTGCTTTCTCCTTGCTTGAACTCAAAAATATGGATGGCAAGCTTCTTTTTCCTCTTAGCCAAAAATAAATTCTGAAAATAGGGGAGGAAGAGCTCTTTTTTAATCCCAAAATATCCCAACTACAACATTTAATGATATGCCAAGTGTCACCTCCCTAATTAGTCTTGAAACCTCTCTCTTAATTAAGTAATTCCAAGTGTAATTAATTTCCAAAAGTCAAGATCCTCTCTATTTAAGGGTTGACACTTAGCAACTTTAAATACTTTCTATAAGGGCTTGACACATGGTAAAATGTGGGCTAAGTAAAGTGTAAGACTCTAGTCTTCACTTTATTAGTACACTTTTATTCCAAATTTAATTTCTTTTCTATAATTACAGTACTCTAGTCTTAGTAATTATTTTTTGTCAGATCCATAATTTATTCTCCTCATTTTTCTCTTCCCAAAATGTCCTCTTCATCTAAATCTCAAATTCCCATTAATTAAATAAAAAGGAGAACTATTTTCCTTTTTATTAATGATTTTTCCACTTGTTAAAAGAATTAGAAAAAATCTTGGATATTTGAGAGTCTCTTTTTAATCCCATAATCTCTTATAATTTCTTAGGACATCATAGAAATTTTTTTTAGAATTTTATTCTCCTTAAAAATATTTATTTGGAATTTTCCAAATAAAAAGCCTCAAATTAGCCTATATCACCCTTAAACTCCTTTGTAATTTTTCTAAAAGTAATTGGTCATAAAACCAATTATACATCCTCATATAATTCTTAAAAAATATTATCCTTATTATTCCTTAATTTTCTAAGGCTTGAAAATATTTTTTATAATTATTTTTGACCAATTTTCTTAATTAGTCCAACTTTCATAATTGACTTGGGAAATCATAATAATTATTTCCCACCAAAATTCTTCTATTTCTCCTTATCATTTTTTACCCTTAAATGTTTAGGAATATCCTTATTCCTAATTACCATATTACTGGATGTGATAGGAAGCACAAGAATTAATTTTAAGGAATTTATTCTCCTGCAGTTTTGCTGATAGAGGCCTAATTGGAAAAAATTCAAAATAAATAGTAAGAGGTAGAGGAAAAATTTCAAAAATTTTCAGATCATGTCCTTGTATTAAAAGAGGATTTTTCATTAAGAGAAATGGATTTTTAGAGGCCTAGAAAAATTATAAAATATTACTAGTGAATAGCAACTGATAAAGTTTCAAAATAGTTTGGGATTGTGATTTGGTTTATGGGCTATCCTTTTAGGCCATCCTACACCATAAGTGGGCCCCACATTAGGCCCAAAGAAGGCCTAATTTTGTGCATTTTCCAGACCCTTCCATTAAATTGAAATAAAACCCAATTTTCACATAAAAATTTTGCAATATTCTAGGCATAAGACACTTGGCATGATCTGAACTTATTCCACACTGGATGATAGCCAAGTGCCCCTCTTAGACAACACTTTACGCGTCCAAACCAAGGGGGAAGGATGCAGAATTTTTGGTCTATAAATACCCCCTCAAAATATCCAAAAATCAGTAGAAAATTGGTAAAACAAGGGGAGCTTCTACCAAAACGTTTTCTTGAGCTGAAGACTGAATTTGATAAGTGCTTTTGGATAAGAAATCATCAAGCTTTAGTCAAGGATTCACCAAGGTATGTCTAAGCTTTACTATGGTTGAGATTAAAGCTTGTTTGGTTAGGTGTTTGAATTGAGATTCCAAGGGGGAGATGCTGTAATTTTCGTCCAGCATACTTATGCTTTAGGGAAGGATAGAAACCTTAAATATAATGTGGAATGAGCATGTTTAAATGATATTTGGATTGACTTTTAGCAGAAAACCAACTTAGGTTTCCTTATGGTTCAACTCGGCCATGACTAGTTCTTGGGGTAGGAGCTTGTTTTGATGTGTTTTGATGATTCCAATGATTTCAAAAGGCATTTTT
Organism: Neltuma alba; assembly: GCF_004799145.2. Taxonomy (NCBI): domain Eukaryota; kingdom Viridiplantae; phylum Streptophyta; class Magnoliopsida; order Fabales; family Fabaceae; genus Neltuma; species Neltuma alba. Next base: position 1,497,232 of record NW_021635203.1, read on the forward strand.
GTGTTGGGAAATACTAAGGAAAAGTGTTTAAAATCATTGGAATCAAAAATAAAATTTTTAGAACTTATACTACCCTTGTTCAGCCAATGTAAGATGAAAGGGAAGGACTATGATTTAGTAAAATCTGATATGATATTTGAATTCTACATAAAAAATTATATGGGAATGGACTAAGAGATTGATGAAAACAAAGAGGGAATAATTATGTCAAAAATCAAGGAAAAAGGGGTTTAATTAAGCTTAATGTCAAGCATTGGTGTTTACGCTTGAAGCATTGATAAATTGGAATGTGTTATGCATCAATTGATAGGTTTTGTGGAGAAGAAACAAGGAGAACATTAACTCCTTGAAGAGACTGAATTATATCAAGTATAAGAGAGGTAGCTTTGAATCTAATTTGATTGTTTTTCTTGCTTACTTAATGTTTATATGTTGCTTGCTTTATTCTTCTATGAATTGATTGATTTATACTGTGGTGTGAAATACTTTTAATACTTGATATGCTTTGGCCAAATACACATTAATATGGAATGTGAATCTGTACTTAATTCCTTGATGGAATAATGTGCTATTCATATAATTGGAATTGATTATGGTGCATTGCGATATGTCACATTTTGTAAAGCATGATTAACATGATAATTATGATTTATTGTTACTAAGATTTTTATGAAATCTCACTCCCCTCAACATATAAATAACAATAGAATCTCAGGTGGTGTCACCAAGGGCAAGGAGAAGGGACATGAAGTCATATTTGAAGGGGGTTAAGCTTAATGTTATTGAAATAATGTTTTGTAATTATATACATTGATATGTATATGTACAGATTTATATTGAATTGTAGTATTAGTGATAAGGATGCCTCACATGTTAATAATGGTTTGAGGAATCATGGTTAAGTATGTGCCATATGATTGAAAAAGCTAGATGAAAGGAAAAAGGAAAGAAAATGTAAGAATGGTATGAAAAAGGGATAAAAGTTGACTTTTTGGGAGTAAAGTTTGACCAATGTGATTTTGAGCAATTGGATGAATCTAGATCAGAAATTTGACATGCTTATAGGTCTCATTTTTAGATTTAAAAAAACTAGTAATTCATTGAATTCGGAAATTTGTACAGAAAGATATGCCCTTCCAAAGTTTGGTATAAATCCTGAAAAATTGAAAAATGACCAAATGAATAGTATCACTTTGAACGAAATCTGGGATTGATGCATGAGATCTGGATAACAATGTGTATTTTTCCTCTAAAGAGAATGTCAAGAGCTTTCTATAAAACTTGGAACCATCTTGTTTTGTTTTTTCTATAATTAGTTATGAATTTCCAAATTTAGCAAAAATTTCAGTTAATAGTGAATAGTAACTCGGAACCTAAGTTAAAATTTTAAAATTTTCTCATACTGAAGGCTTATATAATAGTTTTGAATGGTTCCGATTGTTATATAATGAGGTAATAAAGGAGGTGTGACAGGGGCTGATGACCCTGCTATGCAATTTTAGTTTTCCTTTGTTTATGTTGGTGTTTACTGTTTCAGTCTTTATGTTTTGAGTCAGAGTTTGTTGGATACTTACTTAGACTTTTCTGCTGCTATTTTCCTTTAAGGGTATGTTTGGCTCAATGAGAGGAAGGGGAGGGGAAGGATTTTAATGGAGGGAAGGGGAGGGGAGGGGAGTGGAAGGATTTTAATATTATCTTGTTTGGATTTATAAAAAAAGAGGAGAGGGGAGGGGGAAAAATATTTTAATATGGACAATTTTGCTCTTATTTTATTTAAGGCGTGGGCATAAGGGTCACAACATGACAAAATATGGGCATAATGGTCATAATATGACAAAATATTACCCTTTGCCTCCAAATCCTCCCAATTTTGGAGGGGAGGGGAAATTTTAAAAATTTTTCCCTCCCCTCCTAAAATTTGTGTGTTGCCAAACAAGGGAAAATGATTAAAATCCCTCCCATTCCCTCCCCTCCCTCCCAAATCCCTCATACCAAACACACCCTAATTGTCCTGGCCTATTGTGGATGCTATGATTTACTTGGTTCTACTGATGGCCTTGTTACTTTGCCGTTATCTTTATGCTTGAATTGCTCCCCCATGCTTCATCCTACATAACCTTTTTGTTTTATTTGAATTTAATCACTCTCTTCTTTCCCTTTTGTGAATTCGATGTGTTGTGTTTCAATTCAAATTGAACTTTATAACTTCCAGTTCACTTTGTGATTAGTTTGTGTTTTGCATGTTTTAACATTGAGGGTAATGTTTTGTTTAAGTGTAGGGGAGGGACTTCTATTTTGGATTTCGGCAAAAGTGACTTCATGCATCATTTTTTGCCATTTAAGTGCTTTTGGACATGTTATTTGTGTGTTATCCTTGAAGTTTTAAACTTAGTTTTTAGGGGAATTTGAAATTGCATTGCATTTTGCCATCTTTTTCCACGTCTCTATCTACCTTCGTTGCAGCAAAGTGCTCTTGATTTCACTTTTTGCTTCTAGGCCATACTTCGCCATAGCCAACTTATTGTTTCGCCAAAACCATAAGTTGGTGGTAGTGAAGTCTACCCTGTTTCCAGTTTTTCCCCTCTCAGTCACCTTTTGCCACAGCACACTTCTGGTTTTTTCGTAGTGAAACCCTTTACTTTTACCTTAAAAAAAAATTTCAAACCCCTTTGCGCTTTGCAATTTCACTGCTTTAAATTCCCTTGCTTCAAATTCTCCTAATTTAGATTCTTAATACTTTTATGTTTTGAAAATTTTGAAGGATTCAAAGTCTTACATTTGCTTTTGGAAAATCATCCATGCTTTTAAACGATAATTGGTTTTAGCTAATTCCATCTTCAATATTTTCAAAGAGAATTAAGTGAGGGTATGTTGTGAAAATAGCACTATGTGTTTTTAAACCTTGAGATTGATTAATTGAGATGTGAACCTTGGTGGAAGGATATTTGGGCCTAAATTCTTTTGCTTGTGTGTGCTTGCTTAATTTCATATCTCTTTAGAACTTGTTTTTAATTCTTAATCAAGGCTTGATGAGCTAATATTTTGTGAATATGATAGAGACATTCATTTCAAAACCCTTCTTACCCAAACATAAGCCCAAACACCTAACCATTGCTAGCGCTTGGGACCATCTTTTTTAGTACATGCATATTTTTATAAATTGATGAAAATATTTTATCTCCAGTTATATATATATATATATATATATAAAGAGAAGAAAAGAAAAGAAATGGAAAAAGGCAAAGAAATGGAAGAAAATGTTTGGAAAAAGCCAAAGAAAGAAAGAAAAGAAATAGTAAAATAAATTTTAAAAAAATAATATTTTTAGAAATAGATAACAAAAGGGATGTTGATATGTTAGACTTTTAAATCCTTTCTTTAGAAAAGTTGATGCTTGTTTCGTGAATCATTGGGATGCATGGTACTCACCTTTTTCTTTTATTCTATCACTACTAGAAAAAAGACTTTTAACATCGCAAAATAACAGTGGTTAAGCAGAAAAACGACGTGGAAAAAAAAGCGGTGGCATTTTTGTAAATAAGTTGAATGAGTTTTTGATTTTCCACGGCGGTTGTTAGGAAAACCGCCGTGGAAAGTTTTCAATTAACCCTACGGCGCCTTTGTATTTTGTCATTTCTCTTTCGTTTCATCAGTGCATCGTGGTCCCCCTCTATCCTATCACCAAAAAACTTCCATTACCAGCCATTCCCCCCACTCCCCTACCATTTAAACTCCTCCATTTAGCTTGTAGTGTCTTGCCGCCGTTCGCCGCCGTTCGAACCTCACATTTGAATTATCTCTACTCTGTGAGTATCCTCTTCTTTCATTCTTTTCAATTTTTCTTGGTTTGTTGAATGTTTTGACCATGAAAATCTGTTGTATTTCAAATAGGTTGGTTAGTTTTACGTTGTGGTTGGCTTGTATTGTTCATTTTGCGTTTTTTTATATGCTTGAATCATTGATTGGTGGGCATTTGGTATGACAAAACCTTAATTCCTTCTTATATACCATATTAAAAACATGTTTAAATGTTTGAAGTTGATTAGTTGTGAAGTTTTTTATTTTTTTATAATTTTTTGATATTTATTTCAAATTTTTGGTAGTGTTTTTGTAATAAATTTGAGAATTTAGTAATAAATAATATGTTTGTTATTTTGTGTTTTTTTTCGTTATGAACTTTGATTGATAGTGAAGTGTTGTTTAAAATTTCACTGCAAATGGATATCATTTGTGTTCCCATTTTGGATTCAGAAGTTTTAGCTTTAAGAATCTTTATTGATTGAATTGGTTTGAAATTGAATTTATATTTTTATTTTATTTGTTATATTTCTTCAAATTTGTTATATTTCTTCAAATTTATCATGTTGAAATATGTTATGAATAATAGTTTTTTTTGTTTATTAAAATATTTTTGTTTAACTATTTCACCGTTGAAATATGTTATTTTTACTTTTGTTTTATTTGTTATATTTTTGGATTCATGTTGATTAAAAATTTTGAGTTTTTTTTTCTAATTTGGTGTTTAATTTGTACATAGTTGTTAAGGGGAAATTTTGTCAATTTTTTTATTTTTAAAAAAGAAACATTCCCTTTAATTTGTAATTAAGTATTAGTCAATTTTAATTTATTGACTAACATTTAATGATTTTATTATTTCAATATTTGAACTAAGCAATTAGAATTGAGTTTGACAACTATATTCATTGACTCTGTAGAACAATGGATCATAGTTGGATGAAAGCTAAGAGAATTAGTAAGGAATATGAGGATGGGGTTGAAAGGTTTCTTAAGTTTGCTCAGAGAAACACCCCTAGTAAAAGAGATGGATTGTACTATTGTCCTTGTGTCAAATGTTTAAACAATAGTCAACGGAGTATTTCTGAGATAAAAGAGCATCTTATCTGTCATGGGATAAATTTGAGGTATACAAATTGGATATGGTATGGAGAAATTAGAAAGACTACACTGTCTGCAAAGGAGAAGGTTGTGAATGAAGACTTTGGTGATAGAATTTTGGATATGTTTCGTGACATAAGGTCTGAATCCTCTACATAGTTCTGTCCCACCTTTGAAACTTTGTGTAGTGATGTAGAGACGCCTTTATACCCAGGGTGCAAAGATGATTACACAAGGTTAGCAACCGTGTTGAAACTGATGAACTTGAAGGCAAGAAATGGTTAGACCGATGCTAGTTTTACAGAATTGCTTGAATTACTAAGTGATATTCTTCCAAAAGGGAATTCACTTCTGAAACGAATGTATAAGGTAAAGAAGATTTTGTGTCCGATGGGTTTGGAATATGAGAAGATACATGCATGTCCTAATGACTGCATATTATTCATAAATGATTATGAAGGGTTGAATAAGTGCCCTAAATGTGGGACTTCAAGATACAAAATGAAGAAAGATGATGGTGATTATAATGAGATGACCAAAGGTTCTCCTTTGAAGATTCTGTGGTATCTTCTAATAATACCACGATTTAAGCATCTATTTGCTAATGCCACAGATGCAAAGAACTTGAGATGGCATTTTGATGAGAAAATATGTGATGGAAAGCTTCGTCACCCAACAAATTCTCCTCAATGGAAAACAATAGATAAAAAATTTCCTCAATTTGGTAGCGAACCAAGAAACCTTTGGCTAGGGCTTTGTATGGATGGAATTAACCCATATGGTAATCTTAGTAACACACACAGTGCTTGGCCAGTGCTCCTTGTAATTTACAACTTGCCTCCTTGGTTATGTATGAAAAGAAAGTATATCATGCTATCTTTGATGATCTCAGGGCCAAAACAGCCAGGAAACGATATCGATGTGTATTTGGCACTTTTGATTGAGGATCTGAAGAAATTATGGGAGGAAGGTGTTGATGTGTTTGATGCATATAAACAAGAGACCTTCAATTTACGTGCCATGATCTTTACCATGATAAATAACTTTCTGGCATATGGAAATTTGTCAGGATACAGTGTTAAGAGGCATAAAGCATGCCCAATATATGAAGAAGGCACCTATTATATGCAACTTAAACATGGCAGGAAGACAATATACCTTGGTCATAGAAGGTTTCTTAGTCAGTATCACCCTTACTGTAGATTGAAAAAGACATTTAATGGCTCACAAGAATATGAAATGGCTCCAAGACCATTAACTGGAGAAGAAGTTTATCAGCGGGTGGAGGGAATTAATGTGGTCTTTAGTAAAAAGAAGAAGAAGACTGCTGGTGAGAGGAATATATGGAAAAAAAGATCTATCCTTTTTGATCTTCCATATTGGCAAAGTCTTGATGTGAGGCATAGTCTAGATGTGATGCATGTGGAGAAGAATGTATGTGAGAGCCTTGTTGGTACACTTTTGCATATAAGTGGAAAGACTAAGGATGGAATCAATACAAGACGAGACTTGGTCGAAATTGGAATAAGAAATGTCCTCTACCCACAAGAAAGAGATGGTAAGAGGGCTTATTTACATCTAGCTGCACACATATTATCAAAAGAAGAGAAAAGAAGTTTCTGTGGTTTTGTCAATAATATTAAGGTGCCACAAGGTTATTCTTCTAATTTAAGTAAACTTGTTTCAATGCAAGATTTGAAGATAACGGGAATGAAGTCTCATAATTGTCATGTGTTGATGCAACAACTACTTCCATTTGCTGTTCGAGGCATTATGAAAACCTATGTGAGAAATACTATTACAAGACTTTGTATATTTTCTAGTGCCATTTGTAGCAAAGTCATTGATCCTGCTGAGTTGGATGAATTAGAAAATGAAGGTTATGTGATCCTCTCCCAATTGGAAATGCATTTTCCTCCATCATTTTTTGATATTATGGTCCACTTGGTAGCTCATTTTGTGCGAGAGATAAGACTTTGTGGCCTTGTGTGTTTAAGATGGATGTACCCTTTTGAGAGATACATGAAAATCCTAAAAGGGTACTCTAAGAATCCTTATTGGCCTCAGGCATCAATTGTTGAGAGATATGTAGCTAAGGAGGCAGTTGAGTTTTGTAATGCATATCTTGATAGGGTAAAGGCAGTTGGTCTTCCTCAAAGCAAGGGAACACAGGGTGTCATGGTGAGGTTTATGTCAAGAGAAGTTGTAATACAGACACATCTATACATTTTAAGCAACACAGATGAAGTTTTGCCTTACTTGAATGCTCACAAGAATATGCTGAATAACTTAAATCCAAGAAAGAACGATATGCAACTAGCTAATGAACATAGTAAGTCATTTGTAGAGTGGTTCAAGCAAGAAGTGTTAAAAGATGACAATCCTTCTGAGACAATACAGAGGCTAGCTGTAGGGCTTTCTTTTCAGGTTTTGTGTTGGGGCGGATATGACATAAATGGTTATTCTTTTTATACAAAAACCCAAGACGATAAGAGTACCATGCAGAATAGTAGGGTGATGGTAGTAGCAGAAGCTATGTATTTTGCTAGTTCTAAAGACAAAACCCAACGTTGGTGGCAATGTCCTATTATGGAATAATAGAAGAGATATGGGAGGTTAGTTATACCAAGTTTAAAGTTTCTGTCTTCAAATGTAAGTGGGTTAATAGTAATGCTGTACAAGTGGATGAAGAATTTGGATTTGTTTCGGTCGATCTTGAGAGGTTTGGATATGGAGACGAGCCATTTATTTTGGCAAGTCAAGCAAAAAAAGTGTTTTTCATTCCCGATCTAGCAAAAAAGAAATTGTCTATCATGCTTCAAGGTAAAAGGCAAGGAGTTGGTGGAGATGATGGTGACTTAGAGCTTAATCTTGATGAAACCTTGCCTTTCACAGCTACTCGACCTAAAACAATTAAATTAGATTTGGTAGATGATGACTATGCTGTTAGAGATGATCATTGTGAAGGAATTTGGGAAGATAATCGTTGTAAGGCTTAAATGAATTATTTGATTTTTTTTTGTTAAATATACTTAATAATCTTTTATATTAACTTGATATTTCTTATTCTTACTGTAACACCTCATGTTTAAATCAATTAAATTTCCTTGCAAAAGCATTTGGAATCACTTTTGAAGGCTAAATTGATGAAAAATCAAGTTTGGAAATTTTCATTTACGGGTTACTATTCATTGTCACCTTAAAATGTGACAAACTTTGAAAATTCATAACTAATTATAAAAAAATTGAAATTGAGTGATTCCAAGTTCTACAGAAAGCTCTTTGGATAAAATTTTGAGAAAAAAAAGTTTCTGAACTGATTGCCTTGAAATTCGAGCTCAATTTCCTTTGAAAAAGTTACTGTTCATTTGGTCATTTTCGGATTTTACTGTATTTTTGCCTAACTTTGCAAAGGCATAACTTTCTGCTCGGTTATCGGAATCGGGCAAACTACCCCTCATTCTAAAGAGAAACATTAGATCTCTTTGCTTGCCAAATATTGTGACCTAAGTCACTCGTTTGATAGGTCAAACTAGAGCTACAAACTCACTGCTCCAGGACTTACATTTTATCCCTTAACATCTCTTTAATTCTTTTTATTTCTTTGGCATACATAACATGGCCTTACTCTTTCCCGTTCATGCTCATACACTTTCATTCATGCCATAAATATTATAATTAAATACATGGCATCATTGGCATCCATAACATAGTTCACAAAATAGTAGAATTATACATTTATCAACAGTCTCATCCATTAATAAGAATAATTCTCCGCTTACTTCTCCTTGCTTCTCATGCCATTATTGCCCATCATTGATTGATCTAAATGGTTGGTTAGGGAGGGGTGAGATTTGAGGGAATCTCAGTAGCAAACACTACCCATAAGCATGCAAGACATAATGCACATACATGACATGTTATAACATTAACACATGAATGCCATAGAAAGTAAGCTAAAGCATTTCATGCTTCCATAACATATTGCCAAGGCAAAACATAACATAAACTTGCAAACATAACTTTGCAAACATTTCATCATAGCTTAGTCACATCATGACAACACAATCACATCATGCAAGCATACATATCAAGCACACAGTATAGGTAAGTTCACTACCTTTTAACATGGCTTTCCCCTTGCTTTTCCTTTGATTCCCTTATCTTTCCAACCATGTGGACATTCGGTCAACATCACCAAACATCCTCTTGGATGTTCCAAAAGTCCTAAACATAGTCACATTGATCATACAATCCATTATGACCACTAGATTACATAAAGTTCAAGACTAGCTTTCTTGAACCTCAACCCTTTCTTTCAGTCTTAGGGTTTTCTTTCCAAGTTTTCTAACATAAAACTTATCATTTTCCATCCTTAAGATCCATTTCTTGTCAATTAGGACCACTTTAGATGGCCTAAGATTCAAGAATACCAAATCTGGAAATTTTGCTTCGCGGGTACTGTTCACGCAGAATTTCCAGAATTTTTGCTCAACTTTGAAAATTTATAATTAATTCTAGAAAAATCCAAATTGAGTGGTTCAAAGTCTCACTGAAAGCTCCTTAAGTTAACTTTACATGAAAATTAGTTTCAGGAACCAATTCTAAGCCGAACAGCACCGACATTGTATGGAACTTGAAACTCTTCCCAAAGTTCAACACTGTTTCCAGATTTTAAACCCTAACTTTGAAAAATCACCATAAATCGTACACATATCCAAATGAAGTGTTCTACCTATGGATTCAAAGCTCACAGATGTACTTTAAGCATAAAAAATTTCAGAATCAGATACGCACAGTAACTAATCCGAAATAGGCATAAAATCAGGTGCTATAACCATCACATACCTTGTTTTAGAGCTTGATCTGGCTTGGAACCACTTGGCCTTTCTTTCTCCCTCTTCTTTCTCTCTCTAGAAACCATTTTGCAAGAGCTTCCCCATGGATTCCTTATGCTTGGACGAAATGGTAGGGAGGGGAGGGGGTATTTATAGAAAAGCAGACTGAATCTGGACCGTTGATCTTAAAAATATGTGGCTCGATCTGGACCGTCCATTTTCTCTTTTGATCTTACGGTGACAAGTGTCCTATGACATCATGCTTACCTCATCATGATGATATCATGCTTACATCATCAAGCCACATGTCTTTAATCCGATCGCACACATGTCTTGCATCCGACCGTACACGTGTCTTACATCTAGCCGTACACATAATATTTTCTTTTTCCCATCTAACCATAAACTTGTCACTTTCATGTCCTTTCATCATTTATGGCATTAAAATAGGGAGAAAATAAATGAGAAATTCGTGCAAAAATATTTTCTTAATTATTTCTCCACTTATCAAGCCAATCTTGCACCGTATCGGATACTTTTCGAGTCCTGACTTACCCTGTACCATCGGGACAACTTCTTCTTAAAATTCTGGCCAATAAAAGGTACACATATGGCGCCATCTTAGAGGAGCATAGATGAAAATAATTAGCTTTACTGACAGGCTATTTGACCTTACTAAGTCATGCAGTAGAGATTTCACTATAACGGGTAGACAAAAGACTGTCTAAAATATTCCCATATTGCGTTCTGATTTTTATGCTGTCCATAAATATCTTTTAGTGACTCAGCATGATGACTTATAGGTGTCATGATTATGCTTAGTGACTCAGCATGATGACTCGTCGGTGTCATGATTATGCTTGATGACTCAGCATGTTGACTCAGCATCGTCATAATGGCTCTTAGATATTTTCTTTGGTTTTGTCTCCTATTTAGGGGACAAAATTATTTAATATTTGACTGGAGCATTTTATTCAATCCAGAGCTCCAAAAATTCATCCAAAAATATCATAAAATTCCTCATATTCTAGAGAAAATCTGTGAATTTTCTCAGGTCATAACTCAACCTATAGCCCCACTTAAAAATCATTCTTTAAAATGCCCTTTTTCAGCACAACTGGCTTTTAAGTATTCTTAAAGCCATTTTGCTGGTCTTCTGGGGATGAGACTAATTTTATAATTTTCTATAGTCTCTTAGGTCATACATCCCCATTTTACCATAATTTTCTGAGGTTTCCTTATGACTCAAACAATTAAATCTACCTCTACATCTCAAATTGAGCCATAAACTTATAAATTCCTTTTAAGTTATCTCAGGGGTATTTTTGTCATCTCTCTTCACAAAAGAGCCTTAGAATATTATTTCCCATTTTTTGGGATTTTCTTAGAATTTTCTAAGTACTTTTCATTTTTACCCCTGATGGCCGTAACTTTCTAAATTTACGGTTTTACCCCTGCTTAGGCTCAACCTCATAAAACCATCTCTTTGAGGCTTCTAATTTAACCTTTGGTCTGTATCTAGCCTCTTTTCTCTTTCTAGGCCTTTGAGATTTTACTGGAGCCTCTAACTTTGATTACCCTTTAGCCCCTTAAAAACTTTCACTTTGCAGTTTAGTCCCTGAAACTGCTTTAACTTCCTTTCTCATCTTTAGGACCTCTACTAAAAAGGGGTCTGGTAGTCTATCTCATTCAGGCTATTTCTGATACTTATAGGCTTAAAAATCGGGATGTTACACTTACATTTATTAATTCGTTGTTCTTTAAACAGGAAATGGACGGATCCGGTCAATAGGGTTTTGGCGATAACAACTCTTTTACTAGCCAGAGAAAGGGTAGAGGGCCAACTTGTATGAGGCATTTAGCTTTATGTGATGAGACCACACAGGCTATGAGGATTATAGTGGAGTTTGATGATGATTTGAAGCCTATAGGAAAGGCTGGGACTCAATTTACTAGTTGTGGGGGTTATGTCGCACGCAGTAAGATTGGCATTGACATTCCTAGCTGGAAGAAGGTGGACAAAGATTTGAAGCAAAACATTTGGGAGGATATATTGGTATATTATGAGTTGTTTTCTCTACTTGTTTCAATTATAATTGCTTATTTACTTTATAACTCTATGCTATTATTGTATTACAGCTGACATTTGATATTCCCACCACTGAGCAAATGAGAGACCGTTTGTTTAAGCAACTTGATGAGTGGTGGAGGGATTTTAAAACCATGCTTACAAAATATTATATTTATGGAAAAAGAAAGGGTGAGCATCCTAAGGAATGATATTCATTTATTAGTGATGAGACATGGGAGAGTTTTGTGAAGCAACATGAAGACCCTGCATTTCAGGTTTGATTTCTTCAAACTTAGTTTTTAATCAGGTCATATTTTATTTAACTAAACTAGCTTTGTCGAATTTGTTTCATTGCCATAGGCATTGAGTCAAAAGAACAAACAAATATCTGAGCAGAATGTGTACCCACATACCATGTCTCATGTAGGGTATGGTAGGTTGGAAAGAAGTATGATGGAGGAACGGATGAAGAATGCACAGATGGCTGCTGCTTCAGATCCTAGTGGCTACATTCCACCCATTGAGCGTCCTTCTCGCTAAGAAAAATGGAAGGCGGCGAGGATTAAAAGGGTCAATACATTACTCCACAGTCTGCTCCTATTGCTGAGAGGATTGTAAGTAATATTTAAGAATTATGCATCATTAATTGCTTTTTTCAATTATCTTAAATTGAATTTATTGCTTTAATGTTACAGGATACACTTGAGGAGCAATTATCCCAGGATACATTCATCCCTCAAGGACGGATGGATATCTTGGCCACTGCCATTGGAAAGGCTGACCATCCTGGCAGAGTCAGAGGGTGTCACACCTTACTTATATAATACCTTAGCAATCATTTAGAACCATTCCAGACCACTTTGGATGGTCTTGAGCTTAAAAATTTCAATTTGGACGTTAATTTTCGGAAAATTACTGTTCACTGTCTAGTTTTCAGATTACAGGTCCAACTTTGAAAAATCATAACTAATTCTAGAAATATCGTATGGAGGTGTTCCAAAATTCTACGGAAAGCTATTTCAATGCTCTTTAAGGGAAAAATACTCAACTGAACTCATCCTCACTGAAAACGTACAGTTTATTGGATTAAAATTACTATTCATTTGGTAAAATCTGGACTTTCCAGATTCTGCGCCTTAACTTTGAAAATTCATATCTCATTGTATACACATCCAAATGATATGATTTACCACTCATTTTAAAGCTTGGGATGTGCACTATAAGTGTACCAAATTCCGTAGCTTAACTCATTCATATGATAGGTCGAACTGAAGCTTGAAATTAACTGCTTCAGGACCTACGTTTTATCCCTTAATATCTCTTTACTTTAATTCTTTTTATTTCTTTGGCATACCTAACATGGGCTTACTTTTTCCCATTCATGCTCATATACTTTCATTTATGCCATAAACATCCTAAGCACATACATTGAATTGATGGCATTCATAACATAACTTACAACATAGGAGAATTATACATTGAATAATAATATCAATCATTAGCATTAATAATTCTCCACTTCTTCTCCTTGCTTCTCATGCCCTTAGTGCCCATCATTGATTTGACTTAAATGGTTGGTTAGGGAGGGGGTGAGATTCGGGGGAATCTCAGTAGCAAACATTACCACATACATGCACAAGATGGATGCTAGTGTATGGTATGTAGTTTTTCATGAATTTAAGTTAACTAGTGACATGCCATCATGCTTTATGCTTGGTATAAAAATGCATGGCCATGGGAACATATTAAAACAGCATTTCCAGCAACAATCATCATGTCACAACATCATTCAAACAACAAATACAAACCAACACATAAGCATACCATGTCAAGCACATAAAGGGTAAGTTCACTACCTTGCACCTCAAGCTTTCCTCTTACTTTTCCTTTGACTCCCTTGACTTTCCAACCATGTGGGCATTCGGTCAGCATCACTAAACATCCTCTTGGATGTTTCAAAGGTCCTAAACATAACCATAATGATGACACAATCCATTAGGACCATTAGATTACATAAAGTTCAAGACTAGCTTTCTTGAACCTCAACCCCTTTCTCTTAGTCTTAGGGTTTTCTTTCTAACTTTTCTAATATAAATCTTATCATTTTACATCCTTATGATCTATTTCCTATCAATTAGGACCACTTTAGATGGCTTTAGATTCAAGAATATCAAATCTGGAAATTTTGGTTCGCGGGTACTGTTTATGCAGAATCTCTAGAACTTTTGCTCAACTTTGAAAATTCATAATTAAATCTAGAAAACTCCAAATTGAGTGCTTTCAAGTCTCACTGAAATCTAGTTAAGTTAAATTTAAAGGAAAAATAGTTTCAGGAACCAATTCTACTCAGAACAGTACCAGAATTGTACGGAACTCGACAATCTCCCAAAAGTTCAACACTGTTTCCAGATTTCAAACCCTAACTTTGAAAAATCACCATAAATCGTACACATATCCAAATAAATTGTTATACCCATGGATTTAAAGCTCATAGAGTGTACTTTAAGCATGCCAAATTTCAGAACCAGATATGAACAGTAACTAATTCGAAAAAGCCATCAAATCAGCACGTAATTCTTCCAATTTTCACATAGATCCACTTGGATCTACCATACTTTGGGGTGTTCTAGCAAGATCTAACAACCAAACTCCCTTCCCCACTCATCAACCATTTCGACCAGCCATCAAAAGGGAGAGAAGACATATTTTCAACCATAAAAGAGAAAGAAACCAAGGCAAGAACACATCTAGAGCCAAGAACTCACCTTGAACCTTGATTGTATGACCAAAGTTGATGCCTTTCTCTTGGTTTTCCCTCAAAACTCTCTCTTTTTCCCTCTCTTCATGCCTTGCACGAAATTCCCATCTGATTTAGGGGAGAGATGAGCTCATTAATGTGTACAAAATATCCCACCAACCATCATTAATGTTATGCCAAGTGTCATTAGCCTACTTAATCTTAATCCTCTCTCTTAATTCACTTAAATCATAATGTAATTAAATTCCAAAGTCAAGATCCTCTCCATTGGTAGCTTGACACTTGGAAAGCTTTAATTACCATCCATTAAAGGCTTGACAAGTGGCGACTTGTGGCCCAAGTAAAGTGCAAGACTCTGATTAATACTTTATCGGTGCACTTTTACTCCGGGTTTAACTTCTTTTCTCTAATTACAGTGCTCTGGCCTCTGTAATTATTTTCTATCTGATCCATAAATTCTCTATAATTCTAGAGAGTATCTATGAATTTTCTTAGCCCATAACACTTCCTTTAAGCCTTGCATAAAATTCATTTACTAAAATACCCTTTTATCGGCAAAACCGGCTCTTTAATTTCTTAAAGCCACTCTACTAGCCTTTTGGTTGCGGGACTAATTTTATAAATTAGTACAACCTTTCAACCATTTAACCTCATTTTTGTATACACTTTTGAGGTCTCTTGCTATTTCAAATAATTACCTCAAACGGTATACTTTTTACCGGTCACAACCTCATAAATTCCATTTAAGCTGCCTCAGGGGTATTTTCATCTTTTCTTTTCATAGAAGAGTCTTAGAATATTATTTCCCATTTTTTTGGGATTTTCTTGGAATTTTTTGTACACTCTTCCATTTTTGCCCTTGCTGGTCATAACTTTTTGAATTTACGGTTTTACCCCTGCTTAAGCCTAACCTCATAGAACCATCTCTTTGAGGTTTCTAACTTACCCATTGGCCTGTATCTAGTCTCTTTTCTCTTTTTGGGCCTTCGAGACTTTACTGGAGCCTCTAACCTTAATTATACTCGAGCCCCTGAAAACTTTTACTTTGCAGTTTAGTCCCTGAAACTGCTTTAACTTCCTTTCTCATCTTTGGGACTTTTGCTCACAGGGTCTGATAGCCTATCTAATTCAGGCTATTTTTGATGCTTCTAGGCCCAAAAGTCTGGATGTTACAGAGGGACCCCTAAAGGGATTGGTATTAAAGAATTTTTTGGCTCTGGTTCACGAAGAAGCACTAGATCATCCTTTGCTAACATGGTATCTAAAGAAGAGCTCGACCAATGACTACAGGAAGAAACAGAGAGAGTTCGAGCTGAACTCAATTAACAACACATGGCAGAGATGCAAAAGATACGTGACAAATTCGATGCCAAGTTCCAACAAACTCTAATGATGATGGGCACGAGCGGATTCCAAATGCCCCAAGTATCTGAACCTTTCCAAGTAATAATCACACATCTTTTCAAATCTTCTAAAGGTTCATTTCATCCATTTAAACTTATTTAATGTACCATAACTAATTTCATATTATGTTTCAGGTTCACCTGTGATAAAAAGCGGGAACGGCAGTAATAATCAGACACAGCAACTGACAGTGTTTGACCCTGACCCTAGCCCTGACCCTGTTGAAGACAATGAGATGTCGTGTACTCTCTATGTGGATTATGAAAATTCACCTGTTCATGTCGCTAATGGTTGACCATTCATGGGCACAACGATTCACGGCAACAAAATTCCAAGCGATCAAGCAGGGGTGACAGTGGAGAGAATTGTTTATGGTCAGGGGAGTATACCAGTGCCCAACCCTACTGATGAGGTTTGACTCTTGGCCCAAGCTAAAGGACATCTCATTTTGTGGCTAAAGAGACTTATTGCAAAGCCAATGGTGAAGAAGGCGGCAACGAAAAAGGCCACAACGAGCGCTTCATCAGATCCTATACTCTTGCCTCTTCTTGTTGATGTTGCGCTTATGTATTCCAGTTTGGAGGTTCTTCATTCCGTAGTGCCAAACATGGATAAACCTATTACTTTTAAGATGCTGCTGGGGATTGTGGGTTCAGATATAACATACGATTTCACCGTTGATAAGAGGGACCTCGTTCAGTTCCTCAACTTTGAGGAGCTTGATATAGTCTTCATGCAGCTCACTATTTTGTAAGTTACAATATCATTTTCTTATTTCATGTTATACTTTCTGCATGTCCTAATGTTTCTTATTTGAACAACAGGTACTTTACTCAAATCTGTCGGAACGGAGGACTTAAAGGAACATATGGTTTTATGTGTCCTTAAAGGGTGCAGAAAGAGCTTAATACTATGGAAGCGAGGTCAATCTACATGATGACCACAATGACTCAGATCAGAAAGCCAATATATTTTGTACCTTAAAGGGTAAGTGTATTATTGTATTTGAGATACACAAGTCGTATGTGTAGGATTATAATTAACGTGGTTTGTCTTTTGCAGTTATCATTGGACTCTAATTGTTTATGCCCCTTTTGATAACAAAGTTTACTGGTTCGATTCACTCTATGAAAGTCTATTCGAAGAAACCAAAGATGTCATCGACATATTAGTTTATGTTTATATATTTATTGCTTGTGAATTTTATAAAAACATGCTCTAATATCATTTTCTTTTATACTATTGATAGGGCATTTCATGGTTTTAATGTTATGGCTATTAAACAAAATAGATGACTACTAATATGGATTCTCCCAAAGGTATGTTTTTTTGAACTAACTTTTAAACCTTTTTTAGATGAATTAAAGTTAATGTTTATAATCAACAATGTCTAATATTCAATTTTATATTTCATTTTGTTAGTACCGTTGTCAACAAGGACATGTTGAATGTGGATATTATGTCATCCGCTACATGAATGATGTCATTGAGACAGGAGTGACTGAGAAATTAGATGAGGTAAAGATAAGTTACGTTGCATGACATTCTTCAATTCATTTCACATTTTTTATTAAGTTTACTATGTTATTTTTGATTAATAAGTATTTCATAATACTGTGCCATATCCCATGGATGACATCAACTTGATAAGGGACACTTTTTCAACAACATTGGTACAAAATATTGAAACTTTCAAATAGTTAGGTCATTCCCCAAAAAATTCATTGTTAGATATTTTCTCTTGGTTCCCTCTTATACATGTTCATGATTTCTATTGTATAGTAGTTACTTTTTTTTTCAAAATGACTGGTTCTCTTGGTTCCTATACGTGTTCTTTGGTCTTAGGTTCCCCTTAGTTCTATTGGTTTCTCTATTTTTGCTTTGTGTAAAAGAAAGTTCAATGCTGTATATATTAACTAACTAATTGATTTCTTATTCATATGGTCTTGTTCTGCGTATTCTGCACTGCCTACATTTATTTGGAACTGTAAACTGTAGAGTTGTAAAAATGAAAATTGAGCATAATTTTAAAAAAAAATTAACGACGGTTATATAAATAACCGCCATTAAAATACTTTTCCACAGCGGTTACATAAAAAACCACCATGGAAAGTAAACTTTCAACGGCGATTTAAATTAAACTGCTAAGGAAATATAACTTTCCACGACAATTTCTTATGCAACTGCCGTAGAATTTTAATTTTCCACGGAGGTTGTTTACTTAATCACCATGGAAAATTGATTTTCCATGGTGGATTTCAACCGTTATGTTTTGTTTACCTTTCAACATCGACTATATCAACTTCGCCTTCAAAACCACCGTGAAAAACCACTATTAACCACCGTTAAAAGTCTTTTTTCTGGTAGTGTATCCATTTCACGTAGCCTTCACTAACCATGACAACCCTCTAAGTCCTCTTGCCTTGCAACTTATAGTTCCTGCGGTGGAGAGATAGAATTATCACAAGTTTATGGTAGAGAATGAACTAAGCAGATTTTAGAGTGAAATTATCCCAAGACAAGTGAGTTGAGAGCTAAACACATACCCTTCAGATAAATCTCTTTTGCTCAATCTCTTGGATTTGACACTTATAGTGTTTATTTTTGTAGCACTGCTTTGTACTATTTTGGTTGATTTTTGAGGAGGTGGTTTTAGTAACTATCTACTCTCATTCTTAAGCATAGTCAGTATTTCCTTTTGCACATGTTCCTCTTTGAATGTTTTTATAGGCTTTGTCTAGGAGTACAAAGGTCAAAGTATGGGAGAATTTGATTGAGCACAAATTTTCTATATTATTTGATGATATTTTCAAGGTTTTTTCTATACTTTTTGGCTCCTTTTGGTGATATTTGTGCTTCATAGAGATTGAAGGTCTTTGTTTTGAATTAGTGTCATTTGACAGTAAAATTGTCATAATTAGTCATTAATTGCATTTAATTGATTTCTAGGACAATTGATACTTCAAACCATTGCTCTTCATTGTAGGACACTGAAAGAGTTGAGCTAAGAGTGAAGACCAAGAAATTGCAACGTGTAAGATCAAGAGTAGCATTACTGGAAGAGTTCACCACAATAAAGATAATAGTTCACCGCAGCACAACCTAAAGATTTTATCATAGATCTCTTGGCCATACTTTGCCACGGCCACATACTGGCTTCACCGTGGTGAAGTCACAAGATCAAGCAATGTAGCTCTTGGAAATGGTTCACAGCAACGAAGTTATTCCTTCGCCATGGCGAAACCTTCGAATCAGCAACCCAGATCCAAACCCTTTTCAGATAATTCACTTACCTACTCATGTGAACCGATCCAATACACCCCATTATAAAATTATAAACCCTAGTTTGTGTAAGAAACGTCATTTGTTCATTACACACAACCTCCATCTCTTACTCTCTCTCTCACTTCCTTTCATCTAACCCTAATTTCTTCCATTTTCCACTATCAAACCTCCTTGGGTAGCTCAGATTCATTCCCAGTTATGATGTTTCAGAGCTCAATGTGTGGCTAGGCATTTCTTTTCCTCTTGAAGGTGGATGATGGCTTAAGTTCAAGGAGCTAAAAAGGGGAGTAGCTTAATCTATGGTTTTGTTGCAGATTTATGAATTTCTAAGTTCAAGGTCTGTAATTTGTAGCTGAGCTATTTGATTATATTTGTAATCAGTTTTGGATATTTATTATGTGTAGTTGGATTGGTTTATGTAGAATCTCTGTGCTTAAATATATGAAGTCACATATATTTTTCATTGTAATCTTCTTGATTCTCTCTTATATTGCATGGTTGTGTTTTGATATTGAGCTGATTTTTTATTGCATTGGACTAATTGTATTGGCTAATCCTACCATATAAATAAAGTGCACTTAATAGGATCTTATGAAATGGGGTTCTATTGCTTAAGATCCTAGACTCAAAGAGTATTTTGCAGTTTTCCCTTTAGAAACTTAGTGAATTTCTGCTCCCATCCAAATCAATTTTGAACTATGATAGCCTAAGTTCATTTTCAAGAGGATTCTATCACTGTTTGAACACCTGTTCTCTTTCATTATGTTTTAATCTCCCAAAATCCAAAAAATACTTTTACATTTTAATTTAGTTCAATTCATATTTTCTAATGAAAACCCCTTTTTTCCCAATCAGTTACATTTCATGGCATATAGTTAACCTAGGTCCATTCATTTAAAGCTCCAGTTAAGTAAACAACTCAGGGTTACGCTGTATAGTGCAATCCTTGGATAATCTTTGAATTTAACCTCCAAGGGCATAACGAAAGGTTGAAATCAATAGCTTATCATCTTCAGACAAATGGACAGATAAAGCAAACAATCCAGATACTAGAAGATATGTTACGATCGCGTGTCTATGATTTCAAGAGAAACCCGAATGAATACTTGTCGTTGGCAGAATTTGCCTATAATAATAGTTATCATTCTAATATCCAGATGATTCCGTATAAGGCACTATATGGCAAGAAGTGTTGGTCCCTTTTGTCACACCTTACTTCTAGACCATATTTTATTTCATTTGGAACCGTTTGGAACCATTTCTTATGGCCTTAAGTTGAAAAAATTTAAAGTTTAAAATTTCATAAATTTGGGTTACTATTCATTGTAACCCTAATAAAGGCCAAACTTTGAAAAATCATAACTAATTCCAGAAAAATCAATATATTGAGTTTTGTCTTGAAATTGATAATTTTTTACTGGGCCACATTTCCCCTTCCTTTCCAATCAGTTTTGGACTCATTTTGGGCCAAGAAAAAACAAAAATTTCATGCAGCCCATGGTCCCTCATGTAAGAAGAGTCCAAGCCTAAAAGAAACCCAAGAAAACCAAGAAAAATCACAAGAAAATGGATACTTAGCATGACCTAAACTTTACAGGTTGTGAGGAGGGACACATGTCCCTTGATGTGGAAGAATTTTAGGCCATTTAGGAGGGGATTTGGCCAGCCCAATAGGTCTATAAATGACCCCTCACAAGAGTAATATTTCAGCCAAAATAGAGGAGAATAAGGGGAAACTCTGCTGCACCAAAAACTCAACCAAAATAGCACCTCAGTTCGTGCAAAGGAAGGGAAAATTATCAAGCTTCAATCAAGGATTCATTAAGGTATGTTTAAGCTTGATTTTGCTTAGGTTTAAGGGTTGTTTTGGCCAAGGTTTCATGACAAAATCTTAAGCTATCATGCTACTAAAATTTTGGTTAATATGAGAAAGGATTAGGAAAGGATAGAAACCTTGAATATGACCTTGGAATGGTGTGTTTAATTGATGTTTGGATTGAATTTTGGAAGAAATCCTTAGTTATGCTATTAGGGGAACTTTTCAGCTACTTCTTGTTCTTGAGCTTAGAAATTTGTTTTAATGTGATTTGATGATTCCAATGAGTTTAAAAGGTGATTAGTGTAGGGGAACACCAAGGAAAAGTGTTTAAAATCATCAGAATAAAAAATAGAAACTAAGGACCCCTAAACCACCCCATTCAAGCAACATGAGTTAAGAGGGAAGAGTGTGATTTTGTTAAATCTGAATTGATATTTAGACTCTACATAAAAAATTATGTAGGAATGGCCCATGAGATTAATTAAAACAAGGAGGAAACAATAATGGCGCAAATTAAGGAAAAAGGGGTTTATATGAGTACATTGTTGAGCAATAGTGTTTATACTTTGAATTATTGGTAATATGGAATGTGTTTATGCTTGGATTGATAGGAGTTATGCAAAAAAACAAGGAGGAGCACTAAATACTTGAAGAGGCCAAATTATATACCTAAGCAAGAGGTAGCATTGAACTCATAATTTGATTGCTTTCTTACTTGTTTGAATGTGTAAGTGTTACTTGTTTTGTGTTGTCATGATGTGATTGAGCAAGCTATGTGATTATGTGTGAATTTCTATGTATAATATGCTTTGGCAATTTGCAACATGGAATGGCTAATGATATGATATGTGGCTATCTTTCCATGGTAATAAAAAGCATAAGAAATGTTGCATGATAATTCTAATTTCATGGTAATATGTCACATTTTTATATAGCATGAATAGCATGATAATTGTGATTCATTGCTATTGAGATTTCCCATGAAATGTGTCACATCCAGCATTATGATAATTAGAGATAAGAAATATTCTCAAATTATTGAGGATTAAAAAATGATAAGGAAAAGTCAAAGGATTTTGGTGGAAAATAATTACAGTAATTTTCCAAGCCAATTATAGGAAATTGACTAATTAAGGAAAATTGGTCAAATGTAAATAAGGAAAAATATTTTTGAGCCTTAGAAAATTAAGGAAAAATAGGGATAATATCTTTTGAGGGTTATATGAAATTATAAAGTTGGTGTTATGACCAAATTACCCTTAGAGAAATTATAAGAGAATTTAAAGGTGATTTAGGCTAATTAAGGGATTTTATTTGGAAAATTCCAAATAAATAATTTTAGGGGAAATAAAAGTCCAAAAAAATTCCTATGAGATCCCAAGGAATTATAAGGAATTATGGAATTAAATGAAGACCCTCAAGTGCCCAAGATTTTTCCAAATAAATGTGAAAAGTGGAAAAATCCCTAAAGGGAAGGAAATTAATTTTCCTTTATATTTAATTATTAGGAACTTATTTTGAGACAAAGAGGGCAATTTGGGAAGACAAAAATGAGGAGATTAAATTAAGGATCTAACAAAAAATAATTACAAAGGCTAAGCTACTGTAATTATAGAAAAGAAGTTAAACTCAGAGCCTAAAGTATACCGATAAAGCAAGATTGGTGTCTTGCAAATCCAAGGGATCCTATTGAGCCATGTGTCAAGCTCTTAAAGAAGAAGATTTGAATTAGCCAAGTGTCATTCCATAAATGGAGAGGATTTTGACTTTAATAATTAATTTCATTTGGAATTATGTTAATTAGGAAAGAGGAATCAAGACTTAGTAGGGTAATGATACTTGGATTATCATTAAAGAGGGTGGTTGAGATATTTTGAGCCATTAATCAGCTCTTCTCTTCCCATTTTCAGACCCACATTTTGTCCAAGAGAGAACTAAAGGGAAAAAAGAGAGCTTGAGAGAAAACAAGAAGGAAAGGAGGCATCTTTGATCATTCAAGCAAGCTTTCAAGGTAGATCTTGGTACTAGAGGTGTTCTTACTTTGTTTTCTTTCATTTTTATGGTTTAAAATCTATCTCTTCCCTCTCTTATGACTAGCCGAACTGGTTGTTAAAAAAGGGGAAAAGAGTTTTGGTTTTTACACTTGCTAAGACACAACTATACAAGCTAGGTTCTAGTGTTTGCAAGTGAGTTTAAGTGGTTTTAAAGCATTTTTCATGGTTGTTGTTGTGAGAGTTCTTTTTGGCCAATAGGTAAACTGGACCCTAGGATGAGTTTTTCATTGTTTCAAGGCTTCCATGATGCTTAAAATGAAGAATGGTATAGGGTAGACTAAAAGGAACAAGTGTTGGAAGCTTAAAAAACAAAGCTGAAAATTTTGGGTCAAAACCCTCTTTGGTTCGGTCAGCTTGTTGCTGGAAGAAGCAGTTTTATTTTCATAAATCTAAGCTTGTTTTTGGAATCTACATGAAAAACCATGTAGGGTTAGGTCAAGGTGTGATTTTTAGGGTTAAAGAGAACTAAGTACAAAAATAGTGAACAAAGGAGGGAGCTTTATGGTTCAAGAATCATTTTGATGTATGTCCTTGCTTTTTCATGGTTGGATAATGATTATGGCTGCCCTTTTTGATGGATTACATGGTTAGGGTTTGATATTTGTGAAGGGAAAGAGGAGAAGGAAGAAAAGCTAAGACTTTTGGAGCAAGGTAGTAAGTTAAACCTAGCTACTACCACTAACTAGCATTGTTGATTATTGTATGGTTAATTACTATTATTGTGGTTGAGCTTTCTTGATTGTTATGTGGCTGCTCTTTATAGTATCTTGCTTTGGCCTTTGCATGTTTGAGTCTGCCAAATGATAAGCATGTTAGTTTACCAATAGTAGCTAATGTGATCATGCATAATAATGATGCTTGCTTGGTGCTATAGTTGGTTAATTTGCTACTGGGATTTCCAAAAATCTCATCCCCCAAAAATAATGTAACATTTTAGGGCCTGAATCCTCTAAGGGAAAGCTGTAGATTGAAGGCTAATTTGTGGGGTTTAGCCACAAAAATCGTGAGCTCATTTTGGTTATGTAAATATTAAACTAACAGTGCTGGAAGCACACTGACACTGACTTATTCACGTGACTTTTTGATTATGATCCTGAACGCTTTTAGTCATGAAATTTGGCATGATAAAAGATAACATCCTGAGCTTCAATTTGATAGCTAATACATTAAAAATGGCCTAGTATACGATTTATAATGATTTTTCAAAGTTAAAGGTCAGAATCTGGGAATCTGGGTTTTTGGCAAATGGACAGTGTTGCTTTCTCAAAAACCTGACGCTTTCTCATAAGGAATTGGATAATTAGATTATTTTTCCTTGAAATAGGACTTAAAGAGATTTAAGTATAATTTTGAACCACCCCAATTGGATTTTTGAAGAATAAGTTATGAATTTTTGAAATTGGGCCAGAAAAACTGGATTTTTACCCGATGAACAGCAAAAATCCGAAAATTAGCGTTTTTATGGGGAAAAAAATGAGCCCAAGACCATCCAATATGGTCTAAAATGATTTTGAAAGGAACCTAAATCAATATAATAGTAAGGTGTGACATTTTTGGTATCAGAGCGAAGGTTCTGGCATAAGATAGAACGCTCTGCTTAAGTATCCCTTAGATGTTGAGAACTAACACCTATTTTCAGGAGTCAAGATGGGGATTACCATGGACTGGGATACTAAACCTGAGCCGTCAGTCAACACTTGGAATCCAATAGTAATTGATCTCACCAAGGATGAGGACCCAGAGGAATGGGTAATGGGAGATGCCAGCCCTGGCCATTCATCAGTGTGCTCCAATGACTGTGTTGAGCACTACCCAGAGCTGCTAGGGATCATGACAGAACAGTTGTTATACCTCCCCGGACCCGGTGACCTGGTCAACCCTATAACTGGCCTGTACCAAGAGCCATTAGATTTAGATCTTTATATTCAGTCTCTTAAGCAGCCTGTTACTCCTGCTATGTACCAGTGTAATATCCCTGGACCCAGTACTGTACCAGTTGTACCCCTAGCCCCAGCAATACCTGTAGCACCTACAGTACCATTTGTACCTGCCCCAGTCCAGCCTAGTCACAGGATCCGTAGTGTGGGTCAGCTGAGTGATCGGATGAGGTTCATAGGGCGTCACATCAGGAGGGATATGGATGCAGACCTGAGAGTACACCTAGACTACCTCTAGGGTGTGAGGGAGCTGTATCAGGCACACGGACCAGGCAACCCTTAGTCAAAACCATTTGACTGGTTACGTGAGATGGTAGATGTCCTACCTAACACTCCCTTCTGGACCCATAAGATCGTCTGCCTGAACTACTTACTGGGAGATGATGTAGAGGACTGGATCTGAAGCCTCAAGGGCTTTGTTATTATTCACTTTCTGTAGACGCTAGGACTGTCCTATCAATAACGTAGGATATATTTTGCTACAGCTAACCCGAGTAGGTTAGGCTGATAATGCTTGGTCGATAGATGTGTTGATTGCACTTTGACTGGTCAATGCTTAGCTGCTTTTTGTTGTATGCTCATTTTATGAATGAAATCCAAGCATGATATTTATTTCTTATTCCTTGTTGTGCTATCTGGTTAGTTAAGTGATGGTTAGAACTTGACAAAACCTTTCACCGGAGAGACCCCTAGTGCAAGATGCAAGGGTCCCTCCTGATCCATTACAATTGATTCTGGAACACCTTGAGCAACAACAGAAGACCATCGAGGACATGAGAGCAGCTCAAGCTCGTCAGGAACAAGAAAGGGATGCAGCGATAGCTGCAGCAGTAGCAGCAGTATTAGCAAATTTCAACAGAAGGCAACTAGAGGAAGAGGTCTCTGCAGCACCAGCATCAGAACAGTTGCCAAGGCTGGCAATGCCAGCAGCAGAACCCGACAGCATTCAACAGTGGATGACCCGATTCTGTAAGCACAACCCGCTGTCATTTGATGGGACATTCGATGTTCAAGAGGCGGAAGAGTGGATTAATCGCCTAGAGAAGATCTTCAAGATGATGGACTGCTCATCAGAGCGAAAAGCCGATGAACAGTAAAAATCCGAAAATTTGCGTTTTTATAGGGAAAAAATGAGCCCAAGACCATACAATGTGGTCTAAAATGATTTTTAAAGGAACCTAAATCAATATAATAGTAAGGTGTGACAAAATGTCATTCTTCTATGTTCAAATTATTCACCAACTAGGGATTGGACCAAGCAAGGAAAAAGGCAAGGAGATTGTCGTGGGAGAAATGTAATTTTATTGTCTCCTAAAAGAATATTTTGTAACTGTAACATCCTAACTTTTAGGCCTAGAAGTACTAGAAATAGCCTGAATTGGATAGGCTACTGACCCTTTTTGAGCAGAAGTCCCAAAGATGAGAAAGGAAGTTAAAGCAGTTTCAGGGACTAGACTGCAAAGTGAAAGTTTTCAGGGGCTCAAGTATAATCAAAGCTAGAGGTTCCAGTAAAGTCTTAAGGTCCCAAAAAGAGAAAAGAGAGTAGAAACAGGCTAAGGGTTAAGTTAGAAACCTCAAAGAGAGGATTGTATGAAGTTAAGTCCAAGTAGGGACTAAACTGTACATTCAAAAAGTTATAACCAACAGGGGTAAAAATGAAAGAGTATATAGAGAATTCCAAGAAAATCCCAAAAAAATGGAAAATAATATTCTAAGACTCTTTTGTGAGGAGAAATGACAAAAATACCCCTGAGATAGCTTAAATGGAATTTATAAGGATTAAGTTTTGATCCCATGGCTAGGATCTAATCTCCCTTCTCCCCCATCACTTTTGTAACACCTAGCACCTTCTAGAAGAATGAGGTAAGGATGATACAAGAAGATGATGCAATGATGATGTAAAAGTCAACTTAAAGTTCCAAAATGGCCCTTACTCTTTCTATTAGCCACCAAGGGCATTTTGGTCCATTCAAGCCAAAGTTTTAGCTATAAATACCTCACCTTGGAAGAGCATTTTCACAGCCATTTGTAGAGGAAAAACTCTGCCAAAATTTAGAGAGAAAAACGTAGGGGTGAAGGCCAAGAAGAAGGAACAAGATTCAAGTTTCAATATCAAGGTATGTGATGGTTATAGCATCTGACTTGATGCCTATTTCAAATAAGTTACTCTTTGTATATGATTCTAAAATTTGGCATGATTAAAGTACACTATGTAAGCTTTAAATCCATGGGTAGAACACTTCATTTGGATATGTGTATGATTTATGGTGATTTTTCAAAGTTAGGGTTTGAAATTTGGAAACAGTGTTTAACCTTTGGAAGAGTGAAGAATTTCCGTACAATTATGGTACTGTTCAGCATAGAATTGGTTCCTAAAATTATTTTTTCTTTAAAAAGAACTTAACTATATTTTAGTGAGACTTGGAACCATTCAGTTTTGATTTTTCTAGAATTAATTTTGAATTTTCAAAGTTAAGCAAAAATTCTAGAATTTCTGCGTGAACAGTACCCGTGAAGGAAAATTTTCAGATTTGATCTTCTTGAACCTAAGGCCATCTAAAGTGGTCCTAATTGATAAGAAATAGATCTTAAGGATGGAAAACGATGAGATTTATGTTAGAAAAGCTAGAAAAAAACCCTAAAACCAAGAGAAAGGGTTGAGGCTCAAGAGAGCTAGTCTTGAATATTATGTAATCCAGTGGTCCTAATAGATTGTATGATCATTATGACTATGTTTAGGACCTTATAACATTCACGAGGATGTTTGGTGATGTTGACCGAATGCCCATATGGTTGGAAAGTCAAGGGAGTCAAAGGAAAAGTAAGAGGAAAGCTTGAGGTGCAAGGTAGTGAACTTACCTATTGTCACTGCTTGATGTTGTATGCTTGTGTGTTGCTATGTACATGTTATTTGAATGTTATTATGACATTTTTTAACTGCTGTAATTGCTATTCATGATGACTAGATTATGTCTCCATGGCCATGCATCAAGAAGTTAGCTTTGAGCATGCTAATATGTCACTAATTAACAAGAGAATAAACAAGTTGCGTGTAATGCATTAGCATCCATCTAGCATGATTAATATGGTATTGTTTGCTACTGAGATTCCCCCAAATCTCACCCCCTCCCTAACCAACTATTTAGGTCAATCATCAATGGGCAATAATGCCATGAGAAGCAAGGAGAAGAAAGTGGAGAATTATTGATGTTAATGAATGATATTACTATTCAATGTGTAATTCTCCTATTATGTAATTTATGTTATGGATGCCTATGACGCCATGTAATTAATTATAATATTTATGGTATGAATAAAAGTGTATGATCATGAATGGGAAAGAGTAAGCCCATGTTATGTATGCCAAAGAAATAAAAAGAATTAAAATAAAGAGATGTTAAGGGATAAAATATAGGTCCTAGAGTAGTGAGTTTGTAGCTCCAGTTTGATCTATCAAACGAATGAGTTAAGTCACGAGATTTGGCAGAGTTATAGTATACATCCCAATATTTAAAATGAGAGGTAGATCACCTCAATTGGATGTGTACACAAGGAGATACGAATTTCCAAAGTTGAGGCACAAAATCTGAAAGTTTCAGATTTTTGAAACAAATAGTAATATTTATGGATTAAACTATACAAATTGGGTAAGGATAAGTCCAATTAGATATTTTTTCCTTAAAGAGCATTGAAATAGCTTTTCATAGAATTTTAGAACACCTCAATATAATTTTTATGGATTTAGTTATGAACTTTTGAAGTTGGACCTGTAATTTGGAAGTTAAATAGTAAATAGTAACCCGAGTAATTATGTTGAAATTTTAAATCCACGGGCTTGTGTCATGATCTGCTTGAACCATAATGCTTATGAATACGTACTTTGAGGAGTTAAAGGTAGGACGTTTCGATAATCATATGTGAATTATTTTAGATTATTGTAATGATGACCCAAGATGTTATGCATATGAACATTTGATTAAGAAATCATGTTTAAACATGTAATATGTCTATGAAATAGTCCTATGACGGTAAAAGAGGAGAAAAGTCAAGAAAAAGCATAAAAAGGGGTTAAGATAACCCTAATAATGCCTCATTTTCACACCAATATGATTCTGATCAAATGACTGAGAGCTTGGCTAAAACTTGGTAGACTAATAGATTATAGTTTTAGCTTTAAAAAAGTGGTATTTCATCAAATTTGGAGTTTTATACAAAAGGTTATGCCTATCCAAAGTTAGGCATAAATTCTGAAAAATTAGAAATTTACCATATGAATAGTACTACTTTGCATTAGTTCTAGGATTGATTGATAAGAGCTAGATACCAGTAGGCATTTTTCCTCTAAAGACCATATTAAGAGCTTTAAATAAAGCTTAGAACCACCTTATTTTGATTTTTCTAGATTAGTTATGATTTTGCAAAGTTTAGCCTTGGTTAGGGTTAAATGAATAGTAACTCAAATTTAATAAATCTTAAATTTTTAAATTTTTCTAACCTAAGGCCATAAGAAATGGTTCCAAACAATTCTATTTGAAATATGATATGGTCAAAAGGCAAGGTGTGACAAATATCGTGAAATTATACAATGTAAAAACCATAATTTTGGTGGGGCCAAATTGTAACATCCTAAATTTTAGGCCTAGAAGTAGTAGAATTAGTCTAAAATAGGCAAGCTACTGGACCCCTTCTGGCAGGAGTTCCAGAAGTTCCCTAAAAGCACGAGAAGATTCTCAAGGACTAAATTGCAAAGTAAAAATTTTCTAGGAAAAAAAGGAAGTTAGAGGCTCTGTTGAAGTCTTAATGACTCAAGTATGGAAATTAGAGATGATTAAGGGCCAAAGATTATGTTGGAAACCTCAGTTAAATGACTCGTGAGGCTAAACCCAAGAAAGAACCTAATTGTAAATTTGAAAAGTTTTGAGTTGGAAAGGACAGTGATGGAAAGTACACCCGAAAATTTTAGAAAAATCCCAAAAAAGTTCCAAAAAAAAGGGAAATAAGGTTTCAAGGCACGTATGGGGTTAAAAATGATGAAAATACCCCTAGTGCAAATTGATGAAATTCCCAAGAATTGAATTATTTCAAATATGAGAAGGCCTTAGATAATTGGAGAAGAATGGGAAATAATACTTGAGAAATTATCATAGGTTTTAAAAATAATTTTGTCCTTGAAAAGCAAAGAGGTTAGCTGTAATAGAATTTAAAACCTAATTATATGCTATCCAGGAAAAGTCAAAACAAACCATTTATGGGTTGACTTTTGGCTTGAGAAAAATTAGAGAAATTGGTACCCAAAGATAAATTCTCAGAGTTATGGACCGATAGAGAGAAGTCGATGAAGTTTGCTTAGAAATAAATATTATTAAATGTTTTAATGGAAAGACAAGGGGAAAAGCATCACTTCCTCTTCAAGCATATTATATAATGCCATGTGAAGTTAACTATGATGAAAAAAGAGTACCAGAACATGTCCCAAGGTGACCATATAAGTTAGGATTCGAAAAAGTATTCGATACGACATGGAATTGGAAAATCAATGGAGGAATAGTTGCGGGTATGAGAGAGCATGAATTTCTCCCTATTTTCCTCCCTATTTTAAGGAAATTTAATGAGGGGACATGAATGGAATAATACATTTTGTTAAGGGTTAAGTTTGGCATAATAGAATTAAGTAATAAAATATTATGATTTCTTTACATGTGTGATAGGTGGTATGCAATGTGTTGTCACATCCTAGAAATTTCATTTGGACATAGGGAGTTAAAAATTAGCATGAGGGCTAATATAGAAAGAAGATAAAGGGGTAAATAACTTTTGATGTGAAACCCTGATAGGACCCGAGCTAGTATTTTTAGAATTATTGGTCTAGGAAGGGCAAAACGAAAAAATTTGAGAAAAATTCTAAATAATTCCCAAAAAATGGGAAAAATATAAGTTATAGGTTTTGGAACCTCGATGGAGGCCCTAAAGGTGAAAATCATGTGAAAATAAATTATTATGAAATTTCCCGAATATGGAAGTTTTTTAGGAAAATAATTATTTTAAATAGCTAGAGGCTTCAATAATTCCAGAAAAATATGGAAAAAGTATCTAAATATTTGATTGAATTTATAAAATTGGTTTTAGGCTTTGGAGGCCTAAGAATTAATTTTAGAAAATTTATTTTTCCGCAGTTACACTGATAAAGGCCCAAGCAGGAAAAATTCAAAATAAATATCTAGAGGTGGAGAAAAATTCTAAAAAATTTTAGATCATATCCTTATATGAAAAAAGGGATTTTTTCTGAAGAGAAATGAATTTTTGGATGTCTAGAAAAATTATGGAATGTTACAAGTGAATAGTAACAAAAAAAGTTTCAGAATGGTTTAGGATTATGATTTGGTTTTTAGGCCACCCTAAACCATAAGTGGGCCCCACATTGGGCCTGGAGGAGGCCCAAATTCATGCACAATCTGGACCCTTCCATTGAATTAAAATAAAATCCAATTTTTGCATAAATATCTTGTAATATTCTAGGTTTTGGACACTTGGCATAATCTGGAAATTTCAGCACTTGATGGCAGCCATATGTCCCCCTTATGTGGCAGTTTTGGACATCCAAATGGTGAGGGAGAAGGCGGATTCATTTGTCTATAAATACCCCCTAAAATACCCTAAAATAGGTAGAAAATTAGTAAAAGAAGAGGAGGTGCTACCAATTCATTTTCTTAAGCTTCAAACCTAAACTTGTTGAGTGCTTTTGGGCAAGGAATCATCAAGCTTTAATTAAGGATTCACTAAGCTTTTATAGAGAGGAATCAAGGAGAACCCAAATTCCTTGAAGAGGCTGGATTGCTTTGATTTAATGGATTTATATTGTGGAAATTGTTGACTTTATGACATTTGATATGCTTTGGCCAAATGCATGATAATATATTAATGTGAAAGCATGTTTGATTCCATATTTGATTTGATGTAAAATATGATTTTATATGACGTGAGGATGCCTTAAAGTTTTATGACATATCACATTATGCATTGCTTGATCAACACGATAATTATAGTTTATTGCTACTAAGATTTCTATGAAATCTCATTCCCTCCTACGTTAAATTATGCACCAAATAGGGAGTGGATCAAGTGTGGACAAGGGCAAGGAGATAATGTTAGGCTAAGGAAGCTATAGGAAATTTTATGACATTGTATAAAGTCTAGTAATGTTTTGAAGAACTTTGACATAATTATGTAACGAATTATGATTATGGTGTATTTGGAAACTATGCAATTTTAATGTTAGATTACTGTATATGAATGTGGTCTTGAGTATAGTTAAATAGCATGGTAAGGAAAAGAGGAAAGAAATTCAAGATAATTGGATTAGGGGATAAAAATGCCCTAAAAAGGGACAATTTTGTGGCATATAAAATAATGAGCAAATAAATGAATTTTGATCTAAAATTTGACAGGCTTATAGATCTCATTTTTAGTTTTAGAACAAGTGTAGATCATTAAATTTAGAGTTTTGTGCTAAGAGATATGCCCTTCCAAAGTTGGGCTAAAATACTAGAAATTCAAAAATTGACCATATGAATAGTGCAACTTGTCAAATTTTTTTGGCTCTGTTTCGGATGGATACGAAGCCAATGAGTATTTTTCTTTAAAGAAGGTATAACAAGCTTCAAATAGAAATTAGAACCACTTCATTTCGATTTTCTACAATTAGTTATGAATTTTCAGAGTTCACAAGAATTTCAGTGAATAGTGAATAGTAACTCAGAACCTAGTTAAAATTTTAAAATTTTTCATACTTAAAGCTTATCTAATGGTTCCGAATGGTTCTAATTGTGATATAATGAGGTAATAAAGGAGGCGTGACATGTGTCCCATAAGGCAGCACTTCTATTGAATGAAGAGGACACCTAAGAGGGTTAGCTAGCAGGAATCAAGAATGTCACACCTCACTTTATTACCTAATTTTACATCAAATGGGAGCAATTAGAACCATTCCATAAGGCCTTAAGTTGAAAAAATTTGAATTTTTAAATTTAGTTTCTCGGGTTACAATTCATTGTAACCCTAATTTTGGTGAAACTTTGAAAAATCATAACTAAATCTAGAAAAATCAAAATGACATGGTTCTAAGTCCTACTTGAAGCTTGGAATGAGCTCTTTAAGGAAAAAATACATCCAGAGTATAAACTCAGCACATGTGTGCTCAGTTTCAATGACAAAAAGCACTATTCATTTGGTGACTTTTCCAATTTTTTAGCATTTATGCCTAATTTTGGAAAGGCATAACTTCTTGTACATAACTCCAAATTTTATGAAATACCATTCATTTTAAAGCTAAAAATATGAACTACTAAGCTATTAAGTTTCATAATCAAACTCCTTCATTTGTTCAAAATTTTGTGTGGTCAAACTTTACCCCTAATTAGGTCAACTTTCATTCGTTTTATGCATAACTTGTCAATTTAAGACCATAGCCATTCCAATATAATGCAGCCACATTTCATTGCAAATTGTCACACCTTACTATAATATTGACTTAGGTTCCTTTCAAAATCATTTTTGACCACATTGGATGGTCTTGGGCTCATTTTTTACCATAAAAACGCTAATTTTCGGATTTTTACTGTTCATCGGGTAAAAATCCAGTTTTTCTGGCCCAACTTCAAAAATTCATAACTGATTCTTCAAAAATCCAATTGGGGTGTTTCAAAATTCTACTTAAATCTCTTTAAGTCCTATTTCAAGAAAAAATAATCTCATTGTCCAATTATTTATGAGAAAGCGTCAGGTTTTTGAGAAAACAACACTGTCCATTTGCCAAAAACCCTGATGTCCAGATTCTGACCATTAACTTTGAAAAATCATTATAAATCGTATACTGGTCAATTTTTAACGTATTAGCTATCAATTTGAAGCTCAGGATGTTATCTTTCATCATGCCAAATTTCACGATTTAAAGCGTTTGGGAACATAATCAAAAAGTCGCATGAACCGGTCAGGGTCAGTGTGCTTCCAGCACTATTAGTTTAATATTTACATAACCAAAATAAGCTCACGAATTTTGTGGCTAAACTCCACAAATCAACCTTCAATCTACAGCTTCCCTTTTGAAGATTCAGGCCCTAAAATGTTACATGATTCTTGGGGGATGAGATTTTTGGAAATCCCAGTAGTAAATTAACCAACTATATCACCAAGCAAGCATCATTATTATGCATGATCACATTAGCTACTATGGATGAACTAACATGCTTATCATTTGGCAAACTCAATCATGCAAAGGCCAAAGCAAGATACTATAAAGAGCAGCCACATAACAATCAAGAGAGCTCAATCACAATAATAGCAATTAACCATACAATAATCAACAATGCTAGTTAGTGGTAGTAGCTAGGTTTAACTTACTACCTTGCTTCAAAAGTCTTAGCCTTTCTTCCTTCTCCTCTTTCCCTTGGCAAATATCAAACCCTAACCATGTGATCCAACAAAAATGGCAGCAAGAATCATTATCCAACCATGAAAAAGCAAGAACATACATCAAAATGATTCTTGAACCATAAAGTTCCCTCCTTTGTTCACTAGTTTTAGATTTGGTTCTCTCTAACCCTAAAAATCACTCCTTAACTTGTTCCTACATGGATTTTCATGTAGATTCCAAAAATGGGCTTAGATTTGTGAAAATAAAACTGATTCTTCCAGCCACAAACCGACCAAACCACTAAAGGTTTTGACCCAAAATTTTCAACTTTGCTTTTAGGCTTCCAACACTTGTTTCTTTTAGTCTACCGTACACCATTCCTCATTTTAAGCATTATGGAAGCCTTAAAACAATGAAAAGCTCATCCTAGGGTCCAGTTCTTCACTTGGCCGAAAATAACTCTCACAACAACAACCATGAAAAATGCTTTAAAATCACTTAAACTCACTTGCCAACACTAGGATCTAGCTTGTATTGTTGTGTCTTAGCAAGTGTTATGATCAAAACTTCTTTGCCCTTTTTATTAATCAGTTCATTCCACATTAAGAGAGGGAAGAGACAGATTTTAAACCATAAAAATGAAAGAAAACAAAGTAAGAACACCTCTAGTACCAAGATCTACCTTGAAAGCTTGCTTGAATGACCAAAGGTGCCTCCTTTTCTTCTTGTTTCCTCTCAAGCTCTCTCTTTTCTCTTGCTCTCTCTTTTGGACGAAATGGACATCTGAAAATGGGGGAGGAACGAGCTGATTAAGGCTTCAAAATATCCCAACCACCTTCTTTAATGATAGTCCAAGTGTCATTACCCTACTAAGTTTTGATTCCTCTCTCTTAATTAACATAATTCCAAATGAAATTATTTACTAAAGTCAAAATCCTCTCCATTCATGGAATGACACTTGGCTAATTCAAATCTTCTCCTTCAAGAGCTTGACACATGGCTTAATAGGATCCCTTGGATTTACAAGACACTAATCTTGCTTTATCGGTATACTTTAGGCTCTGAGTTTAACTTCTTTTCTATAATTACAGTAACTTAGTCTCTGTAATTATTTTCTATCAGATCCTTAATTTCTCATTATTATCTTCCCAAATTGCCCTCTTTGTCTCAAAATTAATTTCCTTCTCTTTAGGGATTTTTCCACTTTTCACATTTATTTGGAAAAATCTTGGACACTTGAGGGTTTCCATTTAATTCCATAATTCCTTATAATTCCTTGGGATCTCATAGGAATTTCCTTGGAATTTTATTCCTCTTAAAATATTTATTTGGAATTTTCCAAATAAAATCCCTCAATTAGCCTAAATCACCCTTAAATTCTCTTATAATTTCTCTAAGGGTAATTTGGTCATAAAACCAACTTTATAATTTCATATAACTCTCAAAGGATATTATCCCTATTTTTTCTTAATTTTCCATGGCTCGAAAATATTTTTCCTTATTTACATTTGACCAATTTTCTTTAATTAGTCAATTTCCTATAATTGGCTTAGAAAATTACTGTAATTATTTTCCACCAAAATTCTTTGACTTTTCCTTATTACTTTTAATCCTCAATAATTTGAGAATATTTCTTATCTCTAATTATCATAATACTGGATGTGACACAAATAACAAGTAATTTCATATAATTTACAGCCCTCCAAAAGTCATTCAAACATTAAGTCACAAATATTGCAAAATTTATACATAAGGTTTGACATAAATCCCATAACATTTTTCTTCATAGAGACACCATATCCTTGCCCTTGGCTATACCACTTGATTGCCCTATTGGTATTATTTAAACATAGAAAGGAATGAGATTTCATAGAAATCTCAGTAGCAAAGAAATTATGATAATAATGTCAAATAAGCAAGGTATATTACAAACAAGTTCATAATCATTCACTTATTCCTTTAACATGCAAGAATCATTTCAATCTATTCAAAATCAGCATGTTAATACATTTTGCCAAGTCATACAATGGAAATAAACATAAGCTACTATATTTTTGGTATTTTTGATAAGATGATGATGGAATGGAAATGGATGATAGGAAACGTCTTGAAAATGGTTTTAATGGCAATTACAGTGTACTTAGGATATTGGGAGTTTCATAAAATCATTAGGTTTTTTAGAATAACAACCTCAATGACTCATTAAGTCTAATGTTTAAATCAATAAACTTCATTAATGAAAACATTGTTAAGCTCCCTTAATGTGAAATTTAAGAATGATCAGTGCAATTAGTTCTATGCAACCCAAAATCAACTTAGTATCAAAACATAACCATGCAAGATAAGAGAGAATCAAGAGGACTACAAAGAAACATATGTAACTACATATATTGAAGCACATAATTCAACATTAATCAATCTAAACTACAAATTCAAATCATTAAACAGTGATCACAGTAACAATCCCAAGTTTCTAACTAAGGATTTACAACTCCTATACATAGAAAGCCATAAATACATAGCCAAAACTAAACACTGAAACTAAACTCCCCTTTGAAGCCTGGAAACTTATGCCACTCTACCATCTTCAAGAGTTGATAAACCCTAGTCCCTCATAGCTTCAAGAAAAGCTCCAACAGAAGTGAATCCATCAGCCATGGCAATTGAGAGTGGACAAAAATGAGATGGAGTGAAGGAAAAGTAAAGGAAATGGATGGGGAAGAAGATGGAGATAGAGAAGCAAGAAGATAAGAGAATAGAGGTGTTGAAAATGAGAGAATGGAGTGATGGGTCAAAAATAGGGTTTCTAAGGGTCTAAGGGGTCAATCTAGGTCGGATTATATAAGTAAATGCTCCATTTTGCATTCTAGATCTGAATATGACATTATTGATACGAGAGAGTTGGCCGGAGCAAACTCAAAAGTTTGTCACGGTGAACTATTCCAAAAGGAGCTTCAATAAGATTTTGAGAGTTGGCTATGGCGATCTTAAAAGTTTGCCCTGGTGACCTATTCTAGAATAGTCACTAATGCATATTTTCAGACTTTACCGCAGCGCAGTATTTCTTTGGCTACAGTCGACTATTCCAGATTCAATATTTTGAGTTTTTATGTTGTGTAATGCTTTGGTCTTCAATCTTGGCTCTAATTTTCAGGTGTCCTGCAATGAAAAGCAACAATTTGAAGCATTAATTGTCCTAGGAATCAATTGAATACAATTAATAACTAATTATGACAATTTTATCCTCAAAAAGACAGTAACTCAAAGCAAGAACTCTTAATCTAAATTAAACACAATATACACTAAAAGGGGCCAAAAACTATAATAAAAACTCTCAAAATGATATAAAATAATATAGAATAATCAGGTTCAATCACTATAATCATGTTTAAATGTTTAAAAGGAATGAGAATCAAGTTACTTTGAGATCATATGTGAAAGATTTCATGGTTGATTACATGGGGATATATTTTTGGCCAGAGATGGTTCTTGAGGCTAAGATTGGAATTTGATTATTTTGATGCTTCGAATGTATTTTGAATGAAAAATTGTGTGGGGTAAAGGAGGGAAAATAAATTTGGAAGTAGTGGAATTGAAAATGGAATTTTAAACCCTAAGACCCTACATTTCAGCCATATTAGTTTGAATAGAGAGGAGGTGGATTTTGTTTAATTTGAGCTTGGAAATAGATTCTACATACAAATTTATATAGGAATCACATAATTTTAGAAATTTTGGAAATTAAGCTCAAAAGTTAGAAGTTAATATAGTTCAAAGAGACAAAAGTGTTAATGTTGTTGGTTACCATGGCTCTAATAAATAAATAAAAATGATGTTTTGATATATTTAGGGTTATAAGACATCAAAGAAGATGAATGGCAAAGGTTAAACAAGCAACCTTAATGGTTGGAAGCAAAGAAAGCAAAGAAAGCTACAGAAAGGCTTAAAGAAACAAGGTAGTGAACTTACCCTATTTGTCTGCTTGGGATAGATGCTTGTGTGTTGATGTTGCTTGATGATACTTTGATATATGCATGATGAAATATTGCTCTATTTCTTGTATAATCTATGGCTATGTGTGTATGAAATATTGAGCATGAAAGCATAGCATTTTATAAGCATGAAAACATGTCATTTTAATGCTAAGCATGTCATCCACCAAATAATTGTCTTGCACGCATAATGGATGTAGTTTACTACTGAGATTTTTCCCAAATTCTTGGCCCTTCCATATTTAAATACACCATCTAAGGGTTGCATTATCAAGAGGCAAGGTAATGGAATGGAGATGCAAAGGAGAAGCTTATGTATTTGTT
Source organism: Neltuma alba (assembly GCF_004799145.2). Classification (NCBI taxonomy): domain Eukaryota; kingdom Viridiplantae; phylum Streptophyta; class Magnoliopsida; order Fabales; family Fabaceae; genus Neltuma; species Neltuma alba. The sequence continues at coordinate 1,536,019 of NW_021635203.1, forward strand.
CAAACTATGAATATATGTGCCTTGAGTTTTATGATTTGTAATTATTGTGAATGGATGTAATGTTCAATGATGATAAAGACATGTATAATTGGCAACAATGATGTATGGAAATGGTTAATGCATTGATGAAATGGAATTATGCATGAAAAGAATTAATTATGAATTATTAATGCAAGTTAGCGGGATAAGTTATCCCTAAATGAGCCACAAAATGGTGACAGAGTGAAAGTGAAGCAAACAAAAAAATCTGCCTATGAAATTTGGTGCCATTAAAGTACATATCCTACTCTTTAAAACAAGTGGTAGATCACATAAATTTGATCTGTGTGCTAAAATTCATGATTGCTCGAAGGCAGGGTAGAGAATCTGGAAAAACTGCTCTGACTAAATGAATAGTAAACTTTATGCAATTAACCATATGAATTAGCTAGAATCAAGTCCAAATTTATATTTTTTTTCCTGTATAGAATTGAAATAGCTTCAAATAGAATTTTGAACTACTTTAATACAATTTTTCTATAATTAGTTATGAATTCTTAAAGTTAGACTGAAAATTTAGAATTTACCAGTGAATAGTAACCTAAGAAATCAAATGCAAGTTTTCAATCTACATGCTTGTTTCATGATCCGCTTGAACTATAACACTTCCGAACATGTACTAAAAGGGGTTTAAGGAGGGAAATTTCATAATTTTTCCCCCATGTGTTTGACCTAAATAGTGCTATTTGAGGAGGGAGAGACCTATGAAGAATAATACAATTTGTTGAAGGATAGAATTGGAAGATCATAATTATAAATAAAATATAAGGATTTTTACACATAGAAGTTTATGTGTCCCATGAGGTGGCACCTTCATTTAATTTGGAGTACACATAAGAGGGGTAAATGGCGTGTAATGAAGGAAGAAGAGAAGAGATGGAGCTAAGTGTCTTAAGGTAAAAATCAATGGTAAAACAAGTTACCGTATAACCAAGGTTTAAGGTAAGTTTATAAATACTATCTCCTTTCCTCTTAAGTCAATCTTTTCGGTCATTCTAAGGCTTAGAGAGGCAGAAGGTTTCGGTCAAGAGGGAGAGAAGAAGGAGGAGAGAACAATCAAGGCAAAATAAGATGATTTCAAGGTTCTAATCAAGGTAAAAGCATGATTATCCTCTTTAGTGTTTGATTTCATATCGATTGATGGTTTTAAACTTGGTTTTGATGGAGTTTGATGGTTGAAAACCCTAAGTGATGGTGCTGTACGAAATGCTTCTATGACTGATATTAAATCGATACATGGATTAAGGGAAAGAAAATGGTTGTTTGATGATGATTAAACCTTACTATTTGAAAGATTTCAACTTGTGTAATTAGAAGACACTGTTTAGGAGGTGAATTTATGTAGGGGTATATCGTGAATATGTGTTTGGAACCATTAGAATTGAAAACAGAATTTTGGAACCCAAGAAGACCTCTAAGCCAAACTAAAAAGGAAAGAAAGTAGTTGGATTTTGATGAATCTAAGTTCATATATGGATTCCACATGAAAAATTGTGTAGAAAAAACCTACAGAAATCATGTTAAGAAAGATGATGGTAAATCCCTAAATTAAAGGTTAAAGAGTTAGTGTTTTACGGTGAATTGTTTAATAGAATGGTGTTATTGATTTGGGATGCCATTACCCTTGTTGTTTAATAGGTGTTATTGTTAAGTAAGTGAGATCACAAGAATAAAGACAAGAGGCCGTGTAACTAAGGGTAACAAGAGGCAACTTAAAACTTACAATTTCATGTTATCTTGCTTGGTTGTTACTATATGTAATTTCTTGTTTATATGCCATGTTTAGATGAGCTTGATAGATGATAATGTGCTTGATTTATTGCATTGTATGCCTTGGCTATATACATCATTAAATTGACTTTTGGAATGGTTTATTGCTCTCTTTCATGGCATGAAAGTTAATGGATATCTTGTGAAATCACATGTGACATGCCTTTCTTGATTGATATTGTAATTGTGGTTCATTACTATTGAGATTTCTATGAAATCTTGTCACATCCTAATTTTTAGGCCTAGGATCCCTAGAAGTAGCCCAAAATAGGTAGGCTACTAAACCCCTCAAAGCAGAAGTCCAAAAAATGAGAAAGGAAGTCAAAGCAGTTTCAGGAATTAAACTGCAAAGTAAGAAAATTACTAGGGGGCAAACGTGTAAGTAATGTTGAGATTCCAGAAGAGTCTTAAGATCCCAGAAAGACAAAAGAGGCTAGATGCTAAAGGTTAAGTTAGAAGCCTCAAGGAGATGCTTTATAAGGTTAAGTCTAAGCAGGGACTACTTCAGAAAGTTACGGACAATAGGGATAAAAATACAAAGTATACAAAAAATTTCAGGAAAATCTCATAAAATGGGAAATAATATCCTAAGATTCTTTTGTGAAGAGAAACGATGAAAATACTCCTGGCTAAAAGGTACACCGTTTAAGTCAATTATTTGAGATAGAAAAATATCTCAAAAATATACACAAAAATGAGGTTAAATAGTTACAAGGTTGTACTAATTTATAAAATTAACTCCGCTCCTAGAAGGCCAGTGGAATGGCTTTAATGAAATATAAAGCTGATTATGCTGATAAAAAGGCATTTTAAAGAATAATTTTTAAGTGGGGCCTATAGGATGAGTCATGGCTTGAGAAAATTTGTAGATTTTCTCTAAAGGTAAAAGGAATTTGTGGAGTAGACAAAATAATTTTCAAGGCTCCAGAAGGATAGGAAAAAATCCTGACAAATGAGAGCCAAGTAAATAGAGGAAAATATCTAAAGAAAAGATAAAAGCAATTATAGCTCGTTAATGCACCATGTGGGGTAATCATGACACATGTGAAGGTATTAAAGAGGAGAGAAGAGGTAGTAGAATAAGACAAAAGTGATATGACAAATATTTCAGTCCTCCAGGAGACCCAGATTGAGAAAAAAGACCGATAAAGTATACTCTCTTTTTTTTACATGGCTAGAAAGGTGCCACTTGTCAAGTTATGAATGGAAGGGATTTGGGTGCCACTTGTCAAGCTACCAATGGAGAGGATTTTGACTTTAAAAAATCAATTTCATTTGGATTTAATTTAAGGATGGAAATTAGTCAAGATTGCATAAGATTGTGACACCTAAGCTTATTAATTAGTGTGAACTTGGATGGCAACCAAGTAAGGCTTGGCTTATAAATAGAACTCTTTCCCCCTTGCAAGACCAAGTTTAAGCCAAACCTAGGGGAACTCTTGTAAAATTGTTTCTTGAATCCTAACCAAGAGGAAGACACCTACCTTTGATCAACCAAGCTTGGATCTAAGATTAGTAGGTTGTTTCATGATGTTTCTTGCTTTGATTCCTTGGTTTGTATTGTTCAAAAATCTAATTTCCCTCATAGAGAGGAGTTGGCCAAAATCATAGAGGGTTAGGGGAAGGAAGTTTTGATGTTATATCTAGTTAAAACACATTGGTTTAAGGTTGTTTCAAGTAGTTTTTTGTTGAAATTTGAAAGATTGTATGATATGGTGAGTATGGGTCCTGTTAAGCCAGATCTAGCTATGCACCTTAGGATGTGATTTTGATAATTCTACGGCTTTCAATGGATTTAAAATGGAAACGTGTGTAGGGAAAACCTAAAGCACAAGCTTTGAATGCATTAGAATCAAAGTTGGAAAGTTAGGATTTTATAATCCTACCTCTCAGCCAAAATAGTTTGGAAGGGAAGGAGTTGGATTTTCATGAATCCAAGCTCATATTTAGATTCCTTTGGCAAAATTGTGTAGAATGACCTAAGAGAATAATTGTTACAAAGCCAGAACACTAATCTAAAAATTAAGAGAAAAGGTTAAGCTCAAGAGAGCTAGTCTTAAACCTTGTGTAATCTTAGTTCTAATGGATTGTACAATGAATATGGCTATGTTTAGGACCTTGTAACATCCAAGAGGATGTTTGATGATGTTGACTAAAAGTTTTCATGGTTGGGAAGTTAAGGGAGTCAAAGGAAAAGTAAGAGGAAAGCTTATAGTACAAGGTAGTCAACTTACCTACTATCATTGCTTGATGTTGTATGGTTGTGTATTGATATGTACATGATATTTATGATAAGTAGATTATGTCTCCATGGCCATGCATTAAGTAGGTAGCATTAAGCATGCTAATATGTCACTAATTAACAAGAGAATAAGCAAGTTGCATGTAATGCATTAGCATCCATCTAGCATGATTAATATGGTATTTTTTTACTACTAAGATTACCCTGAATCTCAACCCTCCCTAACTAACCATTTAGGTCAATCAATGATGGGAAATGATTTCATGAGAAGGAAGGAGAGGAAAGTGGAGAATTATTGATGTTAATGAATGTGACTAGGGATTAATGTGTAATCCTCCTATTATGTAAATTATGTTTATGGATGCTAACAATGCAATGTAATTGATTATAATGTTTATGGCATGAATGGAAATGTATGAAAATGAATGGGAAAAAATAAAGCCAGGTTATACATGCCAAAATAATAAAGAGAATCAAAGCAGGAAAAAGTAAAGAGAAAAACGTAGGTTCTGGAGCAGTCAGTTTCAAGCTCCAGTTTGACTACTAAATGAATGAATTAAGCCACAAATTTTGGCAAGAATATATTACACATCCCAAGATTTAAACTTAGAGGTAGATCACTAGAATTAGATGTGTACACGAGGAGATATGATTTTTCAAAATCGAGGCACAAAATCTGAAATTCTAGATTAGACCAAATGAACAGTAATCTTTACAAATTAAACTGTATAAATTGGCAAGGGATAAGTCTAGTTTGATTTTTTTTTTCCCTTAAAGAGCATTGAAAGAGCTTCAAATATCAATTTGGAGTATCTCTATATGATTTTTGTAGAATTAGTTATGATTTTTCAAAGTTGGACCTGTAATAGTGAACAGTAACCTGAGGAATTAAAGGAAAAATTTTAATTTTTGGGCAAAAGTAAAGCTTCCACATATCCATTTCATTCACAAACGCGTACTCTGAGGGGTAAAAATAAAAATATTTCAAATCTCACTCTTCCTTATGTTCAAAATAACATCATTAGGGGCTGTAAGTGGTCATGCGAAAGGCAAGGAAGTGATTACATCTTGAAGGATGTTTTTGTGGAACTTTATGAATATTATGTTACAATATTGTAATAATTATGATTTTGATTACTAGTTAACTATTTGGAGGCTTGTAACCTATGTGAATATGCTTGGTAAATGTTATGAATTATGGTATAAGTATGTTTGAATTACTAAAGCTGAATTATAGTAAGTTGACCTCTCAAAGGATAAAAGTTGACCTAAAATGGGCTAAAGTTTGACCACATGTGATTCAAAGCAAATGAAGGAATTAGATAATGAAATTTGGCAAACCAATAGATCCCAATTTTAGCTTTCAAATGAGTGGTAATTTATCAAAATTAGAGTTTTGTGCAAAAAGTTATGCCTTTTAAAAGTTAGACATAAATTCTAAAAAATTAAAAAATTAACCAAATGAACAGTGCACATTATCATGAAAACCGAGCATACATCAGCTAAGCTTACAATTTGGAAGTATTTTTTCCTTGAAGGTCTCATTGTAAGCTTCAAGTATAACTTGGAACCATCTCATTTTAAATTTTTTAGAATTAATTGATTTTTCAAAGTTGGGCCAATTTTAGAGTTACAATGAATAATAATTCAAGAAAAGAAATTTAAAAATTCAAAATTTTTCTAATTTAAGGACTTATGTAATGTTCCAATTGCTTCTATTTGTTGTAAAATTGGATGATGAATTAATGTGTTACACCTTCTATTCATCTCCCTCCCAACACAAATGACCTAGCTGCCTACGTATTTATTAATGAGATTGAGGTTGTAACCATACCCACCGATCTTTATTACAAAAAAGCTAGTGACCTATCATGATTGCTATTTGGCAAGAGTAATTAGATTCAAGTTAATAGCAATGGTGCTTTAGAGATGATATACAAAATCAATGTTGGAATAAGTGAACTTTATTGAGTTGTCATCTATACTCCTGCATATTCAATTGTATGCAAGCATTTGGTTCATTCTAATTTCCATTCTTCTTATCTCCCTTCCATTACATCCATGCATTTAACCCTCCATTCATTGGGCTATCCAACACTATAACCTAATAAAAGTCCTATTAATCTTTTGTGTCATTGCTACCAGTGGTAGAGAGCTTAGAAACATTACAAGCATATGATAAAGGATGGTTAAGTGAATGTTGAGTGAAATTATGCCCTTGAGAGTTTAGAGTGAAACAATTGTCCTTGAGAGGTTCCTTTGAGCATTCATTTGGGTTAGTCTTTGCACCATTTGCTTAGTTCTTTTGGCATATGACATGAGTATGGATCGAATGTGAGTGTGGAATTATGATTACCAAATGTGATTCTTGATGCTTGCATGGTTCATTTATTCCTATCTCTTGTTTTACATTGAAATGATTTGCCCAGGAGTGTAAAAGCTAAGTGTAGGGCAATTGATAAGTCTCATATTTTACATATGTTTTTGAGTCCAAATTTATGCTTTTGTAGCTTTTAATTGTGTAATTTGGGTTTAAGATAGAGGTCTTTGTGCATCAAGGGTATAAGACTTAATTATGTGTTTTTATGTGGTAATTTGTGAATTTTATTCATTCATTGACCCTTACGTATCCTATACACTCTAAATTAGATGATTATGGGCTCAATTTGACTATTGTAGGTGACCAGAGGTTGAAAACGTCATAGAAGAGGGATTTTGCCAAGGATCGCCATGACACTCTCTGATCTTTACCGTGACAATCATGCATAATAAAGGAACACAGCATCACTAATCCAAACAGTGTCGTTTTGGCTTCGTCGTAGCGAACTTAATGCTGCGTTACGGCAAAGGAGCAAAGACTTTGATTTAAATTCCAGAACGAGCGCTAGAATCCACATCCGTCATTTTTTTTCATTTTCTGCTCCTTTTTTCCAACCCAGAACTCTCTCATTTTGTCTTCGCTCACTTCCCTGTCATTCTCCATCAACAATTCATCATTTCTACTCCAATCCTTCCATTTTCTATTGATTATTCTCTTCCATTCCTCCTTAAATCATTGCTGCCATGGCCATTGCAGTTGCTGAGTTTGGTGAAGCTATGATTTTAGTCATGAGAGGCTAGATCTTGATCCCTTGATATTCAATGAAGCCAATTTGAGTTCCTAAAGCTACATTGGGTGTTTCTTCTACCTTAATCTTAGTTTCACTCTCTACATTCATCGATTGTAATTTCTAAGGTCTAGATCTGAGATTTTTTATTGTAAAAAGGTGTAATTCAGTTTATTTACATTGAGACTAAGATGTAGATTGTATTTTGCACTTTAATTGATTGATTGGATTGATATTTCCTTTTGTTATATTGATTCTTTCTTCTCAAGTGTTTGAATCACTTGATTGACTAGTTAGGATTCTAACATTTTTAATTAAGAGAGTAGAATACCTTTTGCAGAGCATAATCCATATTAAGTGTTAGATGAGTTTGATGAGTTAGCGTTCTAGCTTATTGAATTTATTGTTTATAGAAGGTCTTCACAAACCGAGTCTAATAAAGGAATTGAAACTCAATCAGGAGAGGAACTAGGATGATTGGTAAACTTGACCATCAAGGATAATTCATACATTGCATTCATCTTCACTTATTAAGTCCATAAATTATAAAAAGTTTAGATGGTTTTACTTTAGTCATTGATATAGTTACTCGTTACATAATTACTCCACACATCATACTTGGTTAATTTGATATTTGTGCTTGATTACTAAGACATTCATAGATTCCTCAAGAGTTTGACATCTAGGTTAGTGCCACTACATTGCATTTAGCTTAGTTTTATTTGATAGTCTAGTGATAAGGCTTATCACTTACTACTCCTGTCATTTGGCAATGAAATATGAAAATAATGGCAACTTTTCATGAAAATAAATTTCATGAGAAACCTAATCATAAAATTGTTATTTTACTTACAACTTTTGTCATTTGGTTTACTGTTCTTGTCATTTGACAGTGAAATGTGAAAGTGATAGCAACTTTTCATGAAACTTAATTGTATCATAAATCCAGTCATAGGCTTGTGATTTGGCTTATCACTCTTGTCATTTGGATTACCACTCTTATCATTTGGTAGTGAAATATAAAAATAATGATAACTTTTCATGAAACTTAATTTCATTAGAAACCCAGTCAAAAGCTTGTAATTTTGATTACCAAAATTATTATTTCACTTACTACTCTTGTCATTTAGCTTACCACTCTTATCATTTAACAGTGAAATATGGAAATAATGGCAACTTTTAATGAAAATTAATTTCATCAAAAACCTACTCACAGGCTTGTAATTTTGCTTACCAAACTTGTTATTTAGCTTATCACTCTTGTCATTTGGTAGTGAAATGTGAAAATAATAACAACTTTTCATCAAACTTAATCTTATGAGAAACCCAATCACGAAATTGTTATTTCATTTACCACTCTTGTTATTTGGCTTATTGCTCTTGTCATTTAGCAGTGAAATATTTTCATTACTGACCTTCTTAAATACCAACTTTCATCTTTTCATTTACAACCACACAAACACTTGATTTTTCAACAACTTACCCTTTTCAAAGAACAACCCTTTATTATCAAATAACAACTCTTTAATTACAATTAACAACTCTTCAATTCAATTTACAATTTACCAAATTCTTTGACATTATTTTTCAAACTAATCTTGTCATCTCCCAAATTAATCTTATTATTCCCTTCCCAGCGAGATATCATTAACACAAGTTATTTAATAGAAATATATATATTTCACCGCAAAACATTCTTAATTAGTCAATCACAATTGGGTAAGACCTGGAAAAAAAAACTAAGACTTGGAAGATGATGTTTTGATATTAGCTAGTGGTTTTCTTTTCCCTTGTTGTTGTTGACTAATATTGGCCATTGTCATCACCAGCATTGGTTTCTTCACCAATGCTTATAATCTCTTTATCATTGTTAACATTACCAAATTATTGGGGCTTGCAGATATGCATTTACAAAAACTTCGTATGGCATCGACAAGTTAGGGAGAAGTGTAAAGATCTTGATTATTATTTGGGGGTGTAATGAAGAGAGAAAGGAAGAGGAAGGGATACATGAAAAAAGGGAAAGAAAGAGGATCAGAAGAAGGAAAGAGAAGGACATAGGATGACAAAAGAAAGAAGAGAAGTAGGGGGCATTTTGGTATTTTCTCAAATATTTCATAATTGCAATTTAAGACCCAGCCTCCCTAAGCAGTTTAACTTTTTCAGGTGTGCATTTCATTATTTTGATACTTCAGGGGTTTTTTATCTCGGTTTTCTCATTTTCTACAAATTTTTTGAGATTTTAGGGCATATTTTTCATAAGTAATCTTTTTTGGCTAGGAATCAAAAATCATCTTATTAAGGTTTCTACCATGACTTCTAGCCTGTATTCTTCCTCATTTCTCATCCTAGGCCTCTGAAACTTCACTAGAATCTCTAACTTTATTTGTCCCTTAGTCCTAAAAAAACTTTTACTTTGTAATTTAGTCCAGGGGATTGAAAGACGACGCGCAGCGGAAACAACTCGAAATTTTAAAACTTTCATTCCCTTTCCCGGATCTACCGATCGCGTTTAAGTCAGGTAGTAAGAAGCATTACCTTTAGGCGTTCGATTCCCTGGTGACTTGATGATTCGGCCGTTCAGGATGCTTCTGGTGCCTCCTTTGTCGTTCGAAGTCGACAACTCTGGTCGGCTTCCTCTACCGGTATCCACACGAGTAGCCCTCAACCTCGAACGGCGTGCTAGCGCCTATGTCCGTCTAGGGTTTTAGGAATCCGTCCTCTCTCCTCTCTTTGGCCGTCTCTTAGGTGTTGGTTCTCTCTTGCTTAAACCCTAGCTCCTCATACCAATATATAGGATGCTATATAGGTTTAATTAATAATATTTAATTTCGAAATTAACTCTAAATTAATTCCGAAATTAATACAATATCAAATATTGCCTAATCAGATAAGAGAACAATTAAATAAATATGGTTTAAATTAAATCCGTCTCACAGATTTAATTCTCCTATTTATTTAATAAAGAGATGACGGAATTAATTTGTATATATTTAATTTATCCTTATAAATTAAATCTAATAATTAATATCCTTTATATTTATATATATATATACGAATTTATATATATATATATATACACGTCCACCCTATATTATTCATTGAATCTGGACATATCTTAGATTCAATGAATCTGGACATCATAACTCGTGTCGGGCTATTTTGTGTGCGACCCTGTAGGCCCATATGAAGTTGGCAGTGGGCCATTAACTATAATGACCCACAAGTCGTAAGCGGTCTCTAGCAAGACATCACGACTACCCAAATCATATGAGGATCATTGAACGATGCAACCTTTCATACAACCATATCACGTCCCTTTTGTCTCACGACATTTTGGTCATGGATGAGGCATGGAGAATGTCATCCTCCTATCCATGACCGTTACTTTCTCGATCCCTGAGTAGTCTGAGTATAGAAATGGAACTACCTTTCCATTATAGTATGACCATACATTTCTCAGACTCACTCATCGAGGGGCCCAGTAATGTCTCTCTACGAATGTGAGGGACAAATTCCATCTTGACCATTCACATTCCTACGCATGAAAAACCACTAAGCCTGAACATAGTCTTTATGATCACTTGGTCAAAAGTGACTTTTGACTAGGTCAAAGCTAAGCGTTTCTCATGTATGAATCCATGATGATCTCAGGTCAAAGGGCACAGTGACATGGTTTGTATATGAGAGAAGCTTATGACTTAACCCATGCAGCTCTCTCATAGCGGGTCGGTCCAACACCTTGTACTCTTACATGTGCCTATGACTTTAATTTATATCTCCATATATCTTTAAAGTCATACTGGTCTTATTTCATCTTTGCTCCCACATAGATGACCGACCAGGGACATTTAGGATAAACCATGAGTTATCCAAGGATAGTTATCACAGTAAACATGCAAATAATATGATAACGTAATTAATAAACTCATAAATTAACAATGTTCAAAACATAATGATTGGCCCCTAGGGCACAATTTCCAACATTTAGCTTATAAGAATCCTTCTATTCTTTTAGAGAATTTCTAGGACTCCTGTTGAAAGAGGTCTAGTAGTCTATTGATTTTAGACTATTTCTTATATCTATAGGCCCAAAATTTGAGATGTTATGCAATTCATGCAGTCGATCAACACCATCTTAAAAGAGAGAGCACCTCGAGTGACTTTTGTAAGAGCACAAAGGTAAAATGTGTGAGGGGCTATAAACATATATACACACCTAGGGCAAACTATTTACATTAATTAAACCCTGTAAATCGGTGTACATATAACATATTACTCCAAAATTTCAATAGTTGGTGTAAATGTTCCTTATTACATTGGTAGTTTCAACAACCGATGTAAAAGTTACTTTTGCACATCAGACATGTATATAACCATTATAAATTTTAAACCAATAAAACCTAGAAAACCGATATATGATCTATCTTGTTCTTAAACCAGTGAACCATATTATGTGCGGATAAATAGGAAAAAAGAGCACAAAAATGACATCTACACATAGAAACACAAGATGATATTTTTCATTGATTCATTGGGCGTCAAGTGAACCTTACAAAATATTTGAGAAAAAGGATTACATTATATTTTATAATACACATATTATCTTAAAACAATAAAAAAACACTCTTCACTATTTAAATAGAGGAGTTAGAGGAGGCTTCTTTGTCAAAGAAGGCAGAGGAAGGGTCATCCATAAGATCATGCTTGATATCTCTTTCATCGAGTATGAGATTGACTTTGGTGTTGAGAGCGTAGTAGTTGGCGACAAGATGGTAGAGGCACTGCTCAACAGCTACTACTCTCGTGAGTAGCTACTCGAACGGCGATGGAGACAATAGATGAGAAAGAGGTGGTAGAAGTGGTAAAGGAGGAGGAGGAGGAGGGAATGGAAGGCGAACATGTAAGGTTCTCTGGTGCTTTACCATAGTGATGGCACTGTTGAAAGAAAATACTCCTCCGGTCCTTAATATAAGACCCATTTAACTAATTTGATTAGATTAAAGAAGTTAGGTAAGTTAGTTAATTATAAGAAATGGGACACGTGTTTCCTAAAATACCATAATTATCTTTCTTAATACCCCATCTTCCTCTTCTACTTGATTATAATTGAGGGAGTATCCATAGGGTTAATTTAGAGAAACTTAATAAATATGAGAAATGGATCTTATATTTAGGACCAAAACCAACTCAATAATTGGGTCCTATATTAAGGACCGGAGGAGTAATAGAGAAGAACAGTTGGTTTCTGAGTGTAAATAAATGGTGATAGGACATGATGATGACCTTTGAACTTTATACATGTTACTTGGGGGAACGAAAGCAAAAGACATAGGCTGGTCTCTTCAATTTCTCAATATCCGTATTATTGACAGTAGTTATTTAGCAGAAGCGATGTATAATAACCAAAATTTACATCAATTTTGAAAATGTCCACTGCAAAATAATAACACCGACTATGTTCACAACCAATGTAAAGATTATATCGTAATTTACAAAAATGCCACCACTTCTTGTATTACACTATTGGCGCAATGACTATTATGAATAAAGCGGTGTAAAATGGAGTTTTTCTTGTAGTGTACTTCTGGTCATGACAATATTACTACTTTTGACAACAATAAAAGCTTGTGACCGAATATTATATCTAGGCATTAAATTTCTGTTATCTAGGCATTAAATTTTTGTTGGCCAACAGTTATTTAGATATAAACTTGACACTCTAGTTTACTAGTATATATTGCTTAAATAAAAAATGTTAGTTTGCTAATATTTACCGATATTAAAGGCTTATAATTAGAAACAATTAGATGTCTTTACTAAATTGAAACTTTAATTACGTTTTTTATTCTTGGATTAAGGTTTAGACACTATGTTCTTCTTATTTATAGAATTATAGTTGGCTAGAAATAGCTTCTAAGACAAGTGAGTTTGCAGCATCGGTTAATTTTAAAATAAGCTGCCTCTATAATGATTTACAGAAATCACGTTTGCTTTTGACTTGAATATTATATAACTGGCTCAATGCAATTGAAACCTGAACGTCGCTATTTTATTTCATTAAATTCTTAAGGGAAATAAAATCAAGAAATGTAATTGAGCTGAATATTAGTATTTGCTATTTGCTGCAACTAGCTGTGTTGCTAAGTGTTGGCTAAATTTGTGATATTTGAGTATTTGATAGTTAGATAGTAAATATGATATTTTATTTGATGGCAACTACTAGTAGAAAGTCTTGCTCACAGAGAGAAAATGAGGTAAAACTCAAGAGATTGATGAATTATTAGCTATAAAAAAGAGAAAACTCAGAGAGATTAATGAATCATTAACTATTAATGCGAACAATAGTCGTTTATCAATGTTTAGGACTTACTATTTCTGTGTTGATGTTGTTGACTTATAACTTAAATTTGATTACATTTATGTTTTAAATTAAAAATTTTATTGTATTATTTTTATTTGTTAAAAAATGATTAAATATGATTAAATAGGCCTAAAACAGTAAAACCTGCGAGCCGTAAAAAAAAGCCCTTTTTGAAATGGTTGGTTTTTAGCCCAACCAGTGGAGGGCCAACATTGTAGGTTAAGCCAGGCCCCTTTTCTAGCACTAATTTTGAGTTTCTCCACAAAAAGTCAAATATTTAGCCACCACATTTTAAAGTCGCCGCTGGAAATTATTGTACGCAATATATATTGCCATCGACTGTTCGGCTACTATAATTGGCTCGGGCTTAGCTGCCCTTGTTAAGTATTTTAATTAGCATCTAATCATATTTGTATTTCCAGTGATTTTTTTAATATGAATTGCTACTCTTGTAGGTTTTGTGTGTCCTCTATATTTTGCAGCCTTTGCTTAGCTTCTTTTAATAATAATATAATTGCGAAAACAACACTTGCCTACTTGTTCGCCTAATTCTGAAGAAAAACAAAAAAGGTTCGCCTTTTATTGTCTTATTCTCTATCACATTATACTTCAATTCTAGGTGATCATTACAGTAATCACATTTTTCAATACTTAATCATCAATTCATATGATTCTTATGATATTATATTTTGTTGTTTCATTTTTTACCAAGTCATTACGGCTTTCTGATATAGATATACTTATATTATTGTTACGGTTCATAAATATATAAAATCTGAGCACGTGAATATAACTAACTTATTCATTATTAGGAAAATCTTAGTCAAATATGTGCGTAGCTTAATTCTATTTTGAAATATAACAAGGGGAAATCTCTTAAGAAACATTTAAATAATCCAATTTTTATTTTGGTAATTAAATTTATCAAACTCTTAATTATGTCACGACTCAAAAAAGAATTTTAAAATTTGATAAAATATTTCTAATGTCTCTTTTATGAGAAACCAACCAAAAAAAAAATTCTAAATTAACATGTTTTATTTCACAATTAATATGTTTTAATTTTAAATTAATAATTTTCTATTTTCATAATACAGTCGCATAAGTCTCTCAATAAAACTTATTTATAATACAACCTTAAAAATTAGTAAATTCAATTACATAGTTAGTAAGTTTCAATTCTAAAACAACAGCTTTATATCTCCAAAATACAGTTATAATGAGGTTTTGAATAAAACTTGATCACAATACAATCTTAAAAATTAACATGTTCAATTTCACAGTTAAACACATTTCCATTCTGAATTAACAATCTTTTGTCTTCACAGCACACTCCTAATAAGTCTTGAAATAAAATTTTATCACAATACAACTTTGAAAACTAATATGTTCCATTTCGCGGTTAACACGTTTCAATTTTAAATTATAGCTTCCTATCTCAATGAATACCAAGATTAAAGGATAAATATTTAATATAAAAACTAACTCACCATTCATCCTTGATCAAATTTTTGACTTTGTAATTATAGACATTGAGTTTTTCTCGTTCATAACTTTTTTGCAATGTGCGAATGATAAAAAATCTTCATCTCTAGGTTTCTAATGAATAGAGCATTAGAGTCATTTTATAAAATTTTAAAATTTCTTTTTGGGTCATGTGACTTGATTAGGGTTTTGACAAATTCAATAACTCATTATTTAAGTGCCTAGGGATTTTCCCACATAACAAATGCTAAATAATTATTTAACATTATGACTGATATCTTTGTTATCTAACTTCATCAGATATAAAATTATAACTTACAATTTACATTTAAAAAATGGGATTTATGAGTGTTTATCTAATTTGAAAGAAAAAGTATAACATCGGAAAAACTAACAATATTTTTTTTCATCTAATTATAATTGGAAAAAAATAGACAACTTAGATATTTCGTTAATTAGACATGTCAGAGACGATTGATTATACTTGTATCTTTTTCATAGAAAATAAATTTTATAAAATGAAAAAAATTATACAACTGATTCCTAATCTTGGTATAATAGAGTCTACATAATGGAGAATTAATAAAAATCAGTTTTACAAAGAGTGATTGGAAAAAGATTGAAGCAGCGGCCAATTGATATAACTTTTCAAAGTACTACAAAAATCATAATGAACGAAAAGACTACGAGACAAATTCTCCTTGCATGTGACAACATTGATGTGGTTCAAAAGTACAACAAAGAGGTAACTTGAATAATCTAATGCCGTATCACTTAGACAAAATATGTTAAACATACAAGAATAAAAATATTACAGTTTCACCCATCTAAAAATTGAGATTTCATCACAAGACCAAAGAAAATTGTAGCTACACAAGAAGTTGGTTTCCAATATTACCTTTTTCATGTACATTGTCCAATTTTGTACAAATATGAGAATATTATTGTAGGTTTTCGGACATACCTGGAGTCTGCAATGTAATCAGATTGCCACGCGGAGGTCCGATCACGGTGACGGAGTCGGATCTGTGTTTTCACAGCAAATGCACCACGAGAGAGAGAGAGAGCCAAAGGGAGGAAGTGTTTTTCTGGAAAAATAAACCCGCGGGTGTGTTGCATGGAGAGGAAGGAAAAAACGGAAGTTATATCTGGCGGCAGTTTTTGTAACTACCTCCACTTATCCATTCCTCATAACCGTGCGGTTCCAAAAACAAGAAGGGGAAAATTACGACTAATGACCCACATTTCTTGTTATTTTCACCAGGACCCCAAATGATAATGGGCTTGGGTCCAATCCACCAAGGGTGGACTGGCCCATTTTCCTACATCTCCCACTCACACTTGGTGGATTAGATGTCGCGGGTCTAGTCTCTTCACCTTCCCTCAATTTCATACTTAGTGCTTTGCCGTGACCGCGTGGGCATGACGTCTTCGCTTGGGTCCTTGTACTAGAAATCCCTTTTAAAGGATCAGCACAAGTCACCCTCTCCTTTGTGTAGCTTGAATTTTAAAATTATGCCTCAGATGTCCTAGATTTACTTATATACACTTTTTCATGGTAAATCTAATCCCTCTCGAGTCAAAAGTTGACTCAGATTACCTTTCTCTTATGTCTAGTATCCACACTTACGACCACAAAATGTCATAAGGGACATGTCACAGACACTAGCATAGGTGTGTATATCACAGTTAATCTTCCTTTCGCCCAAGTATCACTTTGAAATGAATTAGTCGCTTTCTTAGCATACTACCTTAGATCGCATCAATCATGACCATAGGACATATGCCAAAGTAGCAGTCACTGAAACATATCTTCATGATATTGTCAAAGTCAAAGGACACCAATAGGAGGATAATTCCTCCCTGGGACTCACACAGCAATGAAGCAGGGATCTTTCACTTGCTTCCCTTTTGCGGTTCTCTCAGCACATGTGGTATGAAACACATGCTACGGTGTTACTCTTTTACTATAAGAGCGTATGTCGATTTAGATTTATTATCAACACCGTACAGACTTAGGTCCAGACACACTCAGTATCTAAACCCAAATTCTTCAACTCTGCTCATTGTTATGACGTCGACGTTGAAGAGTTTGTTGTCTGGCTACAGGTATTATGGAAGTGGGATTCCAAACTTCGATCCAGCTTTATCAACGTGGATCTCATCTTGACTTGCTACACTTTAGTCAAGGCGACATAAAGTTTGTGTTTCTTCTCTACCATATCAGCATTCATTGCTGCTTTACTGGTGAACACAAATGTCTCATCTTTGTTCACTCCACCTGAGTGTCAAAGGCGGTTGCCCGTGTGAGAGAGCCAACCTTTTTAACCTGTACGACATACTAGACATTGTATACTTTCAGACAGACACATAAAGTGATAACGAAATATAATTTCATTAATGAAGTATTTATATTACACTTTACGTATGCCAAGGGCTTGTACATGTTCTTTAAAAACTTTTTCGCCTATTGGCTTTGTCAGAGGATCTGCTACCATACATTTGGTTGAAATGTATTGTACAGTAACAATCTTTTGTGCTATGTAATCTCTAACAAAATTATACTTGATGTCAATGTGCTTGGTTTTGCTGTGATACTTAGGATCTTTAGTATAGGCTATGGCTGCAGTATTGTCACAGTATATCATCACCGGATTGGTACTCTTGTTTCCAAATCCAAGGTGTTCTATAAATCTCTTCAGCCATAAAGCCTCTTGCACTGCTGCAGTGCATGCCACAAACTCAGCTTCCATTGAATGTAAGGCAATGCACGTTTGCTTCTTGCTACTCCAACATATGGCGCCATTGTTGAGTAAGAAGGTATAACCTGAAGTTGACCTTCGTTCTTCTTCATCTCCGCCTACATCAGCATCGGAGTACCCAACAAGACGCAGGTCACCTCCTT
This sequence comes from Neltuma alba, assembly GCF_004799145.2. Lineage (NCBI taxonomy): Eukaryota > Viridiplantae > Streptophyta > Magnoliopsida > Fabales > Fabaceae > Neltuma > Neltuma alba. The sequence continues at coordinate 1,553,931 of NW_021635203.1, forward strand.
CGTAGCACAGTGCATAATTGGAAGTGCCCTTTAAGTATCTCAAGATCCTCTTCACTGCTTTCCAATGCTTTTCACCGGGGTTAGACTGGAATCTGCTCACCAGTCCCACTGCATAACAGATGTCTGGTCTTGTACACATCATTGCGTACATCAGACTACCAACAGCACTGGCATATGGAACTCTTTCCATTTTCTTTTTATCAGATTCGGTTTTGGGACACATGTCAGAACTCAAAGCCACTCCAGTGGCAACGGGTGTACTCATGGGATTGCAGTCTTTCATGTTAAATCGCTCAAGAATCTTGTTGATATAATTCTCTTGTGAAAGAGAGAGGATTCGTTTTGAACGATTTCTTTGGATCTTAACTCCAAGTATATACTCTGCTTCACCCATGTCTTTCATTTCAAAATTCGACGAAAGCCATTCTTTAATAGCCACCACCGAATCTAGACTATTTCCGGCTAATAGTATATCGTCTACATATAAAGATAATATGACAAAATTACCCTCAAACCGCTTAATGTAGACGCAGTGGTCTTCCTCTATCATTTGGAAGTCATATGAGGTTATTGCTTTGTGAAACCTCAAATACCACTGTCTGGATGATTGTTTCAATCCATAAATGGATCTTTTGAGTTTACAAACTTTATTTTCTTTTCCTTTTTCAATGAAACCTAATGGTTGTTCCATATAGATTTCTTCATCCAGATCACCATTCAGAAATGCGGTTTTTACATCCATTTGATGTAATTCTAAATCTAAACTGTTTACTATTGCCAGAATAAGTCTAATAGAATTGAAACGCACAACAGGTGAGAATGTATCTTCATAATCTATTCCTTCCTGTTGTGTGTACCCCTTTGCCACTAATCGAGCCTTGTATTTGTCAATTGATCCATCCACTTTTCTTTTAATTTTGAGAACCCACTTGTTCCCAATGGCTTTACGCCCTTTTGGAAGATCAACTAACACCCAAACTTGGTTCTTTTTCATTGAGTCCATTTCTTCTTCCATAGCTTTCATCCATTCATCTTTTGCAGGACCTGACAAGGCTTCTCGTACAGAACGGGGCTCATCATCCCCTTCTGGAGTAACTAAGAGAGATTCGCTTTCTATTTGAAAGCGTCTTTTGGGAACACTTTCCCTGTTACTCCTTCTGACGGGAGCTATTTGCTTATCTTTCTTTCTTTGTTCAGGTCTTGGTGTTGACCTTTCTTGGCTCCCACTCAGATTGACAGGCCTAGACGATTCTGGTCTGTCAATTTGTTCTGCACTGACTTGTTCCTGTGTCTCATAAAGAGATACAGTGCGGTCAACATCTCCTCTTTTAGGAAATTCAGTCTCAATGAATGTGGCATCTCTTGATTCCATTTCAGTCACTGTTCCATCTTCGTTTTCACCTATGAAAACGTATCCTTTAGATTGTTCAGAGTACCTTATAAAAATACACTTCTTTCCTCTAGGACCCAATTTCCCATGCTTGTGGGAATCATCATGAACATATGCTGCTGACCCCCAGGGTCTTAGGACACTTAGATCCGGTTTGCGTTTTGTCCATAATTCATAGGGTGTGGAAGCGACTGATTTTGAGGGCACACGGTTAAGTATGAAGGTTGCTGTTAACAAAGCATCGCCCCAATATGAAATTGGTAGGTTTGCTTGAGCCATCATAGACCTAACCATGTCTAGAAGAGTTCTATTCCTCCTCTCAGCCACTCCATTCTGTTGTGGAGTGCCAGGGATAGTCAGTTGTCTAATTATCCCTTTTTCCTCACAGAGCTGTTTAAATTGATCAGATAAATATTCACGACCTCGATCAGTACGTAATGCTTTAATTTTACTATCTATTTGATTCTCTACCTCATTTATGTATCGTCTAAAGCACTCAAGTGCTTCAGACTTATGCGAGATCAAATAGACATGACCATATCGTGAAAAATCGTCAATGAAGGTAATAAAATACCAAGCTCCGTGTCTCGCCCTCACACTCATCGGACCACAGATATCAGAATGGATTAATTGCAATGGATTTTCAGCTCTTGTTCCCTTACCGAAAGGTTTTCTAGTTGCCTTACCAGCTAGACAATTTTCACATAAGGACATTTCCATGTTAGGGATTGTGCCCAACATTCCTTCTTTTGCTAGTTTAATCATTCTATTTTGATTAATATGTCCTAGTCTAGCATGCCAGATATTCATATCAGGATTGCTTGAAGAAATAGCAAAACAATCATGAGCGTTAAAACCAAAAGCAAGATCCATGACAAAAAATTTCTGGAATCTGAATGCTGAACCATAAAATTCAGAGTTGAAGGAAATGTCTGCAACTTTATCATGAAAATAAACATTAAACCCAAAGTCTACTAAGCAAATAACAGAAATTAAATTCCGTCGGATGTCGGGAGCATGAAGCACATCATGGAGTATCAAGGTCTTTCCACCACGCAAAGCAAGCTTGCAGGTGCCAATCCCTCGAACCTCGATTCTCGCATTGTTCCCAACATAAAGCCACTTGCTTTGATACGGCAACCGACGGTATTCCACGAAGGATCCCCGATCCCTGCTTACGTGGTCTGTGGAGCCTGAGTCTATAATCCAAGAAGAAGAAACAGGTTCTGTTAGAAAAACAGTACTAGAAACATATGAAACATGTGAATTCACATAATTCACTAATACCTTTTCGCTTTCAGCCTGTTTGGAACAGTCACGTGCGAAATGGCCCATTTGTTGGCAGGCGAAGCATTTGACCTTCTTCAGGTCTAGCTTCTTCTTCCCGCCTTTCTTTCCCTTCTTCTTAAATTGTTTCTTGCCCTTTTTAAATTGAGGACCGCCCTTCTTCCCTTTCTTTTGGGGCTTCTTACCCTTTTTGAAATTGGGCTTAGATTGGGAAGTACCAGCATCCTCAGTTAAATAAGTCTGTCCAGAGCTCTTGTAAGCCTCTAGACGTTCATCTTCCAGCTCCAGATGCTTAGCTACATCGTTAAAAGTGATGATGTTTTCATTGTGGGTTAGGTTGACTTTCATGTGCTCCCAACTTGTAGGGAGCGACCTGATGACAGCCTGCACTTGCTGTTCATCAGACAGATTATGTCCAGCTTCCTTCAGTTCCCGGATCATATTGGCCATCTCTCTCAGATGTTGCTTCATAGGATTGTTTGGCTTGAGCTTATAGGTATCGAACTTAATCGTCAACCTCCTAAGCTTGGTCGTAGAGACACCGCCAAACTTATCCTTTAATGCTATCCACATGGCCTGTGCAGTTTTATACGACTCAAACTCGCACATCAGGTCGTCAGCCATGGAGCTCAAAAGTGTGATTCTTGCTATGCTATTCTTCTTTTTCCAGGTTAGATATGCCTCTTGGTCTCTCCTATGCTGGGCAGTGTTGCCAGCTTCAGGTTCAACCATAGCAGTGGTGAGAGGCTCTATCGCATCCTGTTCTTCTAGGATATACTGGACCTTTCGGTGCCAGATGTCCCAGTTGTCCCCGTTAAGCTTTTCTCCCTTGTTCAATTCAGCAATTATGTTCTTGGTTGCCATTCTTAGTTCTGTGACAAATCTATCCCACATTAATCTATGTTCTCTTTGAAGAGAACCGAACCAAAGAACATTTCAGTTATATAGCACAATGAAGTATACAATGTAATGTGCCTATATTATCCTTGATCAGTAAATAATGAAATTACAAGATCTATGATCAAGAGAATACGTTTGTACCTCCCATCACACAGATACTAGCAATAATCATCATGTCCTATCAAGGATTTTATATAAGCACTTCAAAGATTGTAACCTTTAGAAGTCTCATCTTCTAAAAGCTCCCACTTATAAAAGGCATACATATGATATTCATAAATAATCATACAACAATAATTCAAGTAATTTCAATAAATGAAATAACATACTTAGTCTGTTTACAATGCATGAAATCACAAATTCAAGGCGAATACAAATATTACATCATTTGATATGAACATAAATGTAATCAAGCATTGCTTTTCTTAGGCTTCTAAGTTTGCGCGTTTTGTTCATAAAGGAGGACACTAGCTCTATGGCCCAAATCCAGTAAGACTTTCTTATGGGTTTGCCTTTAGGTCCGCCTCTAACTCTTATTGCTCTTATGTACTCCATTATGACTCTTAGGTAGAACTCTGTATTCTTCTTATCGGTCATGTAATGGACGTAGCTAGCGAGCACACCATTGATGCCTTTTATGTTTGTCAATTTAGCTGCATCACTTTCAGCTATTCTCATAGCTAAAGCAGGGGTACAGGGTTGATCCACCTCTTCGCCTTCCTCTACTTCGGTTTTATTGGGAAGATCTAGCGAATCATTACAGACCAAATGAGGTTCGGTACGGAGGGGTTCAGTGGGAAATAAAGATTCTGACTTAGGTCCAGAATCCATTAACTCCTCCGGGATTTCTTGAGGAACCTCTTCAGGGTCCTCTTCAGGATCCTCATCCTCTGGCTCATATTCTAGAACTGCATTATCCATGTATAAGTATTCCAATGAACCATCTTGGATATTTTCAGTGCTACTAGAAGCCTCTTGCTTCATTTTCACCTAGAACAAAATAATTTAAATTATTTTGAATATTCTGGAATTTATTTCCACATGAAAAATACCAGAAAATACACTGAAATACTCACAAATAGATCCTTAATTATCTCCAAAATTATCAAATAATATATCAAAATAAAGATCTTGATTTTAGGGATTTTTAGAGACAAACCGCACCTCAAACGGACCTTTCACGCGCCTACACGCGCCCCTAGAAGGAAAAATTAGCGAAAAATCGAAAAAAAAAATCCCACTCGCCCTGTCGGCGCGTGTACTTCACGCGCCGCCATGCAGCCTGCCGCAGGCGACACGCGCCGTGCCTACAGCTTCCACGCGCCACCACCTGTTAGGTGGTGGTCCCCACGTGCCAAGGTGGGGTGCCACGTGGCAGAACGCGCCACGTGGCGCTGCTTGGTCCAAAATTTTTTTTTTTTTTTTTAATTCTCGGTTTTTTTTTTTAATTAAAGTATTTGGACCGGTTGGGTTTGGGTCCATTTCGGCCCAACCGGTTCCCTCCAAATTTTTTTTTTTTTTTTTAAAATTTTTGGTCTGGGCTGGATCCTTCCTCCAGCCCAGTACACCGTTTCCCCTTTTTTTTTTTTTTTTTGGTTCTGGGCTGGATCCTACGTCCAGCCCAGTAAATAACCCTTTTTTTTTTTTTTTTTAGGAGGGGCCAAAACGACACCGTTTTGGCCCCTGGAGGTCACCTTCAACCTCCAGCCGGGTCGCCTTGACCCGGCTTCTGCAACCGGGTCGGGTCCGACGGACCCGTCGGACCCGATTTCTTCTCTCCTCCGTATCTTCGCCGTCCGGTGTCCGTTTTTAGCGTACTTTATATCATTTTCTTCGTTTTTTCGAGTTCTACGCAATGGGATAAATTTTGAAACCTAAAAACTTGATTTTAAGCAAACTCAAAAACGAGAACCGTACGGCCAAAAGAATATCAGTGTAAAACGATCTTCACAGAGGCAAAGAAGCAACCCAGTATGTCTAAACATAAATATAAGATACAAAAACGATCATACTGAAAGTAAAATGGAGGATTTGCATAATATATTGAAGCAAATCGCAAGTTACTCAGACCGAACAATCAGAAAAAAATACTGATATGAAAACGCAGGCCACAGAATCTATAGGGAATATAACCTGGCTCTGATACCAATGTAGGTTTTCGGACATACCTGGAGTCTGCAATGTAATCAGATTGCCACGCGGAGGTCCGATCACGGTGACGGAGTCGGATCTGTGTTTTCACAGCAAATGCACCACGAGAGAGAGAGAGAGCCAAAGGGAGGAAGTGTTTTTCTGGAAAAATAAACCCGCGGGTGTGTTGCATGGAGAGGAAGGAAAAAACGGAAGTTATATCTGGCGGCAGTTTTTGTAACTACCTCCACTTATCCATTCCTCATAACCGTGCGGTTCCAAAAACAAGAAGGGGAAAATTACGACTAATGACCCACATTTCTTGTTATTTTCACCAGGACCCCAACTGATAATGGGCTTGGGTCTAATCCACCAAGGGTGGACTGGCCCATTTTCCTACAATTATGGATACCACAACTGCATAAAATAGAGATAAGAGCTAGATTTATTAGAATTGCATGAAGGTCTTGCTAACTACAAATTTTGAGCCCATCAAACTCCACCTTTTTTATACAAAGTAATTAATATATAGGATTACGAATTTAATCTAAATATGACTCATATATAAAACCAAAGAAAGTGTATGTGGACCTCCAAGATTGCACCAAACTTGTAAATTTTAATGGAACATAAAGAGAAACGAAAATCTCTAATTTAAAATATTGATTGACAATATAACTCTTGGCTCTTCATTAGACAAAGGAGAATCAAGGCATTATTCAGAATATTCAACTCTAGGAAAATAATTTTTACCTAAAAAAATGCCTAGGATGGGAAAATGATGATAACATACTAGGATAAAAGACACAAAAATACCCTTAAAAATACTAAAAGATAAATTAGGGTGGGTATATTTTAAAATCCCAAATCAGATCTCTTGTACTATTTTGAAATTTTAAAATATTGTATAATAATAATATTGGCCATACTCCTAGTGACTACTTTCACATAGCTATTGACTACTCTAGTTTAGTTATTAACTACTTCTGTTTTTAAGGTTTCAGTAACTACTTTTATAAAACTATTGACTACACAAGAGTAATAAATAACTAAATAAAAAGTAATCACTAGATCTCTAACAACACTTAATACATTTTTTTTAATTTTTAAACCACAGTAGTCAATAGCGAAACTAAAGTAGTCGGTAGTAAAACCCAAGTAGTCAATAGTTAAGTAAGAGTGGTCACTAAATTTTTAAAAATGAAAATATTCAATTGCAATACTAGAGTAGTTAATAGCCAAACAAGAGTAGTCATCATAGTTTTAAAAACAAACATAGTCCATAGCTAAAAAAAGTAGTCAATACATAAGACAGAGTAGTCACTGGAGCTCTGGTGATTGATTACTGGATCTCCAACAGCAGACCACCAGCAAGATTGCCAACACTGAAGCTCTGGTGGCTGGAAATTGGTTAAGGGTGCTTAGTTTACAGTATTTAAAAGAACAAAGAAAAAAAATAGTAAAGGGCATTTATATAATTTTGCAAGATTTGAAAATTCCAAGATATTACCAGAGGTCCGAATTAGGATTTTGAAATTCGTCCATACTAATTTGTCTTTTAGTAATTTCTAAAGTATCTTATTGTCTTTTTTTGAAGATAATAACATATTCTTAAATAGAGCTCGCCAGTAGAATTGAGCTCACAACTTCACACTTACAAAAAAAATATATATATGTTACTGGGTTACAAGCGCTTTTTCCTAATACTACTTCCAATCCTAAATATAAGAGCTAGTTGGTGGTCTTGATTAAATATAAGATCCTTATCTATTTTATCTTTTAAATTTATGATATGTTCTAAAAATATCCCTATTATTATAAGATATTTTTACCTAAGTGTAGTTTTTATGTATATGATTCAACAGTAATTTAAAGAACACAACATACATTTATTATAAATAATTGACTTAATTAATTTTTTTAATCTTTCTAAATTAGTTAGCTAGCTCTTATATTAATTACTAGAGGTAGTAATATACTAGCATAACCAAAAAATGAATGCGATTATCCCGCCTACCAAGAGGGCTAGTAATGCATAAGGCATATAAGGGGGGCAAGGACCCTTTACGTTGTCACTTTTAGCTTAGAGAATCCAGCATGCTTGTTTAGTGTTAATGTTTGGTCCTTATGTACCAAACTTTGCGCACAAGCACGTGCATGACATCCCAATGCCGGGTGTGGGGAGTTCCGTTGTAGTGTTGGACTGTAGGTACAGCGTAAAGAGTAAAAAGTGGAAATCATAGTCATAATTAAAGAAGGAAGTAATACACCCTTTCTGATCGTAACACTGTGTTTGGATAAAGAAAAAATTAAGGGAGAAAATGGAGGAGAAAAGTGGACTGATAACACAAAGAGGGAAGAAAGATAGAGGGATTAAAAAATACATGGCATTTACTCTTTTTTTTTAGACATTGGTATCCTCTTATTGAGAACAATCTTCTTCTACTAGCAATTCGAACCTAGACGTCATGAAGGGCTAGCTGCTTTTACTAGGCCCAATCTTGTTAGTAAATGCGCAGCATTTACAATGACAATAATATTCTTATTTAATTTTTAACCCATTTTTTATGTAATGTCATAAGACATAAACTCAAATAAAAAATAACACCATCAAATTAAAGACTAAGTCAAATTAAAATGAAGCTGATTGTTACATTTTATCTTAGAATCAAGATAATTAAGCAAAATATTTCATTCACAATCTAAAATAATAAAAACAAAAATGAAATAAAAATAAACATGTCAAGGCTTAAATATGTAAAGCCCCTTTAAATTTTGGGTCATTTGCAAATACTTTCCCCGACATTTTAAATTTTAAATTTAATCTCCCTAGCCTTTTAATTTTAGACATTAAGCCCCTTGCTGTTAATTTTGCCGTTAAGATGCTAACGGTAATTGCTGCATCTTATTTATGAGGATGACATGGCATCCAATATCATACCTTACTATTGAATCTACTTAGGGTTTAATTAAAACCATTTTAGACTATATTGGATGGTCTTGGGCTCAAAAATCTATAAAAAACGCTGATTTTCAGATTTTTACTGTTCATCAGGTAAAAATCCAGTTTTCTAATCCAACTTCAAAAATTCATAACTTAATTTAGAAAAATCAAAATGGAGTGGTTCAAAATTCTATAAAAATATCTTTGAATGCTCTTTCAAGGAAAAATAATATTAACCAATTCTATTTGAAAAAGTGTCAGGTTTTTGTGAAATTCACCTCTATCCATTTGGCAAAAACCCTTTTTCCAGATTCTAAACCTTAACTTTGAAAAATCAGTAAAAATTGTGTAGTTGGCTATTTTTAATGTGCTGCCTATCGATTTGAAGCTCATGATGTCAAATTTAAGCATACTAAATTTCATGCAGAGATTCATTCAGTAACTTAATAAGACGTGGCTCTAAATTGACGTCCTGCTTAGGGATTACAGCACTGTCCAGCCGAATATTTATATAACCAAAAGTCCATGAATTTTTATGGTGTGACACCATAATTTAGCCTCCAATCTGCAACTTACTCTTAGGAGTTTCAGGCCCTAAAATGTTAGATTGTATTTGGGGGATAAGATTTTAAGAAATCCGAGTAGCAAGATCAATCAACCAAAACATTAATAGTTATCAATTACAAGCATTCTAACCTTTTGCTATTAATAGGGAACTAATTTACCTCATACATGTAGCACTCTAACATGCAATAGCCAAGGCACATAAAGCAAGGAGTATAGCTATACAATCATCATCATCATCATCATTTAGTTCAACCACATAATAGCACATGAAATCGCATAGCAATCAATGCAACATTCAACATTAAGGTCAATTAAATTTTACTACCTTAATCCAATGCTCTTTGATTTTCTTGTTCTTCTTTCTTGCTTCCACAAATGCCAAACCCTAACATGGCAATCCATAAAAAACGCAGCAAGAATCATCAACCATTCCTCATAAAAATCAACAACATAACTTAAGGACAATCTTTGTCCCTTAAAGCATCCAACTTTGTTTTTTAATTTTTTACAGTTTGTTTCCTTAAACCCTAAAAATTCCCTCTTGACTCATTCCTACATGATTTTTCATATAGATTCCAAATATCTACTTAGGTTTATCAAAATAAAATCCCTTCTTCTAGTTTTGAGCTGACCGAACCATTAGGGTTCAAAATCCAAAAATTGCAACTTTGATTCTATGGCTTCCAACACTTGTTCTTTAGGTTTACCCTATACCATTTTTCATTTTGAACACAATAGAAGCCTCAAAAATTTGAAAAACACATCCTAGGGTCCGGATCTTACTTTGACCGAAATGGTTCTCATGCAACATAACAAAGAAAACACTTCAAAATCAACCTACAATCACTTGTAACCACTAGGATCTATCATACTTTGAAGTGTTGTAGCAAGATTTAACAGCCAAACTTTCTTCCCCACTCAATAAACATTTCGGCCAGCTCAAGAAAAAGGGGAGAACCAGAAATTCTAACCATACAACTCAAGAGAATCAGGCAAGGAATGACATAGAATCATCTACTAATCTTAACTCCAAGCTTACTTGATCCAAAGTGGTTGATTCTTCCTTGTTTCCACCTCAAGCTCTCTCTCTTTCCCTCTCTTCTTGCCTTAGCCGAACCATATCTAGAAAATAGAGGAGGAGGAGCTCATTAATGTGCACAAAATATCCCACCAACCAACATTAATGATTTGCCAAGTGCCATATGCCTATTTAATCTTAATCCTCTCTCTTAATTAACTTAAATCATAATGTAATTAAATTCCAAAGTCAAGATCCTCTCCATTGGTGGCTTGACACTTGGAAAGCTTTAATTACCATCTATTAGAGGCTTGACAAGTGGCAACTTGTGGGCCAAGTAAAGTACAAGACTCTAGTCTTCACTTTATCGGTGTATTTTTACTTCGGGTTTAACTTCTTTTCTATAATTACAGTGCTCTGGCCTCTGTAATTATTTTCTGTCAAATCCATAAATTATTCTCCTTATTTTTATCTTTCCAAATTGCCCTCTTTGTCTCCAAATTTAATTTCCCAATTATTAAATAAAAAGAAAAACTAATTTCCTTCTCTTTAGTGATTTTTCAAGTTTCAAAGGAATTGGAAAAAATCTTAGATACTTGAGGGTCTTATTTTAATTTCATAATTTCTTATAATTCTTTAGGATATCATAAGAATTCTCTTGGGATTTTATTCTCCTTCTAATTAATTATTTGGAATTTTTCAAATAAAGGACCTTAAACTAGCTTAAATCGCCTTAAATTCCTTTGTAATTTCTCTAAGAGCAATTTGGTCATGAAACCAATTTTATAATCCCATATAATTCTCAACGAACATTATCCTTATTTTTTCTTAATTTTCTGAGGCTTAGAAATATTTTTTTCATAATTAATTTTGACCAATTTTCCTTAATTAGTCAAATTTCTATAATTGGCTTGGAAAACCGTAATAATTATTTTCCACCAAAATTCTTCTATTTCTCCTTATCATTTTTGACTTTTAATTATTTAGGAATATCCCTATTCCTAAATGCCATATTACTGGATGTGACATCCAACATGGCATCTCTATAAATTAAAAAATGTTAACATGATTATTTTAATATAATTAAAAGCCTAATTATCAGTCCCTTTGCATTTCCTTGCGCAGGATAATATGATTTTCAATTCTGGAAAATGAACCAAAAAAAAAACTTTGCTCTTCTCATTATCAATTCGAAGAAAGATTCTTTCCAAGCCTTCTATATTCCGTGGTGAAAGCTATTAGCAAATATTATTATTCAGAAAAAAAAAAAAGAATGAGTTATTCAATGGATCAAATAGACATATAACAAGAAGCGGAAGTTTGCGTGGAGTAGATCAGTTCTATTATTGCTTGATCGGTGATCGGCCAGTGTTAACTACTACTACCTCCAATCTGTAATATAAGAGTTATTTAATTTTTAATTTGGTCATAAATATAATACCTCAATTCGTTTTGTCTCTCATATTTATCTATTTTTCGTAAGATAGTTATTGTAATAGTTGCACATGTTAAATGTTTCATCAAATGATAGTTCTAACTAATACGTATGATTAGCAAGGGTATTTTAGGGAGGACAATATTTATTTATTACAAATAACTAACTTAATAAATTTTCTTAATCTACTCAAATTAGTCAACTAGCCTTTATATTAAGAAGTGGAGGTAGTATTATGTTGCTTTTGGTTTAGGTTTATGGAGGTTAATGATTAAAAAAAGGTGGAAAGATTTGTCTACCCAAATTAAAAAAAAAAAAAACCGGAGAGTGGGGAGACAAGTTTGAGCCGATGGGGAGGTGCTCACAGTAACATGCAGCAAGCACGTAGGAGCTTTCTATTTATGCTAGCCTGCCACAATCAAGAAGACGCAGAGGGGCCTAGGGCTTTTCACCAAAAAAAAAGAAAAAAGAGCCTAGGGCTTTTTTTTTTTTTTAATCCTAAAATGACATTTTAACCTGTATATGAAAAATATAATTGTCATAAAATTATTAATTGAGACAAATAACATGTAGGATGTCACTTCATCCTCATTAATTTGACGTGGCAATTTCTGTCAATAAGTTACGGCCAAACTAACAGAAGGGGGCTTAACAACTAAAATTAAATTGTCAGTGAGGTCAAATTTAAAATTTAAAACATCAATGAGGTTATATGTAATTGACCTGAAGTTATGAGGGATTTTATATCATGATATTAATAACTGTATCATGATTTATTAATATCAAAAAAATTTTCAAAATAATTAGAGTTATGTCAAGAAATCCTGGTATTATGAACTTTTTGGAAGACTGAAACTGCATAATAGATATATATATATATATATATATATATATATGAAGAATATAACACGTATTTATACGCAGATCGTAACACTCAATGAACGAATGCCAGAAGGCCACCGGGAAACAGTAGCTGAATGTTGGGGTGGAATGGAGGCCTGGAGCTACAATGGGGCAAGCGAGGGTAGGATTGTAAGTTTGGGAAAATAGTTTTCTTCCAAAAATCTCTCTAATATTGGAGAGAAAATTTAGGAAGAAAAACACATGAAACTCCACAGGATTAGCATATTTTAATGGTTGAGATTTTAATTTTTATAAATTATTTATAAAATTTTTAAAAAAATATTTAGGGCATTTGCAAACCATTGAAATTAAATTTTAATAGAATTTGTAATTTATTATTTGTTTATTTTTATAATTTAATATTTTAATGAGAGTCTTAAAAAAAAGGTTAAATCTCAACCATTAAGGTATTAATCTAATAGTTAGAAGAAAAAAAAAGAGGAAAAAAATGTAAAGGAAAGATGAGAGGTTCCAAACTAGACTTCGAATCACATGGGACTCGAACCATTTTTTTTCTTTCCACTTTTCTCCTCCCCTTATATTCTCCTCTAATTCAAATAAGAGAAAACCCATTTTCCCCTCTACCTACTTGTTGACCCTCTTCCTTTTTTCTTTTTATCCCATCGAAACATAATGTAAACGCGTAAAAGTTGGTTAAGATTTACTTTAGTTTTTTTTCCCCTAAAAGTACTCTTATTAATTTACACATATTAAAGAAAGGTTTTCATGTTATTTTTTCTATTATAAATGATTAAAGAGGATATATATCTAAAAAAGATCAACACACAATTTTTAAAAAATAATTAATTTAACTAGTTTTCTTAATATTTATATATTAGTTATTTAATTTTAAGATTTAACATCAAAAAGAGTATCTAGTATCTACTATTAATATTTGATACATCTAGGCCACACCTCACTCTTCTTACCCTATTCTCTTTCTCTCTAAATCATGTTAAATACTTAAACTATATCAATACAAATCAGTTATGTAATTAATTACCACATATCTAGCAACAGTTTTGGGACTCTTCTAATCCAAATATTCAAATTTTATTTTGCTTTTTAATTAATTATGTTTTGTTTAAATTGACTCAATAGCTTCCGATATGTCGTATTTATTTATTAATTCCAAAACATTGAAAATATATATAGTAGAATATATATACTAGAATATGATTTAAAATATTAACAGCTTCATGTGACTATTGTTTTCAATTTTTGCAGTAGACTTGTCTTTGGGCAAGGCACAACATATTGGTCCCATTTGATACAAAGCATTTAAAAAATAAGTAAAAATTGGGATTAGAATTAAGAAAATCTATTAAAAGAGTGTTTAGTATAAAGAATTGTTTGTTACTTGGAACTGGACAAACCTATATAGGTGGGATTGGGGAATACCATAAGAATGGGTGGTATTCTCCAATCTCACTTACATTGATTTGTCTAATCCTATTTAACAAGAAATTGCTCATACTAAAAATTTTTAAATGGTTTTTTCAATCTCAATCCCAATCCTTATCTCTTATTCTCAATGTTTTATGCCGAGTGAAACCACTAGTCCACTAACTAGTGTCTATGACTACTTTTTCGGCGAGAATAACTTATTTTCATAGCGCATAAAACTTGTTTGAATTATTGGGACATCAATAAAGTTTGAATTATTGGCACATCAATAAAGCCCTATATAAAGAGAGTAAGACAGTATTAGTTTGCGTAAAAACACACAACATGGAGATTGAAAACCAATGTGAAGATCACCATTCAGAGCAGTCCAGAAGAGGAACTACCTTTTTCAAAACTTGTTTCAATGGACTCAATGCCTTAGCAGGTCTCTCTCTCTCTCTCTCTCTGCCTCTGCTATGCCTTCGTCGTATGTTTCTCAGAATTACAAAACCATAATTATATTGTTGAAAATGTTTTCTTTAGCTCGTGGAAGTTAGGACAACGTGAATAGTAAGATATACTCTGAAAGAATATCACCAGAAAAAAAAAAAAGAAATACTCTGAAAGAATTGGCAAAACCTTACAAACATAAAGGTCTTGGATTAGCGTGCATGAAAAATTCAGACATCAAAGTTCAGAACCTTATTTACTTTGAAATTTTGGATTGCTATTTATTTGAATTTTCTTATAGTGTTCTTTAAGTTATTCATCATGGAGCCACTTGGTTTAAAATACGATGGTTAACCTTATGTTTGCTATAAGGAAAATGGGGAGAAGGAGAGAGGAGAAAAAAATTTAATAACCTCAATTTAAAAAAAATTAAAAAAGTGGGTTTTATAATTTTAATGATGAGAAAAAGATAAAAAGATAATAAAAATTAATTAAAAGCTTTTAATTCCCTTCTTCAATTTTTTAAAATTAATTAAAATTTTTCATCTCGTGACTTCCCCTTCATTTCCCTCATACCAAATGCACAAAATGAAAATTACTGAGGTCCCAAAACAAAATGTCACCAAAAATTCTAGTTACATGCAACTAAGGTGAATCTTGTCGTAATTTATTGTGCTGAAACTTATCATTCAATTATTATTAGACTTTTTAAAAATTATATTTCTTCTTTGAAAACACATGAAGATCAAAAGTTCAGAACTGCCAAAACTCTTGATAACATGAAATTTTTTTCCCATTCAATAGAAGTCAATACTACTTCCGGTTCTTAATATAAGAGCTAGTTTGACATTCAATTTATTTTTAAATATAAGACCCTAATCCACTTTGTCTTTTATTTTTATCCATTTGTCCTAAGATAGTATTTGTAATAGTTGCACATATTAAAAAGTTTCATCAAATAATAGTTCTAACTAATACATATTATTAGCAAGGATACTTAAGGGAAGAAATAACTAATTTAACTAATTTTCTTAATCTACTCAAATTAAGTAATTAGCTTTTGTTTCAAAGATCGGAGGTAGTATAATGTAGAGTTCAACATGAACATGGCATTCTACACAACAAAAAGATCGATCGTGATAAAAATATAATACCCATAGGAGCCATTCAAAACGGGCAAAACTGGGATTCTGATTTTACCGCCACCATTAACCATTCCAATGTTGCTACAGCCTTACTGGAATAACAAATGTCCTCATATCTTGACTCCCACAAAAACGTTCCAGGTGGAAAACCTTTGCACGATCACGTAATTTTTTCCCCTGCGCTTCTAGAAAACCTTCCATTTCCATAGCAGTACCCAATCCTTTACCAGATCATCTACTACATGCTCTTCCTCTTAACAAATTTACTTTTCCTCTCATTACTTATCCTTAGTTGAGAACGCAAAATCTTAGGCAAATTAAAAAAATCATCCCAAAAGAATTTAGAATAAACCGCCAACACATTTCCACGATCCACCACACATGTACCATGAACCACTCCATTTCTTACATTCCATATAATATAAAGGACCATATTGAGACCTATTGTTCAACTCCACCTGTGCCCCATCTGTGACATCAACTTGTGCTATTCACCTTCGAATACACATAATTAAACCCTTCAGATCCATAATTTCATATCTAACATTTATATGCGTTCAAAACTAGAAAGCTGTAGATAACTGACAATAGTATGCTTTAACATATTCCAATATGGATGACACATACACACGTACCACACGCACCCACAAACACACACGCATGCGCATGCACGCACACCCACACATGCACCCACAAAATAGTTGATCACTGAACCATATAACAGGGGAAAAATGTGGAGATCAAAAGTTTGGAACTTTCAAAGTTAATTTGGCCTATTTTAACTATTTAAGCTTAGGCGTTTAATAATAAGTTATTCATGATATTACTAACAGGACTAGGTTTGAATAATTTCAGGTATTGGTGTACTCTCAATGCCCTATGCATTTTCTCAGGGAGGGTGGTTGAGTTTAATTCTGCTACTTCTCGTTGCAGTTCTCTGTTGGTACACAGGGCTGCTTCTACATCGGTGTATGGATGGACACCCCCACATCAAATCCTACCCTGATATAGGAGAGGAGGCTTTTGGGTATAAAGGCAGATTCATAGTATCCATTTTCATATACCTTGAGCTATATCTGGTGGCCACAGGGGTTCTTATATTGGAAGGTGACAACATGGACAAGTTATTCCCAAACATGGGCTTTAAAGTTTGTGGCCTAAAAATTGCAGGGAAGCAAGGCTTTGTGATTCTCACAGCCGTAGTGATATTACCAACCACATGGCTCAAAAGCTTAGGGATTTTGGCCTATGCTTCTGTTGGTGGTGTTCTAGCTTCAATTAATCTAGTTGGTTGTATAATGTGGGTTGGAGCTTTTGATGGTCCAGGGTTTCATGAAAGAGGAAAAATGGTGAATTGGGGAGGATTGACTACTTCCACTAGTCTCTTTACATTTTGCTATTGTGGCCATGCTGTGTTTCCGACCCTACGCAGTTCCATGAAACATACAAGCCAGTTTCCTAAGGTAAAATATTGTCATGCAAAATTTACAAGATTAAAATTTGAAAACAGAAAATTTTAACTAGATTCCCTTATCATCTTTAATAATCATAATCTCTCGCATTTTTATTTGCACATTTGAGGATAGAATTGAATTACTTATTTGTTCAATTGCAGGTTCTGCTTGTTTGCTTTATCTTAAGCACCATAACCTATGGACTAATGGCCATCATAGGCTATATGATATTTGGAGAATATTTGAAGTCTCAAGTGACCTTAAATCTTCCAGCAAGAGAAATAAGCACCAAAATAGCGATATACACTACGTTAGTTAACCCCTTAACTAAGTATGCAATTTTAATTAGTCCAATTGCTAATGCTATTGAGAGCAAAATGCCATTTCATAAGAAGAGCAGGCCTATTAGCATAATCATTAGAACAAGCATTTTGACAAGCACAGTAGTGGTTGCGTTATTCATTCCTTTTTTTGGATACCTCATGGCTTTTACTGGTGCTTTCTTAGGTATTACTGGCTCACTATTGCTACCTTCCCTGTGTTACCTAAAGATCAATAAGGCTGCTCAAAGATTTGGTTTTGAGTTGATTATCATTATAGGCATTCTGCTGATCGGACCGTTCATTGCTATGATGGGTACCTACAACTCTGTGAGGCAAATAGTGAATCATCTTCATAAGCCTTGAAAGTCTACTGAATGCAAGATTGTTGCGTTCCATGCAAAAGAATTTTACAAAGATCAATAAATACATGTAACAACTCTTGCAACTTGTTTTGTTAACCAGCTATAAACAACGCATACAAGTGTTAGTTGTGACTGATGCTAGCCAGCTTCCCTAACAGCTTCTGACACGTCTCTTTGGAAGAATTTATTGACATGCTATATGTCTAATAGAAATAACTAGAACATCCAAAGGCATCAAATTAATGATTTTGTTATCTAGATGTATTCCCATTTAACACAACAATCTAGAATATATGGTGGAGGTTTGATAGAAAAGGAAAAGAACCCCACTTTGTTGGGAGATGACATGGAAACAACATATAAATAATGTAACAAGGCCTCACTAATATATATTGTCACCCCTTTTGACTTTACTTTGGAATACCCACTTAGCTTTATGCAATTTTTATTAAACCAACAATTCTATTAGATCAAATGATGTCATCCTATTTGACATTCTAAGTGGCACCCAAGTTGGTATTCGACATGGCAATTAAATCTTATATGGAAACTAAGATGGCATCCAAGTTAGTGATGAAAGTGTTATCCTACTTGGCAACTAAGTCATATGTGGCATTTTTAATCGTCAAGATAATCACACTATCATTCAAGTGAAGGAAAGCCCAAAATAAAAAAGGCATATTCAAGAGATTACAACATGTATTTGCATCTCAAATGAACAAATTGAAGGCATATAACACAACTATAACCTTGGAGGAGGTAATTTGGGCCATTATGTTTCATATTTAGGTCAAAATGCATGTTTTAATGTACCAGGACAATTCATAAGGATGAATAGTAGTTGGAAGACTCTTCATTTAAAGTTTGCATGAAGTTAAAAGAGGAATTACTTGTAGATCAAAATGCTTATTTTGTTTCTAAGCCATGTTATTTTTCCTATGTAATTTTATTAATTAAAAGAGTCGTTTACTCTAAAATTTCTAGTTTTGTACATTTGATTATGTGGAAGTTGAATTATCTTAATTGTACCTTTTTTTGTCATATATTACTCTAGAGTTACTTACGAAAGTCGTTTAACCATTTACGGACTACTAGTGACCCAAAAGTACCCTAGGTAAGCTGAAAATTTAAAAAACTTTGCTTAAAACTTTGGATATTACTTCGTTCGTTAGAGTGAAATTTTCTAAAAAAAACTTTAAAAACTAATAACTAATTTAATGTAGCTTCAAAATTAGTGGTTTGAAGCCTTAAATTAAGGCCTTGCAAAGCTCTTTAAAGGGAAAAATAAGACCTGGGTTAAGCTTTGTCCCATTTCATCCAAAAACTATCATTTACTGAAACTGGACAGGGTAATTTCTTAGCAATTTCCCAGTTTTTTGATTCATGTTAGGATAATTATTTATTTTAATTTACACATCCAAAAATTATGAAGTAGGACTCATTTTAAAGTTCTATATGTGTATTCTGATGCTACAAAATATCAGGGTCCAACTTGCACATTTTCTCCATCAAATGTCCTTTCCAAAATCATAGCTCAAACTAAAATCGCATCTACACTTACCTAAAGTCGTGCTTGATTCTTTTTGTTACATTCTGAATTTTGGGCCTAAAAGTATCGAAATTAGCCTAAATTGGACAGGCTATAAGACTGTTTTTGGAAGAGGTCCCAGAGATTCTCTAGAAGGACAGTAGGATTCCCAGGGACTAAATTGTAAAAGAAAAGTTTTTTGGAACTGAGAAAAGAGGAAGTTAGAGACTTAGAAGAAGTCTCGGGGCCCAGAAATGAGAAATAGAGATAAATGTAGGCCAAAGGTTATGTTGGAGGCCTCAATGAGATGAATTTTGAGGTTAAGCCAAACCAGGGGTAAAATCATAATTTTATAAAGTTGTGGGCTGGTAAGGGCAAAAATAAAAATTATGCCTGAAAATCCCAGAAAATAGAAAATAGTAGGTTAAGGCCTGGATACCTTAGAAAAATTACGAAAAAATAGGAATAAGGTTCGGAGGACTGTATGGGGCTAAAAATGACAGAAATGCCCTTGGAAGGAATTTGTGGAATTCCTAGGGTTTTGACTGATTTGGAATATTATTGAAAATGAATTATTTAAAGTATAGGGAGGCCTCAGATAATTAGAAGAAAATGGGAGAAAATATTTGAAGAATTATCACAGGTTTTAAAAATAATTATGTCCCCAAAACCTAGAGAGGTTGGCTTTAATAGAATTTAAAGCCTATTTATATACTATCTAGGAAAAGTCAAAGTCAAAAGTCTAGATGTTGACTTTGGACTTAAGAAAAATTAGAGGAATTCCCCGTGATGAATAAATAGTATTGGTACCTGAAGATGGATTCTTGGAGTTGTGGACTAGTAGAAAGAATTCGGTCAAGATCACTCCGAAATAAATATTATTAATTATTCTAATTATTTTAGTGGAAGAACAAGGAAGAGCATCACTCCCTCTTTGAGCATGTTGTATAATGCCATGTGAATTTATTTGAGATGAGAAACTGGTGCCATAACATGTCCTAGTGGTCCCGGAAAAGTCAGGGCCGGAAAAAGTACCCTATATGGTGTAGAATGACAAGATAGGTGGAGGAATACCTAAGGGTTGTATTTTACACGAATTTTATATTAATTTTCTCCCTATTTAATGCCAAAATGATGAAAGAATATAGAGGAGACAAGTGTACGGTTAGATGGGAAAAGAAGGTATTACGTGTACAGCTGGATACAAGACACGTGTACGGTCAGATGCAAGACACGTGTACGGTTGGATTAAAAGCATATGGATTGATGATGTAAGTATGATGTCACCAAAATGATGTAAGCATGATGTCATGGGACACTTGTCACCACAAGATTAAAAGAGAAAATGGACGGCCTAGATCAAGCCACGTATTTGTAAGATCAACCGCTGAGATTCAGTCTTGTTTTCTATAAATACACCCTCCCCTCCCTCATTTCCAAGGAACAAAAAACTGGACCGGACACTAAACTAGTTGAGATAATGGTTCAAGGGTCAGTGGGTCAGACCGGGGTCAACTCGGGATCAAACCGGTCATATAAAAATAATATAATTTGATTGAAAATAACAAAATATAACAATACTAATAATCACTAATAACAAAATATAAGGAAATACAATAATAATTTGATTGTAATAATAATAAAGTATAACAATATTGAGAATTTTGATCTTTATAATTCCTCGATAACTAAAATTAATAGCTATTGATACCAAAATTATCATTAAAAGTCATTTAAATATATAATAAATGAGATATTAGAAGCTGAATGAAAAAAAATATGACAAATAGTAATATAATTATTCAAACCGGTTCATTACCGGTTCACACCGGTTTTTACCGGTTTTCATCGGTTTAATCCGGTTCCCGGTTTAATCCATGAACCAGACCAGACCAATGATCGGTTTACCAATTTTCCAGTTGAACCGGCTGGTCTGATCAGGTTTTTTGTACTCTGCTCATTTCCGTCCTAACCTCATGGAAACCTTGGAGAAGTTCTGGGAAAATGGTTTCTAGAGAGTGTAAAACCCTCTTCCTTAAACATCAATACTCTTCATAAGACCACTACTATAGTAGAAAAGGAAAGTTGTTAATACGAGCTACCATAGTAGAAGGAAAATTTCATATTTTTAGAAATTGACTTTCAAACTCGAGTCAACCCGATAGACGTTGCATGCAACTAAAATAATCCATTGACATCTACTGGGCCTCCGAGCCTCCGGCCCGGGTAACACATACATCAAGACAGCCCATCCAAATAGGTTTTCCACCAAGTAAAACAAATTCCATGAAACAATAACAATGGCCTCCGGCCAACTAAACAAGGAGATAACGTATCCTCCAATTTACAATAGATCAACAATCAAAATAACACAAAAGACCCTAACTGTGGCAATATACAACAGATCATACATAGACAAAAGCAAGAGGCCCACAGCTAACCAAGCTCAAGCCTCTGCGTCTCTTCCCGAAGGTGCACGCCTAGAACCTTCTCCTGAAAACATTGTAAACCACGGGGTGAGACAAAGTCCCAGTAACCAACCTTTCCAATACTAGGTACTACTAAGTAGGTGCTCGTGAGGTGTCAAGTGGGGCAGTTCACAAATAATACATAATGATAGCCACAACAATTTATGCAAGTGTAATGATGCAATCCCATCAACCAAATCCCTCACTTTGGGGGATTTTCAGGAGCCGAACCCGGCCTATCCCTCACTATGGGGGACGTAAGGAGCCCTAAAGGCCTATCCCTCACTCTAGGGGACGTAATAAGCCCGAAGGCCTATCCCTCACTATGGGGGACGTAAAGAGCCAACCATCATGCATTAATGGAGGCCTTACCACGTGGTAGTAACAGACAAAACTCTCACCAATTTCCCAATTAATGCATCATGCTCAAATCATAATCAAGAGTAATAATCATTTCACAAATAACCTCATTCAGTGGCATATCTTTCACAATTCCACAAATTCATTCATCATAAATCCAAACCCCACAAGACGGTTTTCCATTTTTATATACAACATATAATTTGAACACAATTACTATTTGGAGCACAAAACACAAATCTACTCACGATACCACAGAAGCAAGTACTAAGGATTGGAAAGTGGTTACCTCTCGCCTGAGCAAGGAACAACAAACCAACGATGTGGCCCCGTGCACCACCGAGACTCACAACCGGTCTACACAAGCACACAAACACACAACCATCATATATTAGTTTTCAAACTAATAATGTGGCCAAAACAACACTTGGGGACACAAAATTCCTATCTCCCATCAAAACTCTACCCAACTCAAAGGGTATAACTATCAAAACAACACTCCAAAGTCCTCAAAGTCTATTAAAACATCAAGTCCCCTTCCAAGCATCAATTAGAGTTCAAACCTCAAGGACCCACTATAGGAATTCAACCTCCAACAACCCATTTGAGCAATTAAGGTTCCAACAACAAATCTAAACCGATTAAACATCCAATTTAACCCTCCTTAACATAACCCAATTCACAAAACTCAAAATCAATCTCTACATTATCATCCTCAATCCCAAATCATCCAATTCCATAAACCCTAACTCCAAAATTCAAGATTCTTTAAATCCAAGGAAACTACACTGATTAAATACTTAAACTAACCCAATGCAATCAATTAAACCCAAAACAATTGGTACCAATGCAATCAATTAAACCCAAAACAATCGGTCAAAAACCTCAATTCCATCATAACTTAGAAAAACCTAGAGTTCCACTAAAAATCCTCAGAAATTCCAAGTAATTCCAAGAAAGAAAGAAGATTAGAGGTTAAAATCACTTACTTGAGGTAATGGATCCTTAGAAATGTCTTTCCCAAGCTTCAAAACCGAAACCCTAGCAGAGCTTCTCTCTCCTCCTCAGATTTTCTTATTTTTCGCACGTTGACTACTCCCGCGAATATATAGATTCGCGACCTTTCGCCGCGGCGAACTAATCCCGAGAGGGATTACTCGCCTGAAAACCTGATTTCGCCACGGCGAACCCCAACCTTCGCCGCGGCGAAAGCTTCCCGAGAGGAAACTCTCGCTCGCCTAGAAAACATTCACCGCGGCATAACCCTGCCTTCGCCGCGGCGAAACCTTCCCGAGAGGGAACCCTGCTCACCTGAACAACTTCGCCGCGGCGTGCCCCTACCTTCGCCGCGGCCAAACCTTCCCGAGAAGACACTCCCCTCTGAAACTCCCGGTGCGCCGCGGCGAAGTTTACTTCGCCGCGACGAACATACCCTGAGAGGGGTACGTTCACCTATGCCTCCAACCAACCTCAAATCCAACCCCAAACACCAAGATCAAGATTAAATCACTAATCTATCCTCAAAATCAACCCAAAGGATGCCATTAAAACCCGATCAAACTTAGGATGTTACAGAGAGAGAATGAAGAGGGAGAAAGAAAGGCCAAGTGGTCATATGCAAGTCAAGCTCTAAAATAAGGAATGTTCATGGTTTTTGGTGTAGTTTTCACTACCCTTATTGTTGTTGAGCTTGGTTATGGATTTTAATGATTTTTGGGAGCTTAAAACCCTAGGGGAGCATGCTGTACGAAATTATTAAGGATAGGGGAAGATGAAATTAATGTTAGAATAATGTTTAAAAGCTTGAGATGATCAAGAATCAAGTGGTTTTATGTTAAAATTGGTTGAATTTCATGATCGTGCAACTTATGTAGTAACTTGGCCAGAACTGGTTCTTATGCCTAGGATGTGATTTTGATGATTTTAATGCTTTCAATGTATTTAAAATGAAAAATTCTGTGGGGTAAAGGTAAGAAAACAAGTTTGGAAGCATTGGAATTGAAAATGGAAATTTTAGACCCTAAAGGCATACTATTCGGTCAAGGCTGGTTCATAAGGAAGGAGTTGATTTTGATTGTTTTAAGTTTGGAAATGGACTCTATATGCAAAATTGTATGGGAATAGCATGTGAAATTAATTTTAGAAAGATTGTAAATCAAGTTCAAAAGTTAGAAGTTAATATAGTCCAGAGAAAACAAAGTGTTGATGTTGTTGACTACCATGGCTCTAATGAATGAATGGAAATGATATGTTGATGCATTTAGGGTCATGAGACATTGAGAAGATGAATGGAAAAGGTTGAGCAAGCAACCTTAATGGTTGGTAGAAAAAGGGAGCAAGAGGATGTAAAGAGAAAGTTTAAAGACACAAGGTAGCAAACTTGAATTTACTCTTATGTGCTTGGTATTTGCTTGCATATATGACATGTTTTCATGTTATATGGTTTTATGAACTCATGCATTGTGATTGTGAATATATTTGAAATGTGTCATAGGCCTATATGTTTTATGGTTAATACATGATGATTACCAAACATGTCACTATGTTATAGAAATGTCAAGTTACAAGCATGTTTGAATGCCAAGCTTGCCATGTATGTTTGGATGGTTATTGTTTGCTACTAAAATTCTCACAAATCTCACCCCTCCCTAACCAGCCATTTAGGTCAAATATGATGGACAATGATTGCATAAAGGAGAGCATGAGAAGGAAGGAGAAGAAAGTGGAGAATTATTCATGTTAATGATTGAAGCTATTGGTTAATGTATAATTCTCCTATTGTGTAAATTATATATATGAATGTCAATGATGTGATGTATTTGTTTAGAATGTTTATGCCATGAATGGAAATGTATGAGAATAAATGGAAAAGAATAAAGCCAAGTTATGCATGCCAAAACAATAAAAAGAATTAAAGCAAAAATTGTCTAATGGATAAAACGTAGGTCCTGGAGCAGTCAGCTTCCAGGTCCAGTTTGACCTATCACATGTATGATTTAAGCCATGAAATTTGGTATGGTTAAAGTACACATCCTAGGCTTTAAAACAAGTGATAGATCACCTCAATTTGATGTGTACACAAGGAAATATGATTTTTCGAAATTGGACCTGTAATCCGAAATTTAAACAATAAAGAGTAACCAGAGAACCAATTGAAAAATTTTCAATCTACGGGCTTGTTTCATAATCTGCTTAAACCATAGCGCTTCCAAACGTGTACTCTGAAGGGTTAAAGGAAGGATGTTTCACTTTTGCTCCTCCTTATGGAGGTTAATTACATGCCATCACATAACTCTAACTTAACTTAAATTAAACAAACACATATACAAACAACTACAAATTTCCTCCACGAGTTTGTTCTTTCCTTTCGAGATACTATGTCCTATTGTTTGTGCATAGGAGAAAAAAGGTGAGATTTAGGGGAATTTCAATAGTAAAACATCTATCCAATATATAATATGCAATTATAATTAACTAAGCAAGTAAACAGCCAAAATAAGAACAACTTATAAGCAGATACACATGGCCATAAGGTGAAACTTAAGCAAGAATATTACATGTTCAAAGGCCTCATTACACCATATGTGGCAAATAAACATGCAAGCAACTGTGCACAAACTATATTGCAGTTAATAAGTTTCACTACCTCTTAAGCTTACTCCTTTTGAATTGCACCTCTTTCTTGATTCCTTTCTGTGTTTCCCTGGTGAGCTTGGACACGAAACAGAAACTATGAATTATGTGTATAGGGAAAATTAATTTACATATATAATATACCTCAACAGTATATTTAATCTCCCTCTTATTTACAAGCGCTAATACCCTTTGTTTAATTCTTTGACTTTGTCCTTGTTGCTTCAATTTTTAACTTGTTTATTCTCTTAGGATTTCATTTCTAAGGTTTGAACTATAAAATTCCAGCTCCTTCTGACCTAATCAGTTGCTGTACAAAAGTAGGAAAAGTACAAATTCATATTCCCATCCAATTGGCTATGATTCCTGGATTTAAGGCAGTTATTACGCATTATAATGCTTTAAACAGTAGCTATTTTTAAATCTCTGATTCCCCAAAGAATTCAAGGTCAATGGGCTTTGAGTCTATTAACTTGCAAGCACTATTATCCTCTAACAATTTGATTAGCATCACATGTGTTTTTCTACAAATTCTCATCTCTCAAATTACCTTGTAACCCATCATTTTGTATATCCACATATGATTTAAACTCTTATGACCGTTATTTAACTTAGGAGGGCATCAAACACTAGATTGAGACATAGAGGGTTCATGGGAGTTATCAAACATAATCAAATTCAACTCCTTCTAGCTAAAACAATGCTGGTTGAGCTAGGGGAGAAGGAGAGAGTTTATAAATTCAAGCTCCATTTCTTCACACTATTCTCTTTTAAGTTCATTGAGGCATTTTAATTCACCAAAATTTGACTCCCTTCAATTAGAGGTGTTCAAAGTGTCTCGTCCTGATCGTTCTGTCCTGGTCCCAACCCTTTTGGCACGAGACAAAATTTGGACCGAACGGGACGTGGGACAGGGCTCTCCCATCCTGGTATTTTTCAAAAAAAATAAAGTTTATTTTATTTTTAAACACTCATAATATTTTACTCCAAAACTCTTGTTTATTAATTTATTTGTTTTAATTTTTTTATTTAACTGGTGACATTTTTGTATATGGAATGGACTTGGTAGCACTCATGCTTATTGTTTTTTAGGCTTGCATGCGTCTTGATCTTATGATAATTTAGGATACAATATTTTTGGGTATCTTTTAATCATCTTCATTTTACCTGAACATTTGAGTGCTTAATTAGCTAATTGTACTTATATAATAGAAAAAAATGGTTTGCTTAGATTTGTGTCCTAAACTATTTTGACGTGTATATCACTATATTATTGTGTGTTAGTTTTTTTTCAATTTCTATTCAAATACATGAAGAGTTGCTTATGACTTCAAAAATTCAGATTTGAAGAATATATCCCCCTCCTTAAGTTTCACGTGTCTATTATTATTTCTTAATAATTTCATCTTGAGCAAAAATTTCATGTTGTGGCTTTCTTTCTTTCTATTTGGTGACAATGCAAAATCTCTTTTTTATTTGGCCTAATTAACTATTTCAGGTTTTTTTAAAAACAAAAATTGGATGGGACCAGGATGGCTATGGGATAGGATGGGACACGGGACAGAAAAGCCGTCCCATCCCTGTTTACCAAGATAGGACCGGAATGGGCTTGTTTTGGTCTTGTTCTATCTCATGAGCACCCCTAATTAAAACTATGTTGTCCAAAACCGGGGAGAAAAAGAAATTCATAAACCTAGCCTTTTGCCTCTATGTTTTCCCATCAAGAATTCTTTCCAGATGAAAAGATTTCAAGGGGGCTTCTTACTTCCCAAGTATATCCTTCAACTCTAACATTCCAAAATGCCACACTAATACCCTATATGTTGATATTCTTCATGCCAATACTATTTAGTACATAATTGTTAATTTCCAAGGACTATCTTAGCCCTTAAGCCTCTCGGCCAGCACTCAAAATTCACTTCGAAAATTTTCCAGCTTTGACATCATTATAACACCATATCTAAAGACTTGGTTGTTGATAGCACAATGGCATCGTGCGATCTATATAGTCGACCCCACCTAGTGGGATAAGTCTTCTTATTGTTAGCATCATTAACACCATCCTTTGGGAATTTCTAGGCATAAAATCTTGACCATCTTCAATATTTATTTGATACCCAATGGCGTTAGCGTTAACATAAGCTAATATGTATCTTTTTTTTGCCCCCAGCTTCAACAATTAAATTCCATCATGCCATAGCGGTACACACGCACATATGTATATTCTTATTCATGTTTATTTACACTTGAGCATCTCCCATCCATAAGCTTCTCACTGCCTTAGCGTATATATATTCTGGAACAAAATTTTTCCAGATTTAATATCATGCAATCAATTACAAAACTATTCATAGCCAACATTTGTAGTTTTGCTAATGTTGATTAATACACACTTTTTAACTTCCCCACATAACTTTTATTCCTGAACCAAACTTCACATGCAATCGCGTTAACCCACACGCAACAACATTACCTCTCGCATACAACTCTTAATCCAGGCTTGGATTATGATTTCCCATTAATCCTAACTTTTCTCCCTCTGGCGCCACGTTTAATTTCTCTCTCCCAAAACCGGCAGAAACTTCAACAATAGATGAAGGAAAGGTGTGGGACGGAACTTGGAAGGCTTACCTTTTAGTGTCCCAATCGGCTTGCACGTGGAGGTGAGGCCTTCAATCTCTTCTTTACCCATGACTTCTCCCTCTTCTTCTCGGCTTCCTCTCCCTTTCTCTCTCTTGTTTGTGATGTGCAGAATGCAAAATGTGGGAGGGCAGCGAGTTGGGATCTAAAGTGGAAGCATTGGTTAATGCCCATTGTTTCCATTTACTAACTCGTAGAATGAGGCTTCTCTATAAACATCTTATTGGCCCAAATCTTTATCATATGAAAAGAGAGACGAAAGCAGGCTAACGGCATATCGCGTGGCAGGCTAAAATCACATACCAATATCACAGATAAAGGGGGGATTTTTTTAAAATTGAAAAACACGTATTTTTAATTAATGCTCGAGTTGTTGCAGTTACGGAAATAGAATGCGGATGGTGGTTTTTTGGGCCTGAATGCGGATGGTGGCTGAGTGTTGAGTTTTCAGATTCAAATTATTTTTAAAACTAAAGTAAAATAAAATAAAATATTAAGTTGCAAGAAAACGATTTCGAATGTTTTGTTCGTTACTGAGAAATTATATTTAATAATACTTTTAATATGAAAAATGGTTGTACGATTGAGCAGTTACTCCTCATTAGCCATTTTATGTAATTAAAATGATAATATTTAGCAATTTGTAAACTTCCATCGAAATTTGATAGTTTCAAGTCATCTCCCTATTATATTTATTTTGTGATAAAAATTCTATCTAGCTATTATATTAAATAATGAAAAATATGTGTATTGTAGTTGGTGCGATTTGTTTGCTGACTTACATGTGTTAGATTTAAGGTTTTGATGATAACAAATTAAGGAATATGTGTTTTAGTAAGTTGATCGATCACTTGATCGATCAAGGAGTTATCGATCACTTGATAGATAACATTCCTGTGCAAACAAGTAACTTAGTAGAGATATTAATCGATAACTTGATAGATAATGTGTTGATCGATCAATTGATTGATTATTGTTAACACAGTTGTGTATAGAAGCCTGCAGAAAATTATCGATCAATTGATCAATAATCTAATAACTGTCAGATATTGGGAAACAAGTCTGGTAAGTATTTATCGATCATATGATCGATAAATAAGTCATTGATGAGAAGACAGATAAATGGTAAAGCTCTCTACTCACTTTGTATTTCGTCTTAATTACCATTTATCGATCACATTACCGATCAAAGGTTTTTCGATAACTTGGTCTGTCATTGCTTTATAACTTACCTGTTTATCATTTTGCTCAAGTACGCTGACAAAGCGTTTTATCGATCACTTGATCGATCAGTAGTTTATCGATCAAATGATCAATCATCATTGTCTTGCTGTGTTACTGTGTTAAGTTATCCTTTTCGATCACTTGATCAATAATCTAATTTTTGATGAAATGATTGATCATTCATCTTCTGAAACCTTTTTGACATAACGTGATCGATCAAATTCTTTCCTGGTTTTGCGAAATAAATCTTTCAGATATTATTTTATCGATCACTTGATCGATCAATCCTTAATCGATCATCTATTTGAAAAATTATACAGTCTGTGTTTTCACTTAGAATACTTTTCTTGATCTTTTATCGATCAGTTTATCCATTACCTATTTATCAATAAAGTACTCGATCATTACTCCTTGAAAATCTATTTCTACCTCACTCAACTTTAACAATAACATGATTGATCAAAAATTTTTTGATCACCTGATCGATCATTGACTTATTTCAGTTAAACATCAACCAGTTACAGTGATTCTCGAAATATGTTGATTATTTCTCTTCAAGCTTTTCTCAGCCTTCTTGATTATCTTAATTCTCTATTTTAAGGAATTCAAAATAGAAAGTTAGCTTAAGACTGTTCTTTACATGTTTTTCTGAAGTCATCCTTTTCACTTTTCGATCACCTGATTGATCAGTGATTAATTGTCACATCCAGTATTATGGTAATTAGGAATAAGAAATATTCCTAAATAATTAAGGGCAAAAAATGATAAGGAGGAATAGAAGAATTTTGGTAGAAAATAATTATTATGATTTTCCAAGCCAATTATGGAAATTTGACTAATTAAGGAAAATTGGTCAAATATAATTATAGAATAATATTTTCAAGCCTTAGAAAATTAATGAAAAATAAGGATAATATCCTTTGAGAATTATATGAGATTATAAAGTTGGTTTTATGACCAAATTACCCCTAGAGAAATTACAAAAGAATTTAAGGGTGATTCAGGCCAATTTAAGGGATTTTATTTGAAAAATTGCAAATAAATACTTTCAAGGAGAATAAAATTCTAAGAAAATTCCTATGATATCCCAAGGAATGATAAGAGATTATGGAATTAGATGAAGACCCTCAAGTATCCAAGATTTTTCCCAATACCTTTGAAAAGTGGAAAAACCCCTAAAGAGAAGGAAATTAGTTTTCCTTTTTACATAATTATTAGGAAATTAATTTTGAGACAAAGAGGGCAATTTGGGAAGATAAAAATAAGAAGAATAAATTAGGGATTTGATAGAAAATAATTACAGAGGTCAAAATACTGTAATTATAGAAAAGAAGTTGAACCCGGAGTCAAAGTGCACCGATAAAGCAAGACTATAGTCTTGCAATTCAAATGGTTCACAATTAGCCATGTGTCAAGCCCCTAATGGAGAGGATTTGAACTTGCCAAGTGTCATTCCTCAAATGGAGAGGATTTTGACTTTTGGTAATTAATTTCATTTGGATTTAGTTAATTATGAAAGAGAAAGTAAGATTAAAGGGGGTAATGACACTTGGGATTTCATTTATGATGGTGATTGGGATATTTTGGCTCATTAAACAAGCACATCTCCCCTAATTTCAGATGTGAAGTTCAGCCAAGAGAGAACCAAGAGAGAAAAGAGAGGGTTCAAGGAGAAACAAGGGGAAAAGCTACCAACTTTGATCATACAACCAAGGATTCAAGGTTAGTTCTTGGTTCTAAATGGATCCTTGCCTTGGTTTCTTTCTTTGTATGGTTGAAATTTCTGTTCCTTCTCCTCTTTGGGTACTGGCTGAACTGATTATCATGTGGGAAAAGAAGTTTTGTTGATCACACTTGCTAGAACACTTCAAAACAAGTTAGTTCCTAGTGGTTGCAAGTGGTTATAGGTTGTTTTTAAAGTATCTTCTTGGTTGTTTCTCTTGAGGTTCATTTCAGCCAAGGTAGTAAATGGACCCTAGGATGAGTTTTTCAATGTTTCAATGCTTCCATTGTGCTCAAAATGAAAAATAGTGTAGGATAAACCTAAAGAACAAGTGTTGGAAGCATTAAAAATCAAAGTTGTAATTTTTGGATAAAGAACCCCTTTGGTTCGGTCAAGAAAAAAGTGAAAGGAGGAATTTTATTTTCTTAAATCTAAGTACATATTTGGAATCTACATGAAAAATTATGTAGGAATAAGTCAAGAAGCAATTTTAGGGTTTATGGAAAACAAAGTTCAAAAATGAAAGAACAAAGGTGGAAGCTTTAAGGAGCAAGAGTTATGTTTAAGTTGTGTTCTTGCTTTTGCTTAGTTTGGTTAATAATTCTTGCTACCCTTTTTAGTGGATTGCCATGCTAGGGTTTAACATTTGTGAAGGAAAAGAAGAGAAACAAAGAAAGCTCAAGCTTTTGGAGCAAAGTAGCAAGTTGAACCTAACTACTAACATTAACTTGGCATTATTGATTATTGCATGATTAATTGCTATTATGTGGATGAACTTTCTTGATTTTGATATGACTGCTCTTTACACTTTCTTGCTTTGGCCTTTGCATGATTGAGTTTGCCAAATGATAAGCATGCTAGTTCACCAATAGCAGTTAATATAGTTATGCATAATGATGATGCTTGTTGATGATATAGTTGGTTAATTTGCTATTGGGATTTCAAAGAAATCTCATTCTCCAAATGCAATCTAACATTTTAGGGCCTGAAACATCCAAGGGAAAGTTGCAGATTGAAGATTAAATTATGGTATCATACCACAAAAATTCATGGACTTTTGGGTTATGTAAATATTATGCTGGGCAGTGCTGTAAATTTACTGACATTGCCATATTTAAGTGACGTTTTGATTAAGTTCCTAAACACGTTTAATCACAAAATTTGGCATGATTGTAGATCACGTTCTGAATTCATTTTGATAGCTAACACATTAAAAATGGCCAACTATATGATTTTTAATGATTTTTCAAAGTTGAGGTTCAGAATCTGGAAAAAGGGTTTTTGCCTAATAGATAGAGGTGACTTTCACAAAACCTGACACTCTTTCCAATAGAATTGGTTCACAAGATTATTATTTTCTGAAAGAGTATTCAAAGATATTTTTATATAATTTTGAACCACTCTATTTCAATTTTTCTAGATTAAGTTATGAATTTTTGAAGTTAGGCCAGAAAACTGCATTTTTACCCGATGAACAGTAAAAATCTAAAAATCAACGTTTTTGAGATAAAATTGAGCTCAAGACCATCCAATGTGGTCTAAAATGGTTTTAATTGAACCCTAAGATGATATGATAGTAAGGTTAACATTAATCCATCATTTGATCGATAAATATAGTTACCTGTTTCAAAAGCTCTCACTTTGAATAATCGATAACTTGATCGATCAATCAGTCATTGATCATGACTTCGATCAAGGATGTCCATTTCTTGTTCAATATTTTTAGCAACTGATTGATTCCATTTTCAATGAAACAATATTCATTATTATCATTTGTTCAGTTATGTTCCTGAGCCTTACTCTGCAAGAAAAACTAATTTGATTAACGTATTGTTACATATTATGAAAAAAGTTCAACGGTTATCCAACGGTTATTTAGAAACCAGTAACCTACCATGTCAGAACCATTAGAACCATTAATGGCGAAAACCATTGCAACTAGGAAGACACGCAACTGAACTTCTGATGGCTAGAAGCTCTTTCGTCTAACGGTTATTAAACCTCTGCAACTATAAAAGGCATGAAGAAGCATTGATTGCAAGAATTGAATACGTGAGCTACCTTCTGCTAATAATTTACTATTGCATTTAATACTCTATTCTTGCTTACATTGAGCTTCATTGTTTCTCATTTATTTACTCTGTGAGAGAGCTCTATCTATCATCTTCAATTACTTTTTGAGTGAAACTCAAGAGTGTGGACTCTTGAGTGGGATTGTAACCTTACGGATAGTAAGGGGGAGTGATTGAGTGAATCAATTGTTGTATTGCGGCACCAAGAGCCCAATTAATCTTAGAACTTAGTGAAAAATTCAGAGGTGTTCTGAGGGTTAGACGGAGGTCAAATGGTGGAGACTGAACCGGTATAAATTTTGTGTCTACTCTTTATGATGAATTCACTCTAACTTACGCTCTTTGTTTCTGTTTAGCTTACTGTTTTAATATGCAAGATTTTTATAGCTCACCCAATTCACCACTTGACGATCTGAAGAGAGATCCATGGTAGGATTCAGAGAAAGTGTGCTACCCGAAGGGCGTTCAACATCAAAACCACCCGGCTTCAGTGGAGAAAACTATACCTTCTGAAAGATGAGAATGAAAATCTTCATCAAAGCTATCGAGTATGGATTATGGGATGTGATCGAACATGGTAACTACGTTCTGATGAAAACCATAGACGGACAATAAGTTCGTAAGAGTCCTAGGAGTTCGATGAAGAAGACAGAAAGTTGGTGACACTAAATGACAAAGCTATCAACATACTAACCTGTTCACTAAGCCAAAGAGAATATTTCTTAGTTTCTAGTTTGGAAACTGCAAAGGAAATATGGGAAGCACTGGAGATAGATCACAAAGGAACCACTGGTGTAAAACAGAGCAAAATCAATACTCCCACCACAGAATTCGAATTATTCAGAATGAAGGATGGAGAGAGCATCCGAGACATGGAAGTTAGATTCTCGCACCTCATAAATCACCTCACTGCATTCGGAAAGAAGTATAGTCAGGAAGACCAAGTAAGGAAAATCTTAAGCAGTCTCACAAAAGAATAGGAGCCAAAAGTAACAGTCATTGAGGAAACAAAGGGAGAATCAATTGGCTCGGTTGCAGTGTTATTTGGAAGCCTTGCAAAATATGAGAGCAAGCAAAAATATAAAAAGGAGATGAATGAGAAAAACCGTAAAGGCATTGCTCTCAGAACTCATGAGAGTGAAGATGACAACGAAGAGCACCTGGAAGATGACGAAATGGGTCTTATTGTCAGATGGTTCAAGAAATTCTACAGAAACAAAACCAGAAGGAGGTTTCGATCAAAACACAAAATCTCCACATCTCAGAATAAGCCAAAGGAACAAATCATCTGCTTCGAATGCAAAAAGCCAGGGCACATCAAAGCAGAGTGTCCCCAGTCATCCAAGATAAAGGACAAAGAAAAGAAGAAAGAAAAGTTCAAAAAGAAGAAAGCCTTTGTCATGTCAATCTGGGGATATAGTTCCTTAGAGGAAGAAGAAAGCGACGACGAAGAAACTGCCAACATCTGTCTCGTGGCCCAGGAAGATGAAGATTCAGAGACAGATGAGGTAATCACTTCTGAACCCTCCTATGATGAATTACAATCTGAATACAATGCATTACATTTAGAATTCGTAAGAATTACAAAGGAGTTAGTAAGCTCCAAGAAAAAAATAAAGCTTCTGGAGGAACAGCAAGCGAAGCAGAAAGATAACACAGTTCTACCCCTAGTATGTATGGAATGTGAACAAAATAAAAGCAAGGCCAAGGATCTCACAAGAATCTTAGAAAAGTTCACTAAGGGCAATGAAATGCTCAAAGTGATTCTGGGAGCTCAATGATGTTGAATGGATAAAACCGAATAGGATATAACCTGTTCAAGACGAAAGGAAAGAAGAAAAGTGGTGGTCAGTCGTATCTTACCTTCTTTAGAAATACTGTTCATTCCTCTAATCCTTTTACATTATGTTCTTATTGCAACCGTAAAGATCATACAACCTCTTCTTGTTATCACAAGAAGAAAGGAATTTACGGGATATTAAAATGGGTGCCTAAAGGTACTTATGTGCCTAGGACAATTCATGCTAGCCAAAAAAGACCCAAGAAGGTATGGGTGCCTAAAACAGATTGCGTTATTACAGGTATGTCTCAAAACATCCAGAACAAACAAATGGTACATTGACAGTGAATGCTCCAGACATATAAGGGTGATACTGAGAAATTCACATCACTCAAACCAAGAGAAGGAGGCAAAGTAAGCTTTGGTGGCAATCAATTTAGAGGAATTGTTGGAATCGAAGAGATAGGAAGTGATAAAGGGATGAAGGTTGAAGATGTGTACTACGTAGAAGGCCTGTGTCACAATCTGCTCAGTGTCAGTCAGAGTACTGACAAAAACAATTAGGTGATCTTCGATTCAGAAGAATGCTTAGTCATAAGCAAAGATGACTTGCCATTGAAGAAGGAAGAATTGAATGTAAAGCTAAGAGCTCCAAGGGACGGTAATTGTTATACTCTTCAAATTGATTCAAAACTTTCTGAAAACTGTTTTATTAGCAAAAAGGAGGAAAGTTGGGTTTGGCATGAACGTCCTGCACATGTTAACATGAATCAGCTTTTAAAATTAACAAAAAGGCACATGGCTATTGGTTTACTGAAAATTCAGTGTGAACATGATATTATTTGTGATGCTTATCAGAAGGGTAAACAAACAATGTCCTTGTTCAAATCAAAGAAGATAGTCTCAACCGAAAGGCTACTCTAAATGCTTCATATGGATTTGGTTGGTCTGTCAAGAGTTAAAAGTTTCAGTGCAAATTTGTATACTCTTGTGATAGTTGATGACTATTCGAGATTCACCTAGACTCTGTTTCTTTTCTCTAAAGATGAAACATTTAATGCATTCATTATTTTTGCCAAAAAGGTCTAAAATGAGAAAGGTATTTTGATTGTGTCAATCAGGTCTGATCGCAGAGGAGAATTTGAAAACAACAAATTTGCAGACTACTATGACGAGTATGGGATTGATCACAACTTCTCAGCACCAAGAACTCCTAAACAAAATAGAGTTGTTGAATGAAAAAACAGAGTGCTCACGGAAATGGCAAGAGCAATGTTGAGTGAGAAAGGGATTTCACAAGTA
This sequence comes from Neltuma alba, assembly GCF_004799145.2. Lineage (NCBI taxonomy): Eukaryota > Viridiplantae > Streptophyta > Magnoliopsida > Fabales > Fabaceae > Neltuma > Neltuma alba. Next base: position 1,590,355 of record NW_021635203.1, read on the forward strand.
TTCTGGGCCGAAGCAATGAGCACGGCTTGCTACATCTCTAATAGAGCTTACATCAGAACACTGCTCGGGAAAACACCATATGAGCTATACAAAAGAAGAAAGCCTAACTTGGCTCATTTAAAGATCTTCAGGAGTAAATGCTACATTCACAGCAACAACAAAGAGAATCTCGGTAAATTCGATCCTAAAGTTGATGAAAGTTTATTTCTCGGTTACTCTAATTACAGTAAAGCTTATAGAGTTTTCAACAAACACACTTTCACAATTGAAGAATCAATACATGTCATGTTTGCTAAAACTAAGCCGATTTCAAAACCTCTAGATGATGATGCTGAGATCGTTCAAAAATTTCAAAAATTAAATTTAAACAAATTTTCAAATAAAGTACCTTCAGAAGAATTTTTAGAAAACAAAGATAGTTCAAATGAACCTCTTTCACAAGAAAACTTAGAACAGCCTAAGGCTTAGAGGCATAACAGAAACCATCCTCTGGAACAAATCATTGGTGAAGTCAATGAAGGCGTCAAAACCTGGAGACAAGTGTTCAATAAAGTGCTCTTCTCTGTATTCATATCACATATTGAACCTACCAATGTTGACGAGGCTCTATCCAATAAATTCTGGATAGTTGCAATGCAGGAAGAGCTAAACCAATTTGAGAGGAATCAAGTTTGGGAATTGGTACCCAAACCTAATGATCATCCGGTCATAGGCACCAAATGGGTATTCAAAAATAAGCTCGATGAATTTGCACAAATCATCAGGAACAAAGCTAGATTAGTAGCTAAAGGCTATAATCAGGAAGAAGGTATTGATTATTGGAAACATGTGCTCCAGTAGCAAGATTGGAAGCCATACGAGTACTCTTAGCCTTTGCTTGCATAAAAGATTTCAGATTATATCAAATGGATGTTAAAAGTGCATTTTTGAATGGTTATATTTTAGAAGAAGTTTTATCGAACAGCCTCCTGGTTTCAAAGACTGAAATTTCCCTAATCACGTTTACAAATTGCAAAGGGCTTTATATGGTTTAAAACAAGCTCCTAGAGCTTGGTATGAACGCCTTAGCAATTTCCTGATAGAAAAAGGTTTTGAAAGAGGCAAAGTGGATGCTACTCTTTTCATTAAAAGAAGTAGAAAGGAACTTTTGATTGTTCAAATTTATGTGGATGATATTATTTTTAGAGCTACTAATGAGGATGTCTATCAGGAGTTTGCCAAGCTCATGCAGAGTGAGTTCGAAATGTCGATGATGGGAGAACTGAACTTCTTTATGGGATTGCAAATCAAGCAAAAGAAAATTGGCTTATTCATATCCTAGATGAAGTATATCAAGGAATTATTAAAGAAATATGGATTAGAAAATGCCAAAAGTGTAAAAACTCCTATGAGCTCAACCATTTCATTGGACGCAAACGAGAAGGGCAAGGACATGAATCTGACCAAGTATAAAGGAATGATTGGGTCATTACTCTATCTTATGGCAAGTAGGCCAGATATTCGATTCAGTGTGGGAATGTGCGCAAAATATCAATCAGCCCCCAAAGAATCACATAAAGAAGCCGTTAAGCGAAGCCTCAGATATCTTGTCGGTACACAAAATTTGGGAATCTGGTACCTGAAGAAAGGTGCAGAATATCTAATGGGATACTCAGATGCTAATCATAGAGGTTATAAGACAGACGTAAAGAGTACCAGTGGACAATGTCAATTCCTTGAAGGATGCCTTGTCTCGTGGTCAAGTAAAAAGCAAAATACTATGGCAATATCCTCCACAGAATCAGAATATGTTGCCACTACCAGCTGTTACGCTCAGATTCTATGGTTAAGACAACAACTACAAGATTTAGGAATCAACTTGAGAGAGATTCCAATTCTGTGTGACAACACGAGTACAATAAGTTTGTCTAAGAATCCAGTTCATCATGCCCAAACTAAGCACATTGACGTTCAATATCATTTCATTCAGGATCATGTTCAAAAGAAAGATGTAAAAGTAGAATTGATCCCCACTGAATATCAAATAGCAGACATTTTCATGAAGCCTCTCAATCAACAGAAGTTCAACTACTTCAGAAGAGAATTGGGAATGGTAAATCCCAATGAGCTGTAAGAAATCTCATATTATCTCTTGAATTTAAATCTTTAGATCTAATGTTTTGATGATTAAAAGACTAACTTAAGCATCAGAGTGTATAGAAATTTGTTTTGCAAGAAGCTCTATTTTGTCGAAGAAAAATAGAGGTAAACAGAGTATGGAATGATTGATGAAGACATCGATAATCATGCTACTAGGAAGGGTTAATTTATCGATCAACTGATCGATAAATAAAGTATGTGAAGCAAAAGAATGAAGTTGGAAGGAGAATTATCGATAAGTTGATCGATAAGTTAATTATCGATCAGGAGCAATGAGGATTTGAGACAAATCACTCAATTTGGTAAAAATTATCGATAACTTGATCGATAAACTGTTAATTGATCAAATGATCGATAAATCAGACCAGGTATGTATTTCCTTTATTAACATTTATCGATAACATGATCAATCACTCATTGATCGATAACTTGATCGATAATTTTCTTTAGTGTTCTTGTGTATTCTTTATCTCTATCGAACACGTGATCGATCACTCATTGATCGAACTTGATCGATAATTTTTGTGTTTATAATGTTTATTTTTTAAAACCGCCATCAGTTATCGAAGCCCTAACTCAATAAAACTATTCCCCTGCTCCTACGTAACGGTCTAAAAATCACTATTCTATTAAATTGTTGTTCCCTTTCCACTTGAAATCACTCTTGAAGTATCCTTGTTCCCCACCGCACCTTTCAAACACTTTTCTCACTGAACATTCTTCAAGATATCTTCTGGGCAATGAGAAATGGCAAGAGTTAAGCAATCGAATGTTGACCAAGAGGAAAGCACCGAGAAACAAACCCAGTCTAGAGATACTACTCCCTCGACTACAAAGAAAAGATACATATCGAAAGTGAGGGAAGAACCATCAAAGAAAAGAGGAGTATTAAAGATTTATGAAAGTCAAACCGAAGAGCAATCCACTTCTCAGAGAAAATCTCCATGATCAAAGTCAAAATCCAAGCTACCAATGGTTACCAAGGAATCTGAAATAGAAACTGATGATAAAACTTCAGTTCAGAAAGCTGTGGAGGTTGTATTAGGAGTTCCTGTCCCCAAGCAACTAAGACCGAGGAAACAGAAACCAAGCAAAGGTGTGTCACGCCAAATTCCTACCAAAGGTACCCTATCTGATTTTTCTAAGTTACTGATTAGGAATCTAGATAATGATGTGAAATTGGCTAAGTTTAAGGCAGACTATGCAAATCGTAAGTTTTGTCCGGTGGTTTCGGTTGATATTCAAGGCCTGAAGAAAAATGAGAAAATTAATTTGGATTCGAGTGACCCACTGGAGTATTATTCAAATTGGTTGATCATTGGAGGAGAATAATGCCCAGAAGTGATTAAAAGATTCTATTGTAATATGGAATCCATGGAAGAATATGACGATCAAGATAATCTGATAAATGATTATCTAAGAGGCAAAACCTTCCATCTCTCTAGTGCCAAGCTGAATGAACTGCTAGGAACCCAAGAATCTGTGAGAGGAGGTGATATGAATGACATTAAAGCCCATAAAATCTTGATACAGAGTGATGACTACCCCGGGGAACTAAATTTTCAACCAAAAAAAATGTGTGATTATTATAAAATAATCCACTATATCTATTCGAGGAGTATGATCAATAAGTCTAGGAGTTTTTCACATTTGACCCAAGATGATTACTTACTACTGGCCAGGATAATCATTGGAGAAAAGATCAACATAAGGGATCCAATTTTTAATGAAATGAAGGATTTTGTCCTTAACAAATCCAAGTCTACACCAATTCCCTATCCTCAATTGGCCACTTATATCCTTCAGGTGAATAACATCGCACCTTTTGAGCCAAGAGAACTTAAGGTAAAGGTTCCTGCCTTTGGCATCAACCAACTCAACAAGATGAGAATCCCTGTGCCTTTCAGAACCTCACAGAAGAAAACTTAGAAAGATAAAGGGAAGAAACCAGCTGCTAGCACATCTAGGACCTAGGATGAGGCAAAATCTACTGCAGCTCCCTCTCATTCCTCTGGACTATCATTTCTGGAAAGATCAATCAGGGAGATATTCCAAGCAGAACTTCAAGAATTTGAGAGAAGAGTTTGTACCACGGCTAAAGACTATGGGGAAGTCTCAGACAGGAAATTTGATGGCATTACCAGAATTCTGGATCTTTATCACCAAGCTATGGTAGTTTTGGAAAAGGAAGTCTCTCAGAGGTTTGCTCATGTTGAAAGAGAAATCAGAGATCTAAAAGGGATGGTAGCCTCTCTCTGTAACAATTTCTTTAGTTTTAAAACCTGCTCTCCCATCCACTATCTCCTCCTCACCATGAGTCTGCACCACCTACCTCACCTATACCCACTTCTCCTGTTTCTACTTCACCATCTGCACCTTCTACCTCTCCCACTCCTTCTCCTACCTTAGCCCTTATCACAGTTCCTCAGCCTATTCCTTCTTAGCATTTTTCGCCCATCTCTCAAGCCATCTCTCCACTTTCTCAGCTTCCCCCTCTTCTTATTCCCCTTACTGTGCCTACTATCTCTATTCCTTCCCTATCTTTTGATGCTAACAAAAAAGGGGAGAAGGAATCTGTTTAGTGTAGTTCTTGTTTTGCTATGTTTTTATGTTTTTCTCTGTTATGCAATCTGAATTCTGATATTTCTGTTATGAATTCTGATATTTAAGTATTATCAGTTAAGTCTTTTTGCCTTACTTTGGTCTATAGTGAGTTTTTTTTTTTTTGCTGTTTTAATGGTTTGGTTTACATCGTTATCTATTGATATTTGATTAACTCTTCACCTATGTTTTGTCATCATCAAAAAGGGGGAGAATGTTAGATTTAAGGTTTTGATGATAACAAATTAAGGAATATGTGTTTTAGTAAGTTGATCGATCAAAGGGGTTATCGATCACTTGATAGATAACATTCTTGTGCAAACAAGTAACTTAGCAGAAATATTAATCGATAACTTGATAGATAATGTGTTGATTGATCAATTGCTCGATCATTGTTAACATAGTTGTGTATAGAAGCCTACAGAAAATTATTGATCAATTGATCGATAATCTAATAACTGTCAGATATTGGGACACAAGTCTGGTAAGTATTTATTGATCAAATGATCGATAAATAAGTCATCGATGAGAAGACAAATAAATGGTAAAGCTCTCTACTCAGTTTGTATTTTGTCTTAATCATCATTTATCGATCACGTTACCGATCAAAGGTTTTTCGATAACTTGGTCTGTCATTGCTTTATAACTTACCTATTTATCGTTTTGCTCAAGTACGCTGACAAAGCTTTTTATCAATCACTTGATCGATCAGTAGTTTATCGATAACATGATTGATCAAATATTTTTTGATCACTTGATTGATTATTGACTTATTTCATTTAAACATCAACTAGTTACAGTGATTCTCAAAATATGTTGATTATTTCTCTTCAAGCTTTTCTCAGCCTTCTTGACTATCTTAATTCTCTATTTTAAGGAATTCAAAATAGAAAGTTAGCTTAAGACTATTCTTTACTTGTTTTTCTAACGTCATCCTTTTCACTTTTTGATCACTTGATCGATCAATGATTAATCCATCACTTGAATGATAAGTATAGTTACCTGTTTCAAAAGCTCTCACTTTGAATAATTGATAACTTGATTCATCAACCAATCATCGATCAAGACTTTGATCAAGGATGTCCATTTCTTGTTCAATACTTTCAGTAACCGATTGATTCCATTTTCAATGAATCAATATTCATTATTATCATTTGTTCAGTTATGTTCCTAAGCCTTACTCTGTAAGAAAAACTTATTTGTTACAGATTACGAAGAAAGTTCAATGGTTATCCAACGGTTATTTAGAAGCCAGTAACCTACCATTAGAACCATTAATAGCGAAAACCATTGCAACTAGGAAGACACGCAACCAAACTTCCAACGGCTAGAAGCTCTTTCGTCTAACGGTTATTAAATCTCTGCAACTATAAAAGGCGTGAAGAAGCATTGATTGCAAGAATTGAATATGCGAGCTGTAACATCTGAACTTTTGGGCCTAGAAGTACTAGAAATAGCCTGAATTGGATAGGCTACCGGATCCCTTTTGAGCAAAAGTCCTAAAGATGATAAAGGAAGTCAAAGCAGTTTCAGGGATTAAACTGCAAAGTGAATGTTTTCAGGAGCTCAAGTATAATCAAGTTAGAGGCTTCAGTAAAGTCTTAAAGGCCCAGAGAGAGAAAAGAGGCTAGATATAGGCCAAAGGTTAAATTAGAAGCCTCAAAGAGAGGATTGCATGAAGCTAAGTCCAAGTAGGGACTAAATCGTAAATTCAGAAAGTTATGACCAACAGGGATAAAAATGGAAGAGTATACAAAGAATACCAAGAAAATCCTAGAAAATGATAAATAATATTCTAAGGCTCTTATGTGAAGAGAAAAGACGAAAGTACCCCTGAGGTAGCTTAAATTGAATTTATAAGGTTATGGCCAGTAAAAAGTACATTGTTTGAGGTAATTATTTAAAATAGCAAGAGACCTCAAAAATGTATACAAAAATCAGGTTAAATGGTTGAAAGGTTGTGCTAATTTATAAAATTAGTCCTGCAACCAAAAGGCCAGTGGAGTGGCTTTAATAAAATAAAGAGCCGGCTATGCCGATAAAAGGGTATTTTAGTAAATGAATTTTATGCAAGGCTTAAATGGAGTGTTATGTCCTAAGAAAATTTATAGATACTCTCAAGAATTAAAGGGAATTTATGGAGTAGACAGAAGAATTTTCTGAGCTCTGGGAGACCATAAAGAACGCCGAAGAAATGTGGGCCAAGTAAATTCGGAGGAAACTTAGGAAACAAGTTTGATCCAACGGCTAGGATCTAATCTCCCTTCTCCTCCACCACTTTTATGACACTTGGCATCTTCTAGAAGGTTGAGGTAAGCATGATGCAAGAAGATGATGCAATGATGATGTAAAAGTCAACTTGAAGTTCCAAGATTGCCCTTACCCTTTCTATTAGCCACCAAGGGCATTTTGGTCCATTCAAGCCAAATTTTTGCTATAAATGGACACTCCCTCCCCTCATATTTTGGCCAAGCAAGGAATCATAGGGGAAACTCTGTCGCTCTTGCATTTAGAGAGAGAAAAAGCTATTTCTAGTGAGAGAAAGTCTACCTAAGTTCAAGCTTCAAGATCAAAGTATATGATGGTTATAGCATCTGATTTGATGCCTATTTCGAATTATTTACTGTATGTATCTGATTCTGAAATTTGGTGTGATTAAAGTACACTCAGTAAGCTTTAAATCCATGTGTAGAACACTTCATTTGGATATGTGTACGATTTATGGTGATTTTTCAAAGTTGGGGTTTGAAATCTGGAAACAGTGTTGAACCTTTGGAAGAGTGTCGAGTTCCGTACAATTTCGGTATTGTTCCGAATAGAATTGGTTTCTGAAACTATTTTTCCTTTAAAGTTAACTTAAGGAGCTTTGGGTGAGACTTAGAACCACTCAATTTTGATTTTTTTTAGAATTAATTATGAATTTTCAGAGTTGAGCAAAAATTCTAGAGTTTCTGCATGAACAGTACCCGCGAACCAAAATTTCCAGATTTGATCTTCTTGAATCTAAGGCCATCTAAAGTGGTCCTAATTGACAAGAAATGGATCTTAAGGATAAAAAATGATAAGATTTATGTTAGAGAAGTTAGAAAGAAAACCCTAAAAGGAAGAGAAAGGGTTGAGGTTTAAGAGAGCTTGTCTTGAACTTTATGTAATCTAGTGGTTCTAATGAATTGTGTGATCATTGTGACTATATTTAGGATCTTGAAACATCCAAGAGGATGTTTGGTGATGTAAACTGAATGCCCACATGGTTGGAAAGTCAAGGGAGTCAAAGGAAAAGTAAGAGGAAAGCTTGAGGTGCAAGGTAGTGAACTTACCTATTGTCATTGCTTGGTGTTGTATGTTTGTGTGTTGCCGTGTACATGTTATTGAATGTTATTATGACATGTTTTAGCTATTGTAATTGCTATTCATGATGAGTAGATTATGTCTGCGTGGCCATGCATCAAGAAGTTAGCTTTGAGCATGCTAATATGTCACTAATTAACAAGAGAATAAACAAGTTACGTGTAGTGCATTAGCATCCATCTAGCATAATTAATATGGTATTGTTTGCTACTGAGATTCTCTCAAATCTCACCCCTCCCTAATCAACCATTTAGGTCAATCATCAATGGGCAATAATGGCATGAGAAGCAAGGAGAAGAAAGTGAAGAATTGTTTATGTTAATGAATGATATTATCATTCAATATGTAATTTTCCTATTATGTAATTATTGTTATGGATGTCAATGATGCCATGTATTTAATTATAATGCTTATGGCATGTATAGAAATGTATGAGCATGAATGGGAAAGAGAAAGCCCATGTTATGTATGCCAAAGAAATGAAAAGAATTAAAGTAAAGAGATGTCAAGGGATAAAACGTAGGACCTGGAGCAGTGAGCTTGTAGCTCCAGTTTGACCTATCAAACAAATGATTTAGGTCACAAGATTTGGTATACTTATAGCACACATCACAAGCTTTAAAATGAGAGGTGGATCACCTCAATTGGATGTGTACACGAGGAGATACAAATTTCTAAAGTTGAAACACAGGATCTGGAAGTTCCAGATTTTTGAAATGAATAGTAATATCTATTGATTTAACTGCACGAATTGGGCAAGGATAAGTCCAATTGCATATTTTTTCCTTAAAGAGAATCGAAATAGCTTTCAGTAGAATTTTAGATCACCTCAATACGATTTGTATGGAATTAGTTATGAATTTTTGAAGTTGGACCTATAATCTGGAAATTTAACAGTGAATAGTAACCCGAGTAGTTATGTTGAAATTTTAAATCCACGGGCTTGTGTCATGATCTGCTTGAACCATAACGTTTACGAATGCGTGCTCTGAGGGGTTAAAGGCAGGACGTTTCACGAGCTACCTTCTGCTAATAATTTACTGTTGCATTCAATACTCTGTTCTTGCTTATACTGAGCTTCAGTGTTTCTCATTTATTTGCTCTGCGAGAGAGCTCTATCTATCATCTTCAATTACTTTCTGAGTGAAACTCAAGAGTGTGGACTCTTCAGTGGGATTGTAACCTTACGGAGAGTAAGGGGGAGTGATTGAGTGAATCATTTGCTGTACCGTGGTACCAAGAGCCCGATTAATCTTGGAACTTAGTGAAATACTCAGAGGTGTTCTAAGGACTGGACGTAGCTCAAGTGGTTGAGACTGAACTAGTATAAATTCTATGTCTACTCTCTACGGTGAATTCACTCTAACTTACGCTCTCTATTTTTGTTTAGCTTATTGTTTTAATACGCAAGATTTTTATAACTCACCCAATTCACCCCCTCTTTGGTGAGACTGCCACTAACAACATGCACCTTAATTTCCAGATTTATCTATTTTAAACATTTTTATTTCAAATTGTTTTAATTAAATAATTATTAGTTAGATTTTCTTAGATACTGAATTTTTTAAAAATTGTAATAATCCAAATCTGCGTTATCTGTATCAGGAATCCCACAGTGTGCAAAGGAAGTTTCAGGCAGTTTCTTTGGTGCATAGCGTGTCTCCACTTTTGAATTTATGGCGATGTTTGAGGAGTTTACAACAACTCTTTTAAACATGAGAGTTGTTGGGGATTGAGGGTATACCTCCTTGGAGCACACCTTGTTTTTCCTTTCCTGTGGCTTCCCTCCAATCTTTCATTCCAAAAATCCTACACCAGTAGGGTGTCGTCGAAGTTGGTCACAAGGAGTCCAAATTTTCTACTTCAACCTCTAATTGTAAACCCTCCTGTTCCAACCGATGTGACTGGATGAATTTTTCCTAAATCCTATCCAATACAATGTCCCCAAAAATTCATCATTGTGTGCCAATAACTTCTATTTGTTATAGGAAAGTCCTATGATTTTTCTTAGATTTAATTTCACCCTACAAATTTTTAAAATTCAAGTTTTATAATCTATAATTATCCTCCAAATAATTTTTTATATTTTTCTCAGAATTATTGAGGCCTCTATATATTTTTAATAAATTTTGACTAATTTTATACTGTTTAGCCAAAATACCCTGAAATACAGAAAATTCTGCAATAGTTGATTTCCACTTTGTTAACACCTCTAGGGCCTCAATTACTATTCTTGATACTTTATTCTAATTTTCATGATTTTTCAAGAATTTTAGGCCTAATTTCCTAGTCTGTCCTTTTTTGACCGGATATTTTGAAAATGGCAGTTTGATTCCTGTCCGGACTTTAGTTCAAAAGTTGTTCTGTCTATATGTCTACCACACTGTCTGATCCTTGGTCTATTTTATATCTCCTATTTTTATGGTTAAAATTATCAAGATGTTACATAGTTTCTTAATAAGTTTCTTCTATATTTTAAATGAATCGGTGGCATAGGGCATAGCTAATAGGAGGCCCACATAGAAGCATGGGAAAGACCAGTTCTTAAGGACAAGAGGTTTCTTGAATGATAAGCTTGCATACATTATTTTGCATCTGCATTTATAGGCAAACTCTGAAGTTTTCAAAGAATTCCCTACAGGCATCTAATCACCATTCGTAATGAGTTGTGCTATCTAAATTCTAGCTTCTAGGAGACAATTTGGATAGGTATTTACAGTTTATGAAATGCTTCATTGATTCTGCCTACTAAGTAGCTAAAGTTAGTTTTCCTTTTATATCTTGTGTGAGAATTACATATATAATTCCACTACAAAAAATAGTGTTTTGTAGCAGTTATTTTACAGTGGTTTAAAATAATCGCTACTAATTAAAATATTTGTGGCGGTTTTAGATAAACACTAACATGTAACAGTTTGACTTCAACCTTTATGTTTGTGGCGGTTTTAGGTGTTTTAGCCATGGTTAAAAAAGAACCATATAAAATCATGGCCACAAACTTCGAGGCATATGGCAAGAATAGTTTCAGTGGAATTTAGTGACAGTTGAGGAGGAAATAAGTGCAACTAAAAAAATTTGGCACAAATTTCTAACGGTTTGGGAAGACCGCTATAAAATTTGAATGATGTTTTGCATCCTCTTTTGTAGCAATTCGTACAAATGCTGTAGCTATCACATCCTAATTTTTAGGCCTAGGAGTCCTGGGAGTAGCTTAAAATTGGTAGGCTAATAAGCTCCTTAGAATAGAAGTCCCAAAAATGAGAAAGAAAGTCAAAGCAGTTTCAGGGACTAAATTGCAAAGTAAGAAAGTTACTAAGGGGCAAACATGTAAGTGATGTTGAAGTTCTAAGAGAGTCTCAAGGGTCTAGAAAGAGAAAAGAAATTAGATATCAGCCTAAGATTGAGGTAGAGGCCTTAAAGTGATGATTTATGAGGTTGAGCCAGAGTAAGGGCAAAACTGTAATTTTAGAATGTTATAGGCCATTAGGGGTAATTATGGAAAGTATATAGAAAATTCTAGAAAATGGGAAATAGAGTACAGAGACCTTTTGATAAAGATAAATGACAAAAATACACCTACAGTAGCTTTAATGGAATGTTCAATATAGTGGCTCAGTTTGAGGTAATTATTTAGATGTAATTATTTGAGCCATGAGGAGGCCTGAAAAATGTACGTAAAAATGAGGAATAAATAGTTAAGAGGCTAAAGGAGTTCATAAAACTAGTTCTATCCCCAGAAGGCTAGCAGAGTGGCTTTAATAAAATATAAAGTCCAGGTATGCTCCTGAGAGGTATTTTTACGGGAAATTTAAAAAGAAATAGTTAAAGGAAGAGTTATGGCCCAAGAAAATTTGTAGAATTTCTCTGTAATTAAAGAAATTTTATGAAGTAGACAAAGAAATTTTTGGAGCTACAAAAGACTATTAATAAAGCCGAATAAATGTGAGCCAAGCAACTTACGAAGAAACTTGGAGTTCAAGTTTGATCCAAGGATCAAGATCTAATCTTCTCCTCTCCTTTCCTTGAGATTTCACCATATGGCATGACGAGGCAAGAAAGGAGCTTGATGATATCAAGGGTATGATGTCATAAGGACACTTGGCAAGTTTTTGTGGTGGAAGACTTGAAGCTTGGACAAGTGGCTTTGGAATTATCACATTTTATCAAGGGTAAAGTTGGCAACCCTTGTCATAATTTTGGCTATAAATACCCCACCTTGAAAGAGCATTTTGGCAAGCATTTGTAGAGGAAAAGCTCTACCAAAAATTAGAGAGAAAAAGTAAGGGTGAAGCCCAAGAAGAAGCAACAAGATTCAAACTTCAAGATCAAGATATGTGATGATTCTAACACTGGCTTGATGACAATTTTGATTAAGTTACTATTTGTATATGATTTTAAAATTTTTCACAATAAAAGTACACTCTCTAAGCTTTAAATCTATAAGTAGAACACTTCATTTGTATATGTGTACTATTTAGGGTGATTTTTCAAAGTTAGGGTTTAAAATCTGAAAATAGTTTTTGACTATTGGGACAGTAGAAACTTTCGTACAATTCTGTCACTATGTCGTACCAAATTAGTTCTTGTGTTTAAAGAGAACTTAAGGAGCTTTTAGTAGGACTTGGAACCACTTAGTTTTGAATTTTATAAAATTAATTACAAATTTTCAAAGTTGAGCAAAAATTATAGAAATACCTATGAACAGTACTCGCGAAGCAAGTCTTGACCTTTGTGTAATCTCCTGGTCCTAATGGATTGTGTGATCAATAAGGCTGTTTTTAGGACCTTAGAACATCCAAGAGGATGTTTTGATGATGTCGACTAAAAGTCCTTATGGTTGGGTAGTCAAGAGAGTGAAAGGAAAAGCAAGAGAAAAGCTTATAGAACAAGGTAGTGAACTTACCTATCTAATGTGCTTAATGTTTATGCTTGTTGTGTTGAATTGCATGATGCTAATTGTGATGGTATAAGCTATGTTTGAATGATGTATGTTCTGTCTCTTGATGATTTTATGGCCATACATGTAGTTGGAGACATTGAGCATAAGGTTAGATCATTAAATTGGTAAAAAGATAATCAAGGAAGTATATCATACACTTGCATTCATCTTGCATATATTGATGGTATTGTTTGCTATCGAGATTCCCCCAAATCTCACCCCTCCCTAACCAACCATTTAGGTTAATCAATGATAGGCAATGGTTACGTAAAGGAAAGCATGAGAAGGAAGGGGAAGAAAGTGGAGAATTATTGATGTTCATGAATGAAACTAAGGATTAATGTGTAATTCTCCTAATATATAAATTAGGTTTATGGATGCCAACGATGCAATGTAATTAATTAGAATGTTTATGGCATGAATGAAAATGCATGAGAATGAATGGTAAAGAATAAGGTCAAGTTATACATACCAAAATAATAAAAAGAATTAAAGCAAGAAAAAGTGAAGAGGAAAAATACAGGTCTTGGAGCAGTAAGTTTCGAGCTCTAGTTTGACCTACCAAATGCATGAACTAAGCCATGAATTTCCGCAGGCATATAATAGATCACCTCAATTGGATGTGTACCCAAGGGGATATGAATTTTCAAAATTGAGGCATGAAATTTGGAAGTTTCAGAATTTATTAAATGAATAGTAATGTTTATGAATTAAGCTATATGAACTGGCAAGAGATAAGTCCAGTTTGATTATTTTTTCCTTAAAGAGAACTGAAAGAGCTTCGAGTAGAAGTTTGAAGCACCTCCATGTAATTTTCATAAAAGTTGGGCCTGTAATCTGAAAAAATACACAGTGAACAATACCCGAACACTTAAAGGAAAATTTTAATTTGGGTTTAAGTAAAGCTTTTGCATATCCAATTCACTTCCGAACACATACTCTGAGGGGTAAGAACAAGGACATTTCATTTTGGTATCAGAGAAGAGGTTCTGGCATAGGATAGAAATGCTTTGCTCATGATATCGAGTATACAGCGGATTAGGTAAAGCTCGGTTTAGGTCAGAGCCAGTAATAAGTTACTTGTTCAAGGTCCAACTAAGGTTATAGATTGGAGATGAATGCTCTAAGGAAAGTAACTATTGAGGATTATTAAGATATGAAGTTTAAATTCTTAGTTAGTTGAGGTTTAAAGGAAATTTAGAGATAGCTTCCAACCTGCCAATGATCCTTGAGGATAAGGGAAGCCAAAAGTGCTACCGACCTAGAGATTTGAGCCAGACGCTTTCTTTGTTGGCTAAAAGGATAAAGCTGACTTATTGAGGATTGCAATGAGGCTAGGGACACAAAAGTCTTTCAGGGGGTGGGTGATGCTATGATAAAATAAAGCTAAGTAAGACTAGCAGAGGTGAAAAGAAAGTATGTTTCATCATGGTGAACCAAAAGCATTAGTGGCGACGAACAAACATAAAAGTGATTGCCAAGAGAGGTTGTAACTTTCATCACAGTGAATAAGAATTCTGGTCACGATGAATAGACATGGTGACTCTTAGACATGAGGTGGGACTCAATAGATTATGACTCTTAGAGGTCGTAGAGAGTATGACTAGTGGAGATTAGAAAGAGAGAGGTAGCCACTATTTATAGTTATCAGACTCCCCCTTTAGAGGAAGAGTAATGATAAGGAGTTAGACAAGACAGTTAAGGGTTTGAGTCTGTATACTAGCAAGAGGGTATAGTGGCCACCTAAGCTTGACGAACTATTGTAGCCTTGTTAGGGCTAGGGCACCATGATAGAGTAGCTATCTCAAGTCCCTGAATAGATAAATAGGAACTCGGAGACAGTAAACTCAAGATAGTTAGCCCTAGTGAAATTTCTTAGGGATCAAGAAGAAGAGAAAGAGATGAGAATGAGACAAATAGCTATACGAGAAACTAGCATAAAGAGGTAAGCATGTTCCAAATAATGTTAAGAGATACTCAGTTACTTGGGGTTAGGTTGAAAGGCACCCTTTACACGGGATATGGTCTTGGCCTTGAGTCTTCCTAGAGAAATTGGAGAATTAGTCTTCCGAGTCAGAATTGACACTGCTCTAGATGGGGCAAGATACCCTATCTGAGTAAGAAAGGGAAGTAGCGGAGAGGGAGTTGATGTTGCTTCAGTAGAAGTGATGTGTCCTCTGTTAAGAATAGAGAAGAGCAGCTGAGACAAGACAAGCGGAGTTGACTTCACCCTAATGGAAGCATGACTGGCCAAGAATAAAGCTAAGGTTGAATGTCTTTAAGCTTAGCAGAGTACTAGAGCAAGCAAAAAGAAGAGAATCTCATAAGTTCTCTCCCTGAAACTTCTAAAATCAGCTACAAACAGAATGAGAGGCTCCCTCTTGTAGGGATAAGATGTCTGAATGGCAAGCTACATACATAACAACTAGTAAGAGCTTTCACTCCTTGCATTGGAATCCCAGGCACTATGTTATAGCTATGGAAAATATGTTTAAACTCTGAGTATTAGAGCTATACACACTAAGGGAAGGAATGCTTTAGCTTATATGTTAGAGCTATGCATTCATAAGAAGTTATGCAACTCCTTGTAGCACATTACCCAGGCATTATGCATGTTAGAGTAATGCTCATACTAAGACGTGAAGTAGAGGAAAGAGAAGATGCATAAGTCCTCTCCCTGTATCATTGTCGATTAGCTAGAGATGGTAATAACAGCTAGAAGAGTAAGAGAACTCCTAAGGCAAATTGGCTTAGGCACCTAAGGAGGCAGATAGGAGGCCTAGAGAATTGAATGAGGCCTAAGAGAATAATATTGGCTCTTAGAACCATCTTGGGAAATTATTAGTTAGGTGACCAACTGAGTGGAGGTGACTTATTTTATTACTAAATCATGTGGTCTAGAGTCTCCCAAAGATCCTAACATGTCTCAGACTGATGATAGTATTCTTGGGTCATCGTGGATCCTGAAGAGGCCTACGGTAGAGCGTAGTAGCTCTTAAAGTTGTAGTAGACCAAGCCTAAGGGAAAATGGCTGAGCCATAAGAGTAAGAGTACAGTACCTCTTTAGGAAGATGAGTACCAGGGATGAGTTCAAGATATGAAAACTTCCTTCAGTGGTAAACTAGTACAAAGAGAGTACCCATGCCTTTCTTCTAAATAACCTTATCATTGATTAGGTTGAGCTCAATTCTCTTTTGATTAACAGAGGAAAGTCAAAGTTAGAAGAATTAGAGCCATAAGACCTGAACAAGAGACATTCAGGCAAGCTCTAGATAAAGGAAGAACCTTTTGTGATATAGAAACAGACTGAGTATTAATGGGTAGATCCCTAAGAATGTGGCTGAGAGAAAAGAAACTAAGTGGAAAAGACTTGACAAAGATAGAACAAGAAGGGTATAAGACAACAAAGTACCAGGGTTTGAGCCTATCAACATTAGTGTCTCAGATTCCCGCCAGTACTTTTCAATTAAGCGTGATTGGGCAAAAGTAGCTCAATGATGGGTGGCCCCCTAGGAAATTATGTAAAAGTGTACAGAGGCTAGAAATATAAGCCATTTTTGGCAAGAATGCACTAAGTTTAGCGGGATGGAAGATAAAGTTAAGTAGAGATAGTCTAGAGTTGACAGAAGGAATGAGTAAGGTCTATGAAGACAATGTCGATATCTGTGAATACTTATCAGTCAGGTTGCTAACTGAGTAGAGATGAAGTCTTGTACAACTTAGTTTTTTGGTCTAGACTCTTTTGGAGATCCAACAGCTAAAGTTTAATATGGTTCAGTAAAGGATCACACTTAGATCCAAAGTAGAACCTAGTGAGATCGCAATGGATCTCGAGATCACAATTAGATCTGGTGGTCATAGTAGACCTAAAGGAAAGTTATTAAGCCATAAAAAGAGAGATGCGATATCTCTGGGAAGATGATAACAAGGGATAGGTTTAAGATACAAAAACCTCTCTAGTTGGCTAACTAATACAAAGAGAGAACCCACAATTTCTTCTCAGATGGCCCTATTTTTAATTAGGCTGAGCTTAATTTTCTTCTAATCAACAAAGAAAAGCTAAAGTTTGATGTTATAGAGCTATAAGTCCTGATTGGGATATATTTAGGCATGCTAAATAGGGAAAGATAATGCTGGAATAGCAGAAAAACTCCCTTATGTTAGAAGAAAAACCCTATACGACACAAAATTAAACAAAATCCTAAGATGAGATTAAAATCGAGGATGTAAACTGAAAAGACCCTTCAGAAACAAGTTAAGAAGGGTTTAGATAGTAGAATACCAGGATTTTAGCTTGCCTAGTACCAGTGTATCATTACCCATTGCTTTCAGGATTGTAACCTGGCTCAATTCAAATGGCACTTTTTAATTAAGGGTGCTTGAGCTAGAGAAATCTAAGGATGAGTGACCACTGGGAAATAAGATAAAAAGGATGCAAATGCTAAAAGTAAGTTATGTTTGGCAAACTTACATGAAGTTTAGCAGAAAGTTAACGAAAAGTAAGGGACATTCTCTTCAGGTAACCTCTTAGTGACAGTCAAACTAGAGGTTTAGCCCTAAAATTTCGAGGATGAAATTTCTTTAAAGAGGGAGAGAATTTTCACATCCTAATTTTTAGGCCTAGGAGCTCTGGGAGTAGTCCAAAATAGGTAGGCTACCAAGTCCCTCGAAGTAGAAGTCCCAAAAATGAGAAAGAAAATCAAAGCAGTTTCAGGGACTAAACTGTAAAGTAAGAAAGTTACTAAGGGGCAAACGTGTAAGTAATATTGAGGTTCCAAGAGGGTCTCAAGGGCCTAGAAAGAGAAAAGAGATTAGATTTCACCCTAAGATTGAGGTAGAGGCTTCAAAGTGATGATTTATGAGGTTGAGCTAGAGTAAGGGCAAAACCATAATTTCAAAAAGTTACAGGCCTGTAGGGGTAGTTATGAAGAGTATACAGAAAATTTCAGAAATGGAGTAGAAAGACCTTTTGATAAAGATAAATGACAAAAATACACCTACAGTAGCTTTAATGGAATTTTCAATATAGTGGCTTAGTTTGAGGTAATTATTTAGATGTAATTATTTGAGCCATAAGAAGGCCTGAAAAATATACATAAAAATTGAAAATAAATAGCTAAAAGCTAAAGAAGTTTATAAAATTAATTCCATCCCTAGAAGGCTAGCAGAGTGACTTTAATAAAATATAAAGTCTAGTTATGCCCTTAAGAGGTATTTTTATAGGAAATTCAAAAAGAAAGAGTTATGGCTCGAGAAAATTTGTAGAATTTCTCTATAATTAAAAAAAGTTTATGAAGTAGACAGAAGAATTTTTTATGCTCCAGAATGCCATTAAGAAAGCCGGATGAATATGAGCTAAGTAAATTAGGAAGAAACTTGGAGTTCCAGTTTGATCCGAGGGTCAATATCTAATCTTCTCCTCTCCTTTCCATGACATTTCGTAACATGGCATGATGAGGCAAAAAAGGAGCTTGATGATGTCAAGGCTATGATGTCATAAGGACACTTGGCAAGTCTTGTGGTGGAAGACTTGAAGCTTGGATAAGTGGCTTTGGAATTGTCACATTTTATCAAAGGTAAAGTTGGAAGCCCTTGTCATAATTTTTGCTATAAATACCCCACCTTGGAAGAGCATTTTGACAAGCATTTGTAGAGGGAAAGCTCTATCAAAAATTAGAGCGAAAAATGTAAGGGTGAAGGCCAAGAAGAAGCAATAAGATTCAAACTTTAAGATCAGGATATGTGATAATTCTAGCACCTGTCTTGATGCTAATTTCAATTAAGTTACTGTTTGTATCTGATTCTGAAATTTGGTATCTGATTCTTAAATTTGGTATGATTAATGTACACTCTCTAAGTTTTAAATTAGGTAGAAAACCTCATTTGGAAATGTGTACAATTTATGGTGATTTTTTAAAGTCAGGGTTTAAAATCTGGAAATAGTTTTTAACCATTGGGATAGTAGAAACTTCTATACAATTCTATCATTGTGTCATACCAAATTGGTCCCTGTGTCTAAAGAGGACTTAAGAAGCTTTCAGTAGGACTTGGAACCACTCAGTTTTGATTTTTCCAAAATTAATTACAAATTTTCAAATTTGACCATACATTATGGAAATACTAATGAACAATACCCGCGAAGCAAGTCTTGACCTTTGTGTAATCTCCTGGTCCTAATAGATTATATGATCAATATGGCTGTGTTTACGACCTTGGAACATCCAAGAGGATGTTTTGATGATATTGGCTGAAAGTCCTCATGGTTAGGTAGTTAAGGGAGTCAAAGGAAAAGCAAGAGGAAAGCTTATGGAACAAGGTAGTGAACTTACCCATCTTTTGTGCTTTACATTTATGCTTGTTGCGTTGATTTGCATGATACTAATTGTAATGATATGAGCTATGTATAAATGATGTATGTTTTGTCTCTTGATGATTTTATGACCATACATGTAGTTGGAGACATTAAGCATAAGGTTAGATCACTAAATTGGCATAAAGATAATCAAGGAAGCATATCATATACTTGCATTCATCTTGCATATATTGATGGTATTATTTGCTACTGAGATTATCTCGAATCTCACCCCTCCCTAACCAACCATTTAGATCAATCAATGATAGGTAATGGTTGCATGAAGGAAAGCATGAGAAGGAAGGGGATGAAAGTGGAGAATTATTGATGTTAATGAATGAGACTAAGGATTAATATATAATTCTCCTATTATGTAAATTATGTTTATGGATGCCAACAATGCAATGTAATTGATTAGAATGTTTATGGCATGAATGGAAATGTATGAGAATGAATGGTAAAAAAATAAGGTCAAGTTATGCATGCCAAAATAATAAAAAGAATTAAAGTAAGAAAAAGTAAAGGAAAAAAAAAAACGTAGATCTTAGAGCAGTAAGTTTTGAGCTCTAGTTTGACCTACCAAATGAATAAACTAAGCCATGAATTTCCACAGGCATATAATACACATCCCAAGATTTAAAATGGAAGGTAGATCACCTTAATTGAATGTGTATATAGGAAGATATGAATTTTTAAATTTGAGGCAAGAAATCTGAATGTTCCAGAGTTTACTAAATAAATAGTAATGTTTACAGATTAAACTGTATGAATTGGCAAGAGATAAGTCTAGTTTGATATTTTTTCCTTAAAAAGAAATGAAAGAGCTTCGAGTAGAAATTTGGAATACCTTCATACGATTTTTGTAGAGTTAGCTATGATTTTTCAAAGTTAAACCTGTCATCTAGAAAAATGCAAAGTGCCCAAGGAATTAAAGGAAAACTTTAATTTTTGGGCTTAGGTAAAGCTTTCGCATATCCAATTTGCTTCCAAACATATACTCTAAGGGATAAAAGTAAGGGGTTTTATTAGCTGTTCATCAAAACGACTGCAATTGCGGCATGCTTGCCACGATTTTTTTGTAGTGATTTGTCAAAACTATTGCAGCAGCGGCATGTTTGCTGTTGCATTTTGCAAATTGCAGCGGTTTATCAAAATCACTACACAAATTGCAGCAAATCCATTTCTAAGCACAAAATATTCAAAATCCCACTCCTTTCCTATAAACAAGCCTTGGTTGACACTATAGGGTTTTAAGGCAAAATTTCCATTTTCAATTCTAATACTTGCAAACTTGCTTTCTTACCTTTACCCCACATAATTTTTCACTCTAAGCACATTGAAAGCATTAAAATAATCAAAATCCAACCCTATCTTAAACCCTAAGTCTAGTTGTAATTCACACAAAGTTAAGGGAAAGTTGGATTTCTTGCAAACTCATCACAAAACCACTTGATTCTAGCTTGTTTCTACCTCTTGATTATTAAGCTAACATGAATTTCATTTTCCCTTACACTTAACAATTTTATGCAGTATGTCCTCTTGGGTTTCAAGCTTTCAAAATCCAACAAAACCCATAACCAAGCTCAATAACAACAAAGGTAGTGAAAATTACATTAAAAACCATGAATATACCTTATTTTGGAGTTTGGTCTTGCATAGGACTTGGAGCTCTTTCTCTTCTTTCTTCTTCCTCTTCACTTTTGGCCGTCTCTCCCTCTTTCTTCAAGTTGGCTGAAAACTTGGCCAAATAGGAGGGTAAGGGGTATTTATAATAAGATTAAATCTTGGTCATCGATCTTGTGTATGGGTGACTTAATCTTGGCCATTCATTTGATCTTCTCTTATGATCTTGCCAAGTATAATCAAGATCAACAAGCGTTCTCATGACATCATGGTTACATCAAGTATGCCATGTGTCTCTCTTTTATTTCATCTTCCATGTCAACCGTTCAAGTGTCTTTCATCCAACTGTACACATAATCCCTTGCACGTCCCTTTATCATTTTGGCATTAAAATAGGGAGAAAATTAATAGGAAATTCGTGTAAAATGCAACCCTTAGATATTGCTCCCCATCTTGCCATTCTATACAGTATCGGGTACTTTTTCGGGTCTTGATTTACCTAGTACCACTGGGACATGTTCTGACACCCTTTTTTCATCTCAAATAAGTCCACATATGGTGCCATCTCAGAGGAACATAGAAGAAAATAGTTAGCTCCACTGACAGGCTACTTAGCCTCAATGAGTCACGCAGTAGAGATTTCACTGTATCAGGTAGACAGAGAACTGTTTAAAGTGTACTCGTACTGTGTTTTGATTTTTCTACTGTCCATAAATATCTCCTGGTGACACAGTACTAATGACTCAGAGGTGTCATAATTGCATCATAAATGCACTTGATGACTCAGCATGCTGACTCAGCATCATAATAAATGCGATCTTATCTCTGTCTCCTATTTAGGGGAAAAATTATTGAATATATGATTAGAGCATTTTATTCAATTTAGAGCTCAAAAAATTCACCTAGTTATACCATAAAATTTCTTAAATTCTAGAGAAAATCTAAATTTTCTCGAGCTATAAATCAACCTATAACTATTTCTTTTTAAATTTCTCGTAAAATGCCCTTCAATGGCATAACTGATTTTTAGATATTCTTAAAGCCATTATGCCAGCCTTTTGGGGATAAGACTAATTTTATAATTTTCTATAGCCTCTTAACTCCTGAATCCCTATTTTTGCTCATTTTTTCTGAGGCCTTCCTATGGCTTAAATAATTAAATCTATCTTTATACCTTAAAATCAGTCATAATCTTTAAAATTCATTTAGAGTTGACACAAGGGTATTTTTATCATCTTTGACCTTAAATAAGCCCCAAAATCTAATTTCCTATTTTATGGGAATTTTCTAGAATTTTTTTGGAATTTCTGGACTTATTTTTCAGTGTTGCCCTTTTCGGCCCGTAACCTTTCGACTTTACAATTTAGTTCCTACTAAGACTTAACCAAGAATCATTCCTTTGAGGTCTCTAGCATAACATTTGGCCCTCATTCATCCCTATTTCTCTTTCCTGGGTCTTAAGACTTCTCCAAAGTCTCTAACTTTATTCACATTTTAGTCCCCAGGACTTTCCCAATTTGCTGTTCAGTCCTTGAAAATCTTGTTACTTTCCTTTCACATTTCTAGGACTCTTACTGATTGGGGTTCAGTAGCCTGCCTATCTCAGGCTATTTCTAGTATTTCTAGGTCTAAAATTTGAGATGTTATAATTCTCCCCCTCTCAATAAAATTTTGTCCTCAAAATTTTAGGGTTTTCCATGCTCTCAAACCCTTATTGAGAGGTTCTCTAAGGAGAAATTTTCCTTACAATACTATGGCCTTCAAACTTGGCTTTCATACTTTACGGCTTGGTTTCAATGCTTGGGGCCTGTACTTATTTATTGCATCGTCACGTGTTTTTTAATATTTACATGATTAATACTCTTTCTTTAAGGCACTTCATCTATGCTTCTCACATTCTTTCTATCATTTAGGCACATTTACTTATAGTAACGCCTTAACAGTCTACTCATCTTGATGGTATTTTCCCATAACATGGTATTTCAGGCTTTTCACACTCTATCTTAGTGTTTTTCTACTTGCACTGTCATCTTTGCCCCTACCTTGAGGGTTTATTGCCTTTCTTTTGCCGTCCATGTCATATTTGGCTTCCCTGAATATACACAATCCAGGACTTATAGCTCTTGCCCTTTCAATTCTCACTTCTTTTTATCTTCCTTCATTGATAAGAATAAAATCAAGCTCAGTCTAATAGATAACAAAGGTATCTAAAGACCAATTAAGGGTACTCTCTATATACTGGCTAACCAATCAGAGAAGGTTTTTGCATCATAAACTCATCCCTGATTATCTCAGTCTCCCACCCTCATACGGGTATTGTACTCTTATAGCCAACCTCTTTCCTCAGGATTGGTCTATTGTTCCTTGAAGAGCCATTGTGCTTTGTCATCAGACTGTTTAGGATCCACTATGAACCTAAAATACTGTAACTATTACAAGCCATATTCCCCCTTTTGAGAGCCTATAGACCATAGGATTGAGTTACAAAATAAGTCACCTCCAATCAGTTGGTAACTGCATTGATCATTCCCTAAGACTGTTCATAGATACTAGTATTGCCTTCTCAGGCCTTATTTAATCCTTTATGTCAACTCCAGAATTCTTAACCTCTCCTTGCTTCCTTAGCTCTTAAGTTTAGCTACCTCAGGCCATTGTCCCTTTATTATACCTCTCTAATCTCTAGGCACTGGCTCATCTCTAAAGCCTATTAACTTGCCATTATATCAATGCCAATCTGCCTTGCTTTAGGACTTTGCAGTACTTACTATGTCTTATCAATTTGGAATAGCATCAGGAGAGGACTTATATCATCATATTCTCGTTATCCTTTACTATATTGAAGCATTTTATCTTTACTACACTGAATCCCTATTTTTGCTCATTTTTTCTGAGGCCTTCCTATGGGTTAGATCTATCTGTATACCTTAAAATGAGCCATAATCATTAAAATTCATTTAAAGTCAGTGCAAGGGGATTTTTGCCATTTTTGACCTCAAATAAGCCTCAGAATCTTATTCCCTATTTTATGGGAATTTTCTAGAATTTTTCTAGAATTTCTGGGCTTATTTTCTAGTATTGCCCTTTCCAGCTCGAAAGCTTTCAACTTTATGCTATAGTCCCTGCTAGGACTTAACCTCAAGAATCATTCCTTTAAGGTCTTTAGCATAACTTTGGGTCGTCATTCATCCCCATTTCTCATTCCTGGGTTTTAAGACTTTTCTGAAATCCCTAACTTTATTCACATTTTAGTTCCAAGAACTTTCTTAATTTACAGTTCAGTCCCTGAAAATCCTATTACTTTCCTTTCACATTTCTAGGACTCCTGCTGACTAGGGTCTAGTAGCTTGACCATCTCAGGCTATTCGTGGTACTCCTACGTCTAAAATTTGGGATGTTACAGTTGTTCTTCCATAACATCCCATAGAGTAATAGATATGGATGTTTAGGATGATGTAGGGGGCCATTCGATGGCTAGACTAAATAATGATAAGGCTAGACCGAGTATAGTTTGTTGTCGGTGTTGTTAGAATCCCCTATCTATAGTACATTGTTAAAAGAGTTTATGTTATAGGCCAGACATATCAAGCAAAATAAGAACCAGGAATGCCATACCTTACTATCGAATCCACTTAGGGTTTAATTAAAACCATTTTAGACCACATTGGATGGTTTTGGGCTCAAAAATTCATGGAAAACGCTGATTTTTGGATTTTTACTGTTCATCGGGTAAAAACCCAGTTTTCTAGCCCAACTTCAAAAATTCATAACTTAATCTAGAAAAATCAAAATGGAGTGGTTCAAAATTATATAAAAAGATCTTCGAATGGTCTTTCAATAAAAAATAATCTTATGAATCAATTCCATTTGAAAAAGTGTCACATTTTTGTGAAAGTCACCTCTATTCATTTGGCAAAAATCCTTTTTCCAGATTCTGAACCTTAAATTTGAAAAATCATTAAAAATTGTGTAGTTGGCCATTTTTAATGTACTTCCTATTGTTTTGAAGCAAATGATGTCAAATTTAAGTATATCAAATTTTGTAAAGAAATTCGTTTGGTAACTTAATAAAACATGGCGCTAAACCGGCGTCCTGCTTAGGGATTACAACTCCAACCATACATGCTTATACATAACCAAATATAAATATTTCCTCATGGTTCATCACCATATTTATCCTTGGATTTGCAGCCTCCCTTTTGATGATTCAATCCCTAAAATATTAAGTTACATATGTGGGATGAGATTTCAATGAAATCCCAGTAGCAAGATCAATCAACCAAAACATTAATATGCATCAATTACAAGCATTCCAACGTTTTGCTATTAAGAGGGAACTACTTTACCTCATACATGTAGCACTCTAACATGCAATAGCCAAGGCACATAAAGTAAGGAGTATAGCTACACAATCATCATCATCATCATCATTTAGTTCAACCACATAATAGCACATGAAATTGCATAGCAATCAATGCAACACTCAACATTAAGGTCAATTAAATCTTACTACCTTGATCCAATGCTCCTTGATTTTCTTGTTCTTCTTTCTTGCTTCCACAAAAGCCAAATCCTAACATGGAAATCCATAAAAAGGGTAGCAAGAATCATCAACCATTCCTCATAAAAATCAATAACATAACTCAAGGACAACCTTTGTTCCTTAAAGCTTCCACCTTTGTTCTTGAATTTTTTAGAGTTTATTTCCTTAACCCTAAAAATTCCCTCTTAGCTCATTCCAACATGATTTTTCATGTAGATTCTAAATATCTACTTAGATTTAACAAAATAAAATTGCTTCTTTTAGTTTTAGCTTGGCCCAATCATTAGGGTTCAAAAACCAAAAATTGCAACTTTGATTCTATGGCTTCCAACACTTGTTCTTTAGGTTTACCCTACACCATTTTCCATTTTGAACACAATGGAAGCCTCAAAAATTTGAAAAACATATCCTAAGGTCCAGTTCTTGCTTTGTTCAAAAAGGTTCTCATGCAACATAACAATGAAAACACTTCAAAATCAACCTACAAACTCTTGTGACCACTAGGATCTAACATACTTTGAAGTGTTTTAGCAAGATTGAACCATAAAACTTCCTCCCTTACTTATTATACATTTTGGCCAGCACCAAACAAGGAAGAAAACCAGAAATTTCAACCACATAACTCAAGCAAACAAGGCAAGGAACAACTTAGAACCAAAAACTAACCTTGGATATTGGTTGGATGATCAAAGTTGGTGCCTTTTCTCTTGATTTCTCCTTGAACTCTCTCTTTTCCCTCTTGGTTTGCTCTTGGATGAAACTAGGATCTGTTTTAGGGGAGGATTACTCATTTAATGCACAGAAAATATCTCACCTACTAGCATTAATGAGAAGCCAAGTGTCAAAAGCCTACTCCTTCTTGAAATTTCCCTCTTAATCACTTAATTCCAATTGTAATTAATTTTCAAAAGTCAAACTCTCCTCCACTTGAGGCTTGACACTTGGAAAGCTTTAAATCCTCTCCATTAGGGGCTTGACACATGGCTAAATGTGATCCATTTGAATTGTAAGACTTTAGTCTTGCTTTATCGGTGCACTTTGGCTCTGGGTTTAACTTCTTTTCTATAATTACAGTGCTCTGGCCTCTATAATTATTTTCTGTTAGATCTATAAATTATTCTCCTCATTTTTATCTTCCCAAATTGCCCTCTTTGTCTCAAATTTAATGTCCCAATAATTAAATAAAAGGAAAACTAATTTCCTTCTCTTTAGTGATTTGTCCACTTGTCAGAGGAATTGAGAAAAATCTTGGATACTTGAGGGTCTTCTTTTAATTCCATAATCTTTTATAATTCATTGGGACATCATAGGAATTTTTTTGGAATTTTATTCTCCTTAAAAATATTTATTTGGAATTTTCCAAATAAAGGACCTTAAACTAGCTTAAATCGCCCTTAAATTTCTTTGTAATTTCTCTAAGGGCAATTTGGTCATAAAACCAATTTTAAAATGCCATATAATTCTCAAGGAATATTGTCCTTATTTTTCCTTAATTTTCTGAGACTTGGAAGTATTTTTTCATAATTATCCTTGACCAATTTTCCTTAATTAGTCAAACTTTTCATAATTGGCTTGGAAAAATATAATAATTATTTTCCACCAAAATTCTTCTATTTCTCCTTGTCATTTTTGACCCTTAATTATGTAGGAACATTTCTTATTCCTAATTACCATAGTACTGGATGTGACGTTTCTTCCCCCAAATAAATTTAGTCCTCGAAATTTGAAGCATATCTTATTGGAAAAGTTCAGGATACTTTTCCTTTATCTTAGTCTCCATCTCCCTTATAACTTCTTTCAGTATAAGACCTTTCTAGACAACCTCAACTAGTAGAATCTTCCTGTTTCTCAACTGTTCGTCTTTCTGATCAATGATTCGTTTTAGTCTGATCTCAAAAGACGAGTTATCTTGGAGCATAATGTCATCATAGCTTATGACATGTGTCTAGGAGACATGGAAGACATCATGAATTTGGCTTAAATTTGGGGGAAGGGTCACTTATAATCTACTGGTCTAGTCTTGGATAAAATTTGAAACGGTCCACCGTAGTTTGAGCTTAACTTCTTAAACTTTAGGGATCGACCGACTTTTGTTGTTGGTTACACTTTAATCACCAACCTCAATCTTTAACAGTCTTCTTTAATGTCGGAGTAGCTCTTTTGTCTACTTTGAGTTGTTAGAAGTCTTTCATGAATAACTTTAATTTACTAGGAAGTCTGATCCACTATATTAGGACCATACTTACTTCTTTCATTGAGCTGTATCCAGTCCAAGAGAGATCTACACTTCCTCCCATAGAGTGCTTCGTATGGCGCCATTCAAATACTTGCAGGGAAACTGTCATCTTAAGCAAATTCAGCTAATGGTAAGTACATTCCCTAGTTACTGCCGAAATTAAGTACATATGCGTGTAGCATATCTTCTAACATCCATATCATTCTCTATGTCTGCCCATCCGTCTCAGGATGGTAGGCTATACTAAAGTTGAGAGTAGTGTCTATTTCTTTCATAAGGACCTCCAAAACTTCTAGTAAATCTCGGGTCTTAGTTTGAAACCATACTGCTTAGGACACTCGGTAGCCTAACAGCTTCCTTAACTTTCATCTTCTATTATCTGCTAGACTTAGTGTATTCTTGCCAAAATGGCTAACATTCCTGGCTTTTGCACCCTCTTACATTACTTCCCAGAGGTACCTATCACTAGGTTACTCTTGCCTAAGCACGCTCAACTGAACAGTGTTGATGGGAATCAGAGGCACTGATTCTGATAGGCTCAATCCTGGTACTTTGCTGTCTTAGACCCCTTTTTTGATCTATCTTTAGTCAGATCTTTTCAGCGTACATTCTTGTCTCTTGCCTCATCTTAGGGATTTGCCTGTCAATACTCAGTCTGTCTCTGTATCACATGGAGTTCTTCCTGTATCTTGAGCTAGCCTGAATGTCTCTTTTTCAGGTCTTATAGCTCTACCTCCTCTAACTTTGGCTTTCCTTTGTTAATTGGAAGGAAATTGAATCCAACCTAATGAATGATAAGGTTATCTGGAAGGAAATCATGGGTACTCTCTCAGTACTGGTTTACAACCGAAGGGGTTTCTACATCCTCAACTCATCCCTGGTCCTTATCTTCCCAAATAGGTACCAATCCCTAGTAGACTTAGACCTTAGGACTAAGTGAAGTCATCCCCACTCAGTTGGTCACCATACTAATAATTTCCCAAAACTGTTCTAAGGACTAATACCATTTTCTTAAGCCTTCTATTCATCTCTTTAGGTGCCTAAGCCAATCTGTCTTATGAGTTCTCTTACTCCTCCAGCTACTCTTACCGTCTCTTACAACTTTAGAACGGTACAGAGAGAGGACTTATACAACTTCTCTTTCCTCTACTTTACCTTTCAGTATGAGCATACTCTAACATGCATAATGTCTGGCATTTTAATGCAAGGAGTGTAAGCTCTTACTAGTTGCTATGTCCATAGCGTGCCAACTGGACATCTTATCCCTACAAGAGGGAGCCTCTTTTTCTATTCACAGTTGCTTCTGGAAGTCATAGGGAGAGGACTTTTAAGGTTCTTTTTCTTTCCGCTTGCTCTAGTACTCTACTAAGCTCAGGTACATCTAAGCCTAGCTTCGTTCTTGGCTAGTCATACTTCCATTGGGTAAGGTTAACTCTGTTTGCCTTGCCTCGGCTGCTTCCCTTTCCTGCTCGGATAGGGCATTTTGCTCCATCTTGAGCAACATCAATTCTAACTTGGAGGACCAATTCCCATTTTCTCTAGGAAGATTCCTGGCTAAGAACTTATCCCTTGAAAAGGGTGTCTCTCAACCTAAACCCCAAGTGACTGAGTATCTCTTAACATTAAGGGGAACATGCCAACCTCTAAACTAGTTCCCTGCATAGCTATCTATCTCGTCCTCTTCTTCTTGATCCTTAAGACATTTCACTAGGGTTCTCTATCTTGATTTCACTATCTCAAAGTTCCTATTCGTCTATTCCAGGACTTGAGATAGCTACTCTATCATGGTGCCCTAGCCCTAACGAGGCTGTGAGAGTTTGTCTAGCTTAGGTTGCCACTTACACC
This sequence comes from Neltuma alba, assembly GCF_004799145.2. NCBI lineage: Eukaryota > Viridiplantae > Streptophyta > Magnoliopsida > Fabales > Fabaceae > Neltuma > Neltuma alba. Next base: position 1,619,978 of record NW_021635203.1, read on the forward strand.
TTCTTAATGGTGTACAGACTCAACCGCTAACCGTCTCATTCAACTCCTCATCATTACTCTTCCTCTTGAGGGGGAATCTGATAACTCCTAACTAGTGGCTACCTCTCTCTTTCTGACTTCTACTTATCTTACTCTCTGCGACCTCTAAAATTTGTTATGTCTTGTTGAGATACCACCTCAACATGTGAGAGTTATTGTGTTCATCCGTCATGACCAGAATCCTTGTTTGCAGCAATAGAAGTTACCACCTCCTTTGGTAATCACTCTGTATTCGTCCATCGCCACTAATTCTCTTGGTTCATTATGATGAAACACACTTTTCTCTTATCCTCTGCTAGTCTTATATAACTTCATTCATCGTACCATTGCCTATTAGGGTATCCGCTACGAAGTTTAACTTAACTTTCGGATTTAACTCCATTTCTCTTGGGGGTAGGACCAGGGTTTTGTCCTTGCCGTTATGGGACGACAACCAATTCAACCCAATTACCCCATCAACTTCATGGAAGGCATACATATCAAGTCTAAAGCAATACAACAGTGCTCATAACCAACTATACAATTTAGGCACCCATTAGATGTAATTGTCCTCTTTTGTGTTAGTGTGGACACATACAGGTCATAAGGCAATATATTCATAATCAAGCCAAGCCTTTTAGCTCAAGCATACAAAATGAAAGAGTGACTAGCACCCTAATCAAACATTGCAATCACGGGGTGGTTATTTATAATGATCGTGTCTTAGATCATTTCTGGAGACTTCCGAGTTTCTTCCCCCGTGGTGGCAAATACTCATCCTAAGGTGCACGGCCTTGCCTTTTCTGTACTCTGTAGACATTCTTTTAAGAAGTGTCTAGGTTTACCACAAGTATAGCAAACATTCTGTCTGGCCATATATGGTCTGTTACTGTGATTCTTATCGTAGGTTGGGCATTCCTTGCCAGTTGAGGGCTTGTCTCCCTTTTTACTCTTTTGGTTGTCCCATGGCCTCTTCCTCTTCCCGTTCATCTCAGAAGAGGTGCCACCCTGATCTCCCTTCTCTAACTTGGGAGTAGGCTCAATCATCAAATGATGGTTCAAGCTGTTCTCCGTAATTCGGTAGGCCTCAATATTAAGGTGCTCGAACTGTCAGGGAGCAATGATCTCCCTTAAGGACTGCTTTAGTCCTCTGACCATCTTTTTAGTCATCTACCTTTCATTATGTCGGTAATGCTGGTAACTGAAGTAGTGAGAAGGACGTCTAAACTTAGCTAAGTACTCATCAAATGACTCCTTATCCTTCTGCTTTAGGGTTAGGAATTCTGCTTCCCTTTTATCCTTGATTGATCACAGAAGTATGCTTTGTAAAACTACTCTAAGAGCACTTCCCATGTCACTCTTGTGTTCTGAGCATCCAGAAGAATCTCGATGTTCTTCTACCAACGATCGGTATCCTTTTCTAGCTGGCATATAGCCATTTGGGCTTTCCACTCTGTCGGATAGTCTAATACTTTAAAAATCTTTTCCAAGCAGATGATTCAGTTTTCTACTGCTTGGATGTCAATCACTCCATCGAAGGATGGCGGACTGTGCTTGCAAAAGCATATCATCCACTGCTGGATGCTGTCGGGATCTACTACTGGCACTACTAATCTAGGCAATTGTTTGTTGCTTGCGTTGCTGAGGTTTCTTCCTCCGGCTACCTCCTGTTGAGGTTAGCTACTGCCACTGCTACTGCTGCTACTATTACAGTGTCTTTTTCTTGTTCCTGACTAGCTTATGCCACCCTCATCCCTTCAATAGCTTTTTATTGTGGTTCTAAGCGATCTAAAATTAATCGTATTAGACTGGGGTGGACTCTTACGTTGTGTCCTGAGGGTCTCTCTGGCAAAGCGTTTCATCAGGTTCTAACCAATATGCTAACTAAACGGATAGCATAATAGAGGAATAAGAAAATAAACAACACATGTATTCATAATACATCATTCAAGCATTAGTCATCAGTCACAGCAATATAGTTTAACATATATAGCCATCTTACAAACGTACATAGCCATCAAACATGTCAGACTAACCTACGACGGTTAGTTGTAACAATACAAGTCCTAAGTCAGTGCGACAAAAGTCCAACTAACTACCCAAAATGGGGAATAGTGAAACTCTCAAGGCTCTGGGTCCATTAACTCAACATCGGATCCTTATGTCTAATCCAAATGACATAACTCATTCTACTATCAGCATATGAATGGGAGCATATCCATCACCATCGGGATCCAGTCTTCGACATCTAACCAAGGGAAATGTATTCCTTATAAAGACCTCGAGGGCATCAACGAGATCATTGAAGCTAGCACTATCCATACGACTACAAATGTCTCTCACACCATTTTTCCAAAGCCGGGTCTGAGGTAGCACTCTAAGCAATGTTGATATCCAGTCCATCATCTCTAGGGTAGCATCTTCCCTAGTTATATAATAGTAGAGCTTTCGAATATCCTCCAGATATCTCAGGTACACATGGGTGTTTTGATTCTCGTTAGTCTTAATGTACCAACCCTTCTTAAAATCACTGGCTAGGTCCTCTATGGTGTGGAATTCTTTCATAATTGGAAGTAGTTTGGCTTTACTAGGTCCAGCTCCATCATCATCAGATATTTTAATGACCTCAATCCTCTGAGGATCATTGGAAGTAATGGTGGCTATGTTAGGCGGAGGGTTACTCTCCCATAAGGTATCATAGTGGAAATCTACTACAAGGCTATAGTCCTCATCCTTATCGAACCATTGAGAGAAAGGTTCTCCTGGTCTCCTCTAGTTAATTGAATCCTCTGAGTCATTATTGCGGCCACAACAAGCCATTCTACTCCGTCCTACATTATAATAACTGAACCATCCAATAAATAGACAGTAGTATTCTCCTGCAACGGTATGTCAATTTTCCTTTTAACTGACATATTAACTAAGCAGAGCGTTCTATCCTATGCCAAAACCTCCGCTCTGATATCAAAAATGTCATACCTTATATCAGATCTACTTAGGGTTTAATTAAAACCATTTTAGATCACATTGGATGGTCTTGGGCTCAAAAATTCATAAAAAACGCTGATTTTCATATTTTTACTGTTCATTGGGTAAAAACCCAACTTTCTGACCCAACTTCAAAAATTCATAACTTAATTTAGAAAAATCAAAATAGAGTGTTTCAAAATTCTATAAAAAGCTATTTGAATTCTCTTTCAATAAAAAATAATATTATGAACCAATTCCATTTGAAAAAGTGTCAGATTTTTGTGAAAGTCATCTGGCAAAAATCCTTTTTCAAGATTCTGAACCTTAAATTTGAAAAATCATTAAAAATTGTGTAGTTGGCCATTTTTAACGTGCTGCCTATTTATTTAAAGCTCATGATGTAAAATTTATGCATATCAAATTTCATACAGAAGTTCGTTTGGTAACTTAATAAAACATGGCGCTAAACTGGCGTCCTACTTAGGGATTACAGCTCCAACTATACATGCTTATACATAACCAACTATAAATATTTACTCATGGTTCATCACCATATTTATCCTTGGATTTGTAGCCTCCCTTTTGATGATTCAGTCCCTCAAATATTAAGTTACATATGGGGGGATGAGATTTTAATGAAATCCCAGTAGCAAGATTAATTAACCAAAACATTAATATGCATCAATTACAAGCATTCCAGCCTTTTGCTATTAATAGGGAACGACTTTACCTCATACATGTAGCACTCTAACATGCAATAGCCAAGGCACATAAAGCAAGGAGTATAGCTACACAATCATCATCATCATCATCATTTAGTTTAACCACATAATCGCACATGAAATTGCATTGCAATCAATGCAACACTCAACATTAAGGTCAATTAAATCTTACTACCTTGATCCAATACTCCTTGATTTTCTTGTTCTTCTTTCTTGCTTCCACAATAGCCAAATCCTAACATGGAAATCCACAAAAAGGACAGCAAGAATCATCAACCATTCCTCATAAAAATCAATAACATAACTCAAGGACAACCTTTGTCCCTTAAAGCTTCTACCTTTGTTCTTGAATTTTTTAGAGTTTATTTCTTAACCCTAAAAATTTCCCCTTGACTCATTCCGACATAATTTTTCATGTAGATTCTAAATATCTACTTAGATTTAACAAAATAAAATTGCTTCTTTGAGTTTTAGCTTCGCCGAATCATTAGGGTTCAAAATCCAAAAATTGCAACTTTGATTCTCTGGCTTCTAACATTTGTTCTTTAGGTTTACCCTACACCATTTTTCATTTTCATTACAATGGAAGCCTCAAAACTTTGAAAAACACATCTTAGGGTCCAGATCTTGCTTTGGCCGAAAAGGTTCTCATGCAACATAACAAAGAAAACACTTCAAAATCAACCTACAAACTCTTGTGACCACTAGGATCTAACATGGTTTGAAGTGTTTTAGCAAGATTGAACCATAAAACTTCCTCCCTTACTTATTATACATTTTGGCCAGCACCAAACAAGGAAAAAAACCAGAAATTTCAACCACATAACTCAAGCAAACAAGGCAAGGAACAACTTAGAACCAAAAACTAACCTTGGATATTGGTTGGATGATCAAAGTTGGTGCCTTTTCTCTTGATTTCTCCTTGAACTCTCTCTTTTCCCTCTTGGTTTGCTCTTGGATGAAACTAGGATCTGTTTTAGGGGAGGATTACTCATTTAATGCACAGAAAATATCTCACCTACTAGCATTAATGAGAAGCCAAGTGTCAAAAGCCTACTCCTTCTTGAAATTTCCCTCTTAATCACTTAATTCCAATTGTAATTAATTTCCAAAAGTCAAACTCTCCTCCACTTGAGGCTTGACACTTGGAAAGCTTTAAATCCTCTCCATTAGGGGCTTGACACGAGGCTAAATGTGATCCATTTGAATTGCAAGACTTTAGTCTTGCTTTATCGGTGCACTTTGACTCCGGGTTTAACTTCTTTTCTATAATTACAGTGCTTTGGCCACTATAATTATTTTTTGTCAAATCCATAAATTATTCTCCTTATTTTTATCTTTCCAAATTGCCCTTTTTGTCTCAAATTTAGCTTCCTAATAATTAAATAAAAGGAAAACTAATTTCCTTCTCTTTAGTGATTTTTCCACTTTTCAAAGGAATTGGGAAAAATCTTGGATACTTGAGGGTCTTCTTTTAATTCCATAATCTTTTATAATTCCTTGGGACATATAGGAATTTTCTTGGGATTTTATTCTCCTTAAAAATATTTATTTAGAATTTTTCAAATAAAGGACCTTAAACTAGCTTAAATCGCCCTTAAATTCCTTTGTAATTTCTCTAAGAGCAATTTGGTCATAAAACCAATTTTAAAATCCCATATAATTCTCAAGGAATATTGTCCTTATTTTTCTTTCATTTTCTGAGAGTTGGAAGTATTTTTTCATAATTATTCTTGACCAATTTTCCTTAATTAGTCAAACTTTTCATAATTGGCTTGGAAAACTATAATAATTATTTTCCACCAAAATTCTTCTATTTCTCCTTGTCATTTCTGACCCTTAATTTTTTAGGAACATTTCTTATTCCTAATTACCATAGTACTGGATATGACAAGGAGGCCGCTTTTTATCTTGAATTTCTATACCAGATTAAGGTCCTACATTATGTAGCCACCTGGAAGGACCATTTGCTGGACGATGTGATGTGGATTAATGTACTACTTGAAGTTCTTCCATACAGAAATATGTGGTATAATGGCTTCTACTGGTTTTATCACTTGGTACCAGCTGTTTTTGAGTAGATGGTTGACATAGGATAGATCTTTGTTTTAATAAACTTTCTGTAGATGACTATTAGATATAAGTTAAACATTGAAATAAGATGTTATGTAAATGTTAGTTATGTATATCTGACTTCTGTTGCTTACTATATAAAAGTAGAAATAAAATATAAGTCGAGTATACCATATTGCTCTATTTCTTTTGTAGTTAACAGTACAAAATGGTGAAGACTAGAAGAAATGTTAGAATAGGGGAATAGCCTAAGGAACCTCGTAGGCCCCTTATAGACCCAATCCAAGTAATAATGAGTTGTTTAGAGGAATAATAGCAAATAATAGAAGAGATTCGAGCTAATTAAGCTCAACAAGAATGAGAACAGGATACTATGATAGCAGTATCAGTAGCAAACCTATGACAACCCAAGCAAGGAAGGGCTAGAGTCCCTCAACAGCAAGTCCAACCTCAAGGTCTGCTAGTTGACCAGGCAAGACTAGCAATAGATATCCAGTATTGGATTAGTCATTTCCATAAGCATAACCCACTTGCCTTCGAGGAGACCTTCGACGTGCAAGTATCCAAGGATTGAATTACCCTACTAGAAAAGATATTCAAGGTGATGGACTACCTATTGGAAATAAAGGCACAAATGGCCACATACAAGCTGGAGAAAGAAGCTGATCGGTGGTGGAAGAACACCAAGTTACTATTTCAAGTTGACAATACCCCAGTTACGTAGGATATTTTTAAGGAACGGTTCTTCTGAAAATACTTTTCACAATCAGTAAGAGATGTGAAGGAAGCAGAATTCCTTACCTTGAGGCAAGAAGAAAAAAAGCACTTTGATGAGTATTTAGCTAAGTACATCAACTTGTCCTCTTATTCTACCTACTTGCAATATCGCAATGATAAGAGATGATCAGGGGGTTGAAACCTTTACTGAGAGAAAGGGTAGCCCCTTGACTGATCAAAGTATTCAACAGGGTAGTCGAAGCCTCCCAAATTATTGAAAGTAGTCAAAACTATTAGGATCTAGCTAGGGTAACCCCGAGGACTGATAGACTACCTACTAGAACTCCACAAGAGGGAATATCTAGCGAGGGGATGTGTCACACCTTATGTTTAGACTTTATTTGACATCAATTGGAACCATTTAGAACCATTTCTTAGTGCTCAAAGTTGGAATAATTTAAACTTTAAGTTTTCTTAAATTCGGATTACTATTCATTAGAACTCTTATAAAGGCCAAAATTTGAAAATTTATAACTAATTCTAGAAAAATTGAAATGAGATGGTTCTAAGTTCCATAGAAAGCTGTTGACGTTCACTTTATGGGAAAAATATCATTAGCATCCAGAACTCATCTATTAATCCCGTATTTTGTTCAAAGTGATATTGCTCACTTGGTAAAGTTTCAATTTTCTAGAACTTATGCCCAACTTTGGAAGGCCATAACTTTCTGTACAAAACTCCATATTTGATTGATTACCACTTGTTTTAAAGATAAAAAAGAGATCTATAAGCATGCCAAATTTCAACTCTAGACTCTATCAATTGCTCAAAATCTTATTAGTCAAACTTGACCCCTAAAAAGTCAACTTTTATCCCTTAAGTTACCATTCTTGATTTTTCCTTTCCTTCTCAATTCAAATCATCAATCCACTTAACAATTCAATACTAAAATATAACCTTTGATCAAATATTCATATACATATTGCCTTTAGTCATTAATAGAAATATTCAACATAATTCACAATAATCCACATTAAATACAAACATTGTTCAAAGAGGCACAATAATCAATTTTCTCCCAAAATGACTTCCTTCCCTTTGTCCTTGCTTGATCCAACTCCTAAGTGGTGAATTTTGAACATAAAAGAGTGAGATTTCATAGCAATCTCAGTAGCAAAGGACCATAATCATCATGCAGTTCATACTATGTAAAAATTGTGACTTATGTATATAAAATCAACATTATTATGCAACATTCTATGTGCATACCATTTGCCATGGAAAGAGAGCAATTAATCAAACCATTAAGCCATTCCTCATACATATTGCCAAGGCACATTCAACATATAATTTCATACATAATCACATGATTTGCTCAATCACATCATGGCAACATAAATCACATAACACATACACATTTAAACAAGCAAGAAAACAATCAAATTATGAGTTCAATGTTACCTCTTGGTTGATAATTCAATTCAACCTCTTTGGGGAATTGATGTTCCTCTTTGATCTCTTGCAATGTGCCTATCATTCCAAGCATAAACACATTCTAAATTATTAACAATTCAAGCATAAACATAATTGTTTCGCATTAAGCTTAATTAAACCTCTTTTCTTTGATTTTTTGACCTAATTAATCTCTCTTTGTTTCAATCAATCTCTTAGGCAATCACTACACAATTTTTTATGTAGAATTCAAATATCAAATTTGATTTTACAAAATGATATTCATTCCCTTCCATTTCAGTTAGGCCGAATAAGGGGTATTGTTTTTCAAAATTTTTATTTTTGATTCTAATGATTTTAAATACTTTCTCTTAGTATTTCCCCACAGAAAACCACTTTTAAACTCATTGGAGTTATCACATTGAAACAAAGTCCTACTCCAAGGCAATATAGTAACTGAATAGGGGTAACAAAACCCTAACTTTGATTTCTTCTAAGATTCAATGCAAACATCAATTACACAAGCAATTTTAAGCTCATATTCATGATTTCTATCCTTCCCTAAATTATTCTTGACTTGACCGAAGATTGGCAGCATCACACCATAGGATTTGTCATGAAATGTCAATCAAAATAACCCTTATATCCAATAAAAATCAAGTTTAGACATACCTTAATGGATCCTAATTTGAAGCTTGATAATTTTTCTTGGATTTGGAGTATATTTGGAGCTGTTTGGAGGTGAGCTTTGATTTTGGCACAATTTCCCCTCAATTTTCCCAATTTGGCCGACTTATGTGTAAAATGAGGGGGTATTTATAGACAAAAAATCTGAACCTCCTCCCTTCCATTATGGCACCAGATTTGGCCACTAAGGGGCCATGTGGCTACCATCAAGTGTTCCAAATTTTATGATCTTGCCAAATGTCTTGTATCATGATTTTTCCATGGATATTTTGACCTGAATTAGGCTTAAGACCACTTAATCATTGGGCCAATATTTGCAAAAAATTTTGGCCTTCATGGCCCAATATGAAGCCCAAATCTGATTTAAAAAGGAAGGAAAATTGGGACCCACTCATAAATATCAATTTTTGATCAAAACTTACTATATCGGTTACTATTGTTAAAAATAGTTTTGGGCCTCCAAAAATTTATTTCTCTCCATAAAAAACTCCCTTCTAATATAGAAAAGAATTCTGAAAAATTTGGGAATTTATCTTAACCCCTAACCATTTATTTTGAATTGTTTCCTGAAATCAGATTTTATCGATGAGATTTTGGTAATTAAATATTCTAAAATTAATCCTTACAACTCCATGGTTTGAAAATAATTTTATAAATTCAAATAAACCCTTAAATAACTTTTTCATATTTTTTAAAGAATTATTGGGGCCTCTATATATTTAAAATAATTATTTTTACCCAATTTTCACTATTTTTCCCGAAAAACTTCTATTTTTGGAAAAATCCGTAATAAGCTGTTTTCACTCCATTTTCACCTCTTGGGCCTCTATTGAGGTTCCAAAACCTCTAATTCACTAATTTTCGATTTTTAGAGAATTTTTAAGAATTTTTCTCAAATTTTTCTATTTTACCCTTCCTAGACGATAATTTTGAAAATATCGATTTGGACCCTTTCTGAATCTTATATCATGCCTGGTTTCCTTAGCCATTCCTCTCTCCCTATTGGCCCCTAACTTAATTTTTCATTCCCCTTACCAAGGTTAAATTTCGTGGGATGTGACAATAGGAAAAGAAAAAGACCTAGCTTTAGTAGAAGGTCTTGGAGAGGAGGTAATTGGGGGAGGCTTTGAGATAACTAGGGTGGTCAAAGTTTGTGAATGATATGGAAAAGATTATGGAGATTGGCCATCCTTGATGGGCTAGAATGTGTCCTAATAATATGGCAGAGTTGGGCATTTTGCTAGATAGTATTTGTAGAGTAGAAATAGTATGAGACCACAGAAACAAGGTAGAGTCTTCGCTATTACACAAGAGGAGACTTGTAAGTCTCCTGAGATGATACAAGGTATGATCAGTATTAATAGCTATCCTGTATATGCAATGTTTGACTCAAGCACAAGCTATTCATTTATATTGTATGCCTATGCTGGATTTTTGGGTCTCATTGTTGATACTTTGTTATGTGATTTGACTATGTCTACTCCTACTAGTATTAGGGTCATAACTTCAGGCATCTATTTGAACTTTATTGTCTAGTATGAACATTGTAGCACTACTTTAGAGCTGATATGCATGCTGTTCCATAATATCAATGTTATAACTGGCCAAAACCGGTTATCTTCCCATAATATACTCCTCGACTATAGAAATAAAACCCTTACCCTTCCTTTGGGAGTGTCACACTCACTTTATTACCCAATTTTACATCAAGTGGGAGTAATTGGAACCATTTCTCAAGACATTAAGTTAGAAAATTTTGAATTTTTAAATTTAATTTCTCATATTACTATTCATTATAACCATAGATTTTGCTAATCTTTGAAAAATCATAACTAATTCTTCAAAAATAGAAATGACATAGTTCCAAGTCCTATGTAAAGCTTGCAATGAGCTCTTTGAAGAAAAAATACATCTAGAGTATGAACTCAGCTCATATGTGCTCATTTTCAACAACAAAGTGCACTATTCATTTGGAAAATTTTTCAATTTTTCAGAATTTGTCTAAATTTGGAAAGGCATAACTTCTTGTACAAAACTCTACATTTTATGAAATAATACTAATTTTAAAGCTAAAAATATAAACTATTGATCTGTTAAGTTTCATATCCAAACTCTTTCATTTGCTCAACATTTTACATGGTTAAACTTTGCCCTTTTTTTGGTCAACCTTTAACCCTTTCACGCATAACTTGTCAAAATTTAACCATAGCCACTCAAACGTGATTCATTTGCATATCATAGCATATAACAAGTAGTTTCCCATAATTTGCAGCCTTCAAAAGTTATCTAAACATGCATCCATAAATATTACAACATTTGTACATAAAGTTCATTATAATTCCATAACATTTTTCTTCACGGAGACACCAGTTCCTTGCCCTTGGCTACATCACTTGCTTGTCCTATTGGTGTTATTTAAACATAGGGAGGAATGAGATTTGATAGAAATCTCAATAGCAAAGGATTTGTAATAATAATGTTAAACATGAGATATATTACAATCAATTCCACAAAGCATTTCTTTATCTCTATGCCATGTACAAACTATATCAAGTCATTCCAAGTCAATACATTAATGCATCTTGCCAAGGCATAACATGCAAATAAATCAAGCACATTACCATCAAACAATTTCAAACACCACATGGCATATATTCAAAGCATTATATCATGTAATAATCAAGCAAGTTAACATTAAAATTGTAAATTCCATCCATGCTACCTCTTTGTGTTGAATCGCACGGCTACCTCCTTTGGTTCTTGGGCCTTCAAATGCTCACTAAAATAACCTATCAAACAACAAGAATAATAGTGTTCCAAATCAATCGTACTATCCATTACACAGTTCTTTCTAAAACCCTACCCCTTTTTCTATTAATTTAGGATTTTAGTATCATCAATTTTTTCATAATTCCCATAGGTGTTTCCTACACAATTTTCCATGTAGAATCCATTTTTGAACTTAGATTCATCAAAATCCAATTCCTCCTACCAATTCTCCTCTTGGCCGGATAGGATACCTTAGGGTTCAAAATTCCATTTTAATTTTAATGCTTCTAAATGCATATTCTCCTTATATCCTTACATAAAATCACCTTCTAAATTCGTTGGAAGCATCAAAACAACAAAAATCAAACCCTAGGATATCCATTTTCACTTGGCCGAACAGTCCCCTCTTGATACACAAATTGATATCTTTCAAGTAATAAGGTTTAACCACTATCTAACAATCCTTTCCAATTCTTTAAACCATATAACTGTTAGGATTATAGTTTTGATGATAACAAAGTTAGATTAATTGGGTTAAGTATGTTGATCGATCATCTGATCGATCAATCGTTTATCGCTAAGTTTTTAGATAATTGTTCAGGTATAAATCAGTTTTATAGTAGGTAGTTTGATCGAAGAGCTATCCGATAAGTTGTTGATCGATAAAATGATCGATTATCGCTAACATGAAAATCACATAAAGTTACAGTTAATTATCGATCACTTGATCGATAACATCAGATAAACAAACAAGTAACAAATAAAGAGAACCAAATCTGAAGCGCAGTTATCGATCACATAATCGATAAATCAGTTATCAATAACGACTTCAATAAGAGGTAACACACTCTACTCGTTCTGCACATTAATTCTGTTATCATTTATCGATCATATTTTCGATCATTTGTTTATCGATCACATGATCGAACATTATGCTCTAACTCTCTGAATGCAGGTAGTCATCTTAACTGCTGAATCGATAACCTTATCGATCAGAAAATTATCGATCACATGATCGATAATCAATGTTTTTATCTGCTCATATTTAGTTTTTCTGCAACCAAATTATCGATAACATTATCGATAATTTAACTTGTCTGCATAATATCTTTTCACATAACACGATCACCTAATCGATCATTGACTTTTTGATAATATGATCGATCATCTGATTTCCTGAAACTCATGTTTTCACAAAACGTGATCGATAATCAGTTTCTTTACCTTACAGGATTAAATTTCTTTCTTCACTTTATCGATCACCTGTTCGAATATTCATTGATCGATCACCTGTTCGATCATTCTAGATAGTCTGTGTTTTTCGCTGAATATATTCTTACACGTGGTTTATCGATAACCTTATCCATCATCCATTTATCGATAAGTTGTTCGATCATCAATGACTGAAGTTTCATTTCAATAACATTTGAATTATCGATAATCTGTTCGATCAACAAGTGTTCGATCACTTGTTCGATCATGGAACGATTTCCGTTTACTATGATAACTCTTAAAATCAATGATCCAACACTTGATCGATAATATTGTTGAACTGATTCAAAAAGCTTTCACTCTGTTTATCGATAATCTGATCGATCAACAAGTAATCGATCACCACTTCGATTAAGCATGTCCAGGATCTCTTTCTGATCTTTTTATAGATAAATCATCTCATCTAGAATCCTTGTATAATCGATTCATTTTTCTTCTTAGTTCATGACTAAAGCATACACCGCAAGACTTTTACTTGTTCAAAGTTTAAAATATGCAGATTACTAAGAAAGACTGCAACGGCTCTTCAACGGGATTACGTAAACTGCAACCTAAAGTGTCAGAAGCTCAGACGCATTAATGGCAGAACCATTGAAACCGGCAAAACACGCAAACGGAGTCACAACGGCTAGAAGCTCTTCCGTCTAATGGCTACTTAACGATCTCAACTATAAAAGGCGTGAAGAAGCATTAATGAAGGGATTGAATAGCGGAACTACCACCTGTGATTATTAAGCCTAGCATTCAATACTCTGTTTTCCTCAATACTACTGAGCGCCAGTGTTCATCATTAATTTCACTCTGTAAAAGAGTCGATAACTACTCTTCATTAATTACTATTGAGTGATACTCAAGAGTGTGGACTCTTGAGAGGGCTTGTATCCTTATGGGAGTAAGGGGGAGTGATTGAGCGATTCAATTACTGTACCGAGGCACCAAGAGCCCTGTCGATCTTGGAAGATAGTGAAATACTCAGAGGTGTTCTGAGGACTGGACGTAGGTCAAGTGGTTAAGACCGAACCAGTATAAATCTTGTGTCTTCCCTCTGCGGTGAAATCTCTCCTGACTCTGACTCTCTGTTTTCAATACTGTCTCGTTTTAATTTTAAAATTTTTGTAACTCACCCAATTCACCCCCCTCTTGGGTGAGATTGATTCTAACATTTGGTATCAGAGCAGGTCTCTTTATTAAGGATTTAACAGTCCGAAGAGAGATCTAATGGCAGGATTCGGAGACAGCGTGCTACCGGAAGGATGTTCAACATCCAAACCGTCAGGCTTTAGTGGAGAAAATTATACCTTCTGGAAAATGAGGATGAAAATCTTCATCAAGGCCACAGAGTATGGTTTGTGGGACGTAATAGAACACGGCAACTATGTCCCAATGAAAACAATAGATGGACAGCAAGTATGCAAGAGTCCCAGGAGTTCGATGAGGAAGACAAGAAGCTGGTGACCCTAAATGACAAAGCTATCAACATACTCATATGTGCACTTAGCCAGAGGGAATATTTTAGAGTCTCAAGTCTGGAAACTGCAAAGGAAATGTGGGAGGCTCTGGAGATAGCTCACGAAGGAACTACCGGTGTAAAACAGAGCAGAATCAACACTCTCACCACCGATTTCGAGTTATTCAGAATGAAAGAAGGAGAGAGTATCCGAGACATGGAAGTCAGATTCTCACATCTCATAAACCACCTCACTGCACTTGGGAAGAAATATAGTCAAGAAGATCAAGTGAGGAAAATACTGAGCGGTCTCACAAAAGAATGGGAACCGAAAGTAACAGCTATTGAAAAAACCAAAGGAGAATCTATTGGTTCTGTTGCAGCGCTGTTCGGGAGCCTCGCTGAATATGAGAGCAAGCAAAAATACAAAAAGGAGATGAATGAGAAGAACCGAAAAAGCATCGCTCTTAAAACTCAAGAGAGCGAAGATGATAATGAAGATGATATTGAGGATGATGAAATGGGCCTTATAGTCAGAAGGTTCAAGAAATTCTACAAGAACAGAACCGGAAAGAAGTTCCAGTCAAAACGCAGAATTTCATCATATCCGAACGAATCAAAGGATCCAATCATTTGCTTCGAATGTAAGAAACCAGGACATATCAAGGCGGAATGTACCCAACTTTCCAGAACGAAGGACAAAGAAAAGAAGAAAGAAAGATTTAGAAAGAAAAAAGCCTTCGTCACATCAATCTGGGGAGACAGTTCTTCGGATGAAGAAGAAGAAAGTGATGATGAAGAAACCGCTAACATCTGTCTAGTGGCCCAAGAAAACGAGGAATCAGAGACAGACGAGGTAGTAATTTCTGAACCATCTTATGATGAATTACAGTCCGAATACAATGCATTACATTTAGAATTGGTAAGAATTGCAAAGGAGTTAGTGAGTTCTAAGAAAAGGATAAAGTTTTTAGAAGAAAAACAATCGAAGGTTGAAGTCAGTGTAGATTCGATTTCAACTTGCAAAGATTGTGAAATGAAAGAAAAGAAGATTAAAGATCTTACCAGAACTTTAGAAAAATTCACTAAAGGTAGCGAAATGCTTAAAGTGATCCTAGGAGCTCAACGATGTTCTATGGACAAAACTGGTATAGGATACGATCCAACTCAGGATAAGTCAAAAGGAAAGAAAAAGAGTAGTGGTAGATCATATCTTACATATTTTAGAAATTCTGTGCATTCTTCAAATCCATTTGCACTTTGCTCTCACTGCAACCGTAAAGGCCATCAACTTCTTCTTGTTACTATAAGAAGAAAGGAGCCTACGGAACATTAAAATGGGTGCCCAAAGGTACTTATGTGCCAAACTAACTCATACTAACCAAAAAGGACCCAAGAAGGTATGGGTACCTAAAACATGATTGTGATTTTACAGGTATGTCTCAAGGCATCCAGAACAAATAAATGGTATATAGACAGCGGATGCTCTAGACACATGACGGGTGACACTGAGAAGTTTACATCACTCAAACCAAAAGAAGGAGGAAAAGTAAGCTTCGAAGGAAACCAATCGGGAAAAATTGCTGGAATTGGAGAAATCAGAAGTAGCATGGGCATGAAGGTCGAAGACGTGTACTATGTCGAAGGTCTATGTCATAATCTCCTCAGTGTCAGTCAAAGTGCGGATAAAAACAACTGGGTGATCTTTGACTCTGAAGAATGCTTAATCATAAGCAAAGATGACCTACCCTTGAAGAAAGAAGAATTGAATACAAAGCTGAGAGCTCCGAGGGACGGTAACTGTTATACACTTCAAATTGATTCTAAAACCTCTGAAAACTGTTTTATTAGTAAAAAGGAGGAAAGTTGGATTTGGCACAAACACTTGCACATGTTAACATGAATCAACTTTCAAAATTAATAAAAAGGGATTTAGTTGTTGGCTTACCAAAAATTCAGTATGAACGTAATGTTATCTGTGATGCATGTCAAAAAGGTAAACAAACAAAGTCTTCGTTTAAATCAAAGAAGACAGTTTCAACTGAAAGACCACTCCAAATGATTCACATGGACTTGGTCGGCCTATCAAGAGTAAAAAGCTTTGGTGGAAATCTGTATACTCTTGTAATAGTTGATGACTATTCGAGATTTACCTGGACTCTGTTTCTTTCCTGTAAAGATGAAACATTTAATGCATTCATTGTTTTTGCCAAAAAGGTTCAAAATGAGAAAGGTATATCTATTGTGTCAATCAGGTCTGATCACAGAGGAGAATTTGAAAACAACGAATTTGCAGACTACTGTGAGGAGCATGGAATTGACCACAACTTCTCTGCACCAAGGACTCCTCAACAGAACGGAGTAGTTGAATGAAAGAATAGAGTACTCACGGAAATGGCTAGAGCAATGCTAAATGAGAAAGAGGTCTCACAAGTATTCTGGGTAGAAGCAATGAGCACAGCTTGCTATATATCTAATAGAGCCTATATCAGAACACTGCTCGGAAAGACGCCATATGAATTGTACAAGGGGAGAAAACCCAATCTGACACATCTAAGGATCTTTAGGAGCAGATGCTATATCCACAACAACAATAAAGAAAACTTGGGTAAATTCGATCCTAAAGCTGATGAGGGTTTGTTTCTTGGCTACTCTAATCGTAGTAAAGCATACAGAATTTTCAATAAACGAACTTTTACAATAGAAGAATCAATTCATGTAGTGTTTGCTGAAACTGAAGCAATTTCGAAACCTGTAGATGATGATGCTGAAATCGTTCAAAATTTTCAAAAAATGGATTTGAACAAAAATTCAAACAAATTTTTTTTAGAAACCGTTTCAGAAAACAGGGATGATTTAAACGATCCCTCTTTACGAGAAAATCTAGAACAGCCAAAGGCATGGAGATATAACTGAGATCATCCACTGGAACAAGTCATTGGTAAAGTCAATGAAGGGGTCAAAACCCAGAGACAAGTAGTCAATGAAGTTCTTTTTTCTGCATTCATATCTCACATTGAACCCTCCAGTATTGACGAAGCACTATCAGATGAATTCTGGATAGTTGCAATGCAGGAAGAGCTTAACCAATTTGAGAGAAATCAAGTTTGGGAATTGGTACCCAGACCAGATGACCATCCGGTCATTGGCACCAAATGGGTATTCAAAAACAAGCTCGATGAATCCGCACAGATTGTCAGGAACAAAGCCAGATTGGTAGCCAAAGGCTATAATCAAGAAGAGGGAATCGATTATGAAGAAACGTATGCTCCTGTAGCCAGATTAGAAGCCATACGAGTTCTTTTGGCATTTGCTTGCATCAAAGATTTCAAACTATTTCAAATGGATGTTAAAAGTGCATTTCTGAACGGTTACATATCAGAAGAAGTGTTTATCAAACAACCTCCCGGTTTTGAAAATTCAAATTTTCCTAATCATGTTTACAAACTTAAAAAGGCTTTATACGGTTTGAAGCAAGCTCCTAGAGCATGGTATGAACGACTTAGCAACTTCCTGATAGAAAAAGGTTTTGAAAGAGGTAAAGTGGATGCCACACTTTTCATTAAAAGAAGTAAGAAAGATCTTTTGATTGTTCAAATATATGTAGATGATATTATTTTCGGTGCTACTAACGAAGATCTCTGTCAAGAATTTGCTAAGCTTATGCAGGGAGAATTCGAGATGTCCATGATGGGAAACTAAATTTCTTTCTGGGATTACAAATCAAACAAAAGAAAAACGGTATATTTATATCCCAGACAAAATATGTGAGGAGTTACTGAAGAAATTTGGAATGGAGAATGCCAAAAGTGTAAAGACTCCTATGAGCTCAACCTGTTCGCTTGATGTGGACGAAGACGGCAAAAACATAAATCTAACAAGATATAGAGGGATGATCAGCTCTTTACTATACCTCATTGCTAGTAGACCAGATATTCAATTCAGTGTGGGAATGTGCGCTAAGATATCAGTCAGCTCCAAAAGAGTCACATGAAGAAGCTGTCAAGAGGATACTCAGATACCTTGTAGGAACTCAAAACTTAGGAATCTGGTATCCAAAAAGAGGAACCGAATATCTAATAGGATACTCAGACGCAGATCATGGTGGATATAAAACGGATAGAAAAAGCACTAGTGGACAATGTCAATTCTTTGGAGGATGTCTTGTCTCATGGTCAAGTAAAAAGCAGAACAGCGTGGCAATCTCCTCAACGGAATCAGAATATGTAGCGACTGCCTGCTGTTGTGCTCAGATCTTATGGTTAAAACAACAAATACAAGACTTGGGAATCAACTTATGAGAGATTCCAATCTTATGTGATAATACGAGCACGATAAGTCTGTCCAAGAATCCAGTTCATCATGCTCGGACGAAACACATCGATGTCAGACATCACTTCATTCGGGACCATGTTCAAAAGAAAGATGTAAAGGTTGAGTTCATCCCCACTGAATATCAGATAGCCGACATCTTCACGAAACCTCTAGATCAACAGAAGTTTAACTTCTTCAGAAGAGAATTGGGAATGGTAAATCCCAATGAACTGTAAGAAATCTCACGTTATCTCTCAAGATTAATTGTTTAAATTTATTGTTTTGATGATAAAATAACTAACTTAAGCATCGGAGTATGTAGAAATTTGTTTTGCAGGAAGCTCTGTTTTGATGAAGGAAAACAGAGGTAAACAGAGTATAAGATTATCGATCAAATGATCGATAATCCTGAAGGCAAGATGAAGGTAATTTATCGATCACCTGATCGATAAATCCACTTTGTAAAGAAAGGGAACCGCTCCAACACAACAATTATCGATAATGTGATCGATAAACGCCTTATCGATCAGAACATCAATTAGGAGCTTCAAGGTTTCGAGACCCCTCCTTCAAAATTGGTAAGCATTAATCGATAAGTTGACCGATAAGTAAATTATCGAACAAATGATCGATAAACTACACCAGGTACGCATTTCTTTTGCTGACTTTATCGATAATATGTTTAATAAATGCATGATCGATAACGTGATCGATAATTCTGTTCTATGTTCATATGTGTTCTTTATATTTATCAAACACGTGATCGATCAAGAGTTGATTGATAACTTGATCGATAATCTGAAGACTATAACGGTATTTTTGAAGCCCCCTTGTCAGTTATCGAACCCTAACTCGAAAAATACCGGTCCCCTGTTTCACGCAACGGTCAGGAATCACTATTCCATTAAATTTTTCACCTCTCTTCCACTCGAATCCATCTCTGTTACATTTCCAACCTTCACCTAGCTCAAAAACGCCTTTTTCGGCCGATCAATCACTCAGAAATTGCTCAGTACTTCTGAAATGGCTCGAGTAAAACAGCCAAGTGTGGAAAGGGAAGAAGGGCCGGAGAAACAACCTCAATCAAGCGACACTACCCCTTCAAGCACTCGGAAAAGATATCTACCGAAGATACAGGAAGAACCATCGAAGAAGAAGGGGGTTCTGAAAATCCGTGAGAGCCGGACCGAAGAGCAAGCGGTCCCTCCGAGAAAATCCCCTCGGTCCAAATCGAAATTACCGATTGTTAGTGAAGAAAATGAAACCGATTCGGATGATGAAGTCTCAGTTCAGAAAGCTGTGGAGACCGCACTGAACATATCCATCCCCAAGCAACCGAGGAAGAAAAAGCAAAGGGCCAGTGAAGGAATTGCATGGCAAATTCCTCCTGAAGGTATTTCTACTGAATTCTCAGAGTTGCTGACTGGTAATCTGGATAGTGATGTTAATATAACCAAGTATAATGTTGATTTTGGCAATAGAAAATTTTGCCCTGTGGTATCTGTGGACATAGAGGGTCTGAAGAAAAATACACACATTAATCTCGATCTAAGTGATCCTTTACAGCATTATTCAAATTGGTTGGTTATTGGAGGTGAATACTGTCCTGAGGTAGTTAAAAGATTCTACTATAACATGGAATCCATAGAAGAGTATGATGATCAAGATAATCTCATAGAGAACTACTTAAAGATCACACTGAGAGGCAGATCTTTCAAACTCACAAGTGTCAAGTTAAATGAATTACTCAGGACTCAAGAATTTGTGAGAAGTAGCACCATAAATGAGGTAAAAGCCTACAGAATCTTAATGCAGAGTAGTGATTACCCCGGTGAGCTGAATTTTCCTCCTAAGCAGATGTGTGATTTCTATAGGATCATCCATTACATCTATTCTAGGAGCATGGTAAACAAATCCGGTAGTTTCTCACATCTCACTCAGGATGATTATCTTCTTCTAGCCCGGATTATTAGTGGGGAAAAGATCAATATTGGGGATCTTATCTACTCTGAGATGAAAGACTTTGTTCTTAACAAGTCCAAATCAACCCCAATTCCCTATCCTCAGTTGGCCACCTACCTTCTTCAGGCACATAACATTGCTCCATTTGAGCCTGGGGAACTCAAGACCAAGGTTCCTGCTTTTGGCCTCACTCAGCTCCACAAGATGAGGATTTCTGTTCCCTTTATACCATCACAGAAGATATCTCAAAAGGATAAGGGAAAGCAGCCTGCAGCTAGCACATCTCGGACCCAGGATGAGGCTGAATCCACTGCCGCCCCATCTCATGCCCCTGGTCTATCTTTTATGGAGAGATCCCTCAGGGAAATGGTTCAGGCTGAGCTTCACGCGTTTGAGACCAGAGTATACACCACTGCCAGAGACTATGGGGAAATCACTGATCGAAAGTTTGATGGCATTTCCAAAATTCTGGATCTTCACTGACAAGCTATGGTGGTTTTGGAAAAAGGAGTTACAGAGAGATTTGATTCAGTGGACAAGGAACTTCAAGAGCTTAAAGGGTTGGTTACTTCTCTCTGCCACCATTTCACTGCCCCTAGCACAAGCTTCAACTATGAGGATCTCCTCTTTCATCCACCCTCTCCACCTCACCCTGAGCCTGCACCTCCTTCCTTTCCCTTACCCACTTCTCCTATTTCCACCACTTCTCCTTCTGTCCCATCTACCTCTGTTTCAGTCCCTACCACTCTTGCTCTTATCACAGTACCCCAACCTGTTCCCTCCTTTCATTTTCCATCTTTTTCTCCACCATTCCTTCGGTTCATACCTCTTCCCCCTCATCTGATGCTGACAAAAAGGGGGAGAAGAAAACTGATGATGTTTTGTAGTTGTTTTATGGCTTTATGATATTTCTTATGGCTTTATGATATTAGTTGTCTCTTTTTCTGTCACTTTTGTGTACCTGGATAATGGTTTTATCGATAACATTTTTTTCTCTGATATTTATTTGCATTCTCACTTATTATATGGCTGTGAATCTGTTTGTGTTGATTTATGACTTATGTTTTGTCATCATCAAAAAGGGGGAGAATGTTAGGATTATAGTTTTGATGATAACAAAGTTAGATTAATTGGGTTAAGTATGTTGATCGATCATCTGATCGATAAATCGTTTATCGCTAAGTTTTTAGATAATTGTTCAGGTATAAATCAGTTTTATAGTAGGTAGTTTGATCGAAGAGCTATCCGATAAGTTGTTGATCGATAAAATGATCGATTATCGCTAACATGAAAATCACATAAAGTTACAGTTAATTATCGATCACTTGATCGATAACATCAGATAAACAAACAAGTAACAGATAAAGAGAACCAAATCTGAAGCGCATTTATCGATCACATGATCGATAAATCAGTTATCAATAACGACTTCGATAAGAGGTAACACACTCTACTCGTTCTACACATTAATTCTGTTATCATTTATCGATCATATTTTCGATCATTTGTTTATCGATCACATGATCGAACATTATGCTCTAACTCTCTGAATGCAGGTAGTCATCTTAACTGCTGAATCGATAACCTTATCGATCAGAAAATTATCGATCACATGATCGATAATCAATGTTTTTATCTGCTCATATTTAGTTTTTCTGCAACCAAATTATCGATAACATTATCGATAATTTAACTTGTCTGCATAATATCTTTTCACATAACATGATCGATAAAGAGTCTAAGGATTGCTATATTCGCATTAACTTATGTTGAACCATTTTTTCGATCACCTAATCATCATTGACTTTTCGATAATATGATCGATCATCCGATTTCCTGAAACTCATGTTTTCACAAAACGTGATCGATAATCAGTTTTTTTACCTTACAGGATTAAATTTCTTTCTTCACTTTATCGATCACCTGTTCGAATATTTATTGATCGATCACCTGTTCGATCATTCCAGATAGTCTGTGTTTTTCGCTGAATATATTCTTACTCATGGTTTATCGATAACCTTATCCATCATCCATTTATCGATAAGTTGTTCGATCATCAATGACTGAAGTTTCATTTCAATAACATTTGAATTATCGATAATCTGTTCGATCAACAAGTGTTCGATCATGGAACGATTTTCGTTTACTATGATAACTCTTAAAATCAATGATCCAACACTTGATCGATAATATTGTTGAACTGATTCAAAAAGCTTTCACTCTGTTTATCGATAATCTGATCGATCAACAAGTAATCGATCACCACTTCGATTAAGCATGTCCAGGATCTCTTTCTGATCTTTTTACAGATAAATCATCTCATCTAGAATCCTTGTATAATCGATTCATTTTTCTTCTTAGTTCATGACTAAAGCATACACCGCAAGACTTTTACTTGTTCAAAGTTTAAAATATGCATATCACTAAGAAAGACTGCAACGGCTCTTCAACGGGATTACGTAAACTGCAACCTAAAGTGTCAGAAGCTCAGACGCATTAATGGCAGAACCGTTGAAACCGGCGAAACACGCAAACGGAGTCACAACGGCTAGAAGCTCTTCCGTCTAACGGCTACTTAACGATCTCAACTATAAAAGGCGCGAAGAAGCATTAATGAAGGGATTGAATAGCGGAACTACCATCTGTGATTATTAAGCCTAGCATTCAATACTCTGTTTTCCTCAATACTACTGAGCGTCAGTGTTCATCATTAATTTCACTCTGTAAGAGAGTCGATAACTACTCTTCATTAATTACTATTGAGTGATACTCAAGAGTGTGGACTCTTGAGAGGGCTTGTATCCTTACGGGAGTAAGGGGGAGTGATTGAGCGATTCAATTACTGTACTGAGGCACCAAGAGCCCTGTCGATCTTGGAAGATAGTGAAATACTCAGAGGTGTTCTGAGGACTGGACGTAGGTCAAGTGGTTAAGACCGAACCAGTATAAATCTTGTGTCTTCCCTCTGCAGTGAAATCTCTCCTGACTCTGACTCTCTGTTTTCAATACTGTCTCGTTTTAATTTTAAAATTTTTGTAACTCACCCAATTCACCCCCTCTTGGGTGAGATTGATTCTAACAATAACAACTCAATATCAATCATAAACCATCAAAATAATTTCGTGCAGCACCAATCCCTTAGGGTTTCAACCACCAAAACCAAGTCTAAAACCATTAAACCATAGAGAATCAAGTGCCATATAGGATAGTTAAGCTTTTACCTTGATTAAACACTTGATTCACCTTGATTTTGGCTTCTTCTTTCTCTCCTCTTCCTCCTCTTCAAGTAGCCGAATTCCTTCTGCCTCCAATGCTCCTAAGTCTGGACAAAAGAAGTGAAAAGAATGGGCAGGAAGTGATATATATAGACATAAAATCAACTTGCCATGTGTTACAATCTTGACCCTTGATTCTTATCACAAAACACATGTACAAATTTCCTTCATTCTCCCTTGATTTGGTGCCACATGTGAGCTAAGGTGTCCTCCACATTTAATGGAAATTGTCACCTCATAGAATACCTAATCATCCAGATATGAAAATTCCACATATTTTATTCAAAAATCTATTCTTTCAACAAATTGTATTATTCCATCTAGGTCCTCAGCCCTCATAAATGGTGCAATTCAAATCAAAAAATGAGGAAAAATTTGGCCCCACTAAGCTTAAGATTAACATTGTGTAATTTCACGTAATTAGTTGAATTTTTCTTAGCTCTTGTTAAATTCACTATATTCAAAAAATTTATTTCCTTACACCAATAGCTTCCCATTAATGAGAAATAATTTCTCAATTTTTGCCAAATTTTATTTTAGTTTATAACTCCTCCAATTGAATTTTCTCCAAAATCAACCCTTTATGATAAAATTTTTAGCTATAAATAATTTATAGCTAACCTCTACATCTCTTGTCACATCTAGTAATATGGCATTGGGAATAGGGATATTTCTACATAATTAAGTGTCAAAAATGACAAGGAGAAATAGAAGAATTTGTTGGAAAATAATTATTATAATTTTCCAAGCCGATTATGAAAAGTTTGACTAATTAAGGAAAATTGGTCAACAATAATTATGGAAAAATATTTCCAAGCCTCAGAAAATTAAGAAAAAATAAGAACAATATTCCTTGAGAATTATATGGGATTATAAAATTATTTTTATAACCAAATTACCCTTATAGAAATTATAAAGGAATTTAAGGGCGATTTAAGCTAGTTTAAGGTCCTTTATTTAGAAAATTCTAAATAAATATTGGAAAAGTCAATAAAGGGAAGGAAATTGGTTTTTCTTTTTATTTAATGATTAGGAAATTAAATTTGAGACAAAGAAGGCAATTTGAGAAGATAAAAATGAGGAAAATAATTTATGGATTTGACAGAAAATAATTACAGAGGCCACAGCACTGTAATTATAGAAAAGAAGTTAAACCCGAAGTAAAAGTGCACCAATAAAGTGAAGACTAGAGTCTTGCACTTTACTTGGCCCACAAGTAGCCACTTGCCAAGCCTCTAATGGATGGTAATTAAAGCTTTTCAGGTGTCAAGCCACCAATGGAGAGGATCTTTGTTAGGATTATAGTTTTGATGATAACAAAGTCAGAATATCAAGGTTAAGTATTTTGATCGATCAACTGATCGAGCAATCATTTATCGCTAAGGTTTCAGATAAATGACCAAGTGTAAATCAGGTCTATAGTAGGCTTTTTGGATCGAAGAACTATTCGATGAGTAATTTATCGATAAAGTGATCGATAATCGCTAACGTAAAAATCACATAAGAGTATGGTAAATTATCGATAAGCTGATCGATAATATCAGGTAAACAATCGAGTTACTGATAAGAGACCCAAATCTGAAGTGTATTTATCGATCAAGTTATCGATAAATCAGTCATCAATAACGACTTCGATAAAAGGTAACACAATCTACTTGTTCTGCACATTAGTTCTGTTACCAATTTATCGACCATATTTCCGATCATTTGTTTATCATTACGTGTTTGAACTTTATGCTCTAACTCTCTGAATGCAGGTGATCAAATTCACTGATGGATCGATAACCTTATTGATCATAAAATTATCGATCACATGATCGATAATCAATGTCCTTATTTACTCTTACTCAGTTTTGCTACAACTAAATTATCGATAACATCATCGATAAGTTTAACTTGTTTGCTTAAATAAGTTTTCACATAACGTGATCGATAAAGAGTCTAAGGATTGATTATTCGCATTAAGTTATGGTGAACTATTTTTCGATCAAGTAATCGATCACTGGTTTTTCGATAATATGATCGATCATTCAATTCCCCGAAATTCATGTTTTCACAAAACGTGATCGATAATCATTTTCTTTACCTTACAGGAATAAACTTCTTTCTTCACTTTATCGATCACTTGTTCGAATGATCATTGATCGATCAACTGTTCGATCATTTCAGATAGCCTGTGTCTTTCATTGAACATATACATAACTATGTTTTATCGATAACATTATCCATCATACATTTATCGATAAGATGTTCGATCATCAATGACTGAAGCTTCATTTCAATAACATTTGAATTATCGATAATCTGTTCTAACAAACATGTGTTCGATCACTTGTTCGATCATGGAACGATCCCCTCTTCTATGATAATTCTTAGAGTCAATGATCCAACACTTGATCGATAATTTTGGTGATCTAATTCGAAAAGTCTTCATTCTGTTTATCGATAACTTGATCTATCATCAAGTAATCGATCATCTTTTCGATCAAACTAAACCAGAATGACTTTCTGTTCTTCTTACTGATAAATGATTTCGTCACAAATCTTTGAATGATAAATTAGCCTTCTTTCTATGTTCAAGATTAAAGCACTCACCACAAAACTCTCATTTGTTCAAAGCTTAAAATATGCAGATTAATGAAAACGAGTGCAACGGCTCTTCAACGGGATTAAGTAGACTGCGACCTACAGTGTCAGAAGCTCAGACGCATTAATGGCGGAGCCGTTGAATCCAGCGAAACACGCAAACGAAGTCACAACGGCTAGAAGCTCTTCCGTCTAACGGCTACTTAACGATATCAACTATAAAAGGCGCGAAGAAGCATTAATGAAGAGATTGAATATCGGAACTACCAACTGCGATCATTTAGTTACGCATTCAATACTCTGTTTTCACGTTACTACCGAGCATCAGTGTTTATCATTAAATTCACTCTGTAAGAGAGCCAATTACTACTTTTATTAAAAGTTGAGTGACACTCAAGAGTGTGGACTCTTGAGAGGGGTTGTATCCTTACGGGAGTAAGGGGGAGTGATTGAGCGATTCAATTACTGTACCGAGGCACCAAGAGCCCTGTCGATCTTGGAAGATAGTGAAATACCCAGAGGTGTTCTGGGGACTGGAAGTAGGTCACGTGGTTTAGACCGAACCAGTATAAATCTTGTGTCTCCTCTCTGCGGTTAAAATTCTCCATACTGTGACTCTCTGTTTTTATTCATTACTTACACGCTTTTGATTGTAAATTTTTGTAACTCACCCAATTCACCCCCCTCTTGGGTGAGATTGTTTCTAACATTTGGTATCAGAGCAGGTCTCTTCACGAAGGATTTAACAGTCCGAAGAGAGATCAAATGGCAGGATTTGGAGATAGCGTGCTACCCGAAGGATGGTCAACATCTAAGCCGCCAGGCTTCAGTGGAGAAAATTATACCTTCTGGAAAATGAGGATGAAAATCTTCATTAAGGCCACAGAGTATGGGCTGTGGGATGTAATAGAACACGGCAACTATGTCCCTATGAAAATAATAGATGGCCAGCAAGTACGCAAGAGTCCCAGGGAGTTCGATGAGGAAGATAAGAAGCTGGTGACTCTAAATGACAAAGCTATCAACATACTCACGTGTGCGCTTAGTCAGAGGGAATACTTCAGAGTCTCAAGTCTGGAAACCGCGAAGGAAATGTGGGAGGCTCTCGAGATAGCTCATGAAGGAACCACCGGTGTAAAACAGAGTCGAATCAACACTCTTACCACCGAATTCGAGCTATTCAGAATGAAGGAAGGAGAGAGTATCCGAGATATGGAAGTCAGATTCTCACATCTCATAAACCACCTCACTGCACTTGGGAAGAAATATAGTCAAGAAGATCAAGTGAGGAAAATACTGAGCGGTCTCACAAAAGAATGGGAACCGAAAGTAACAGCTATTGAAGAAACCAAAGGAGAATCCATTGGTTCTGTTGCAGCACTGTTCGGGAGTCTTGCTGAATATGAGAGCAAGCAAAAATACAAAAAGGAGATGAATGAGAAGAACCGGAAAGGCATCGCTCTTAAAACTCAAGAGAGCGAAGATGATAATGAAGATGATCTTGATGATGATGAAATGGGCCTTATAGTCAGGAGGTTCAAGAAATTCTACAAAAACAGAACCGGAAAGAAGTTTCAGCCGAAACGCAGAATTTCCTCATATCCGAACGAATCAAAGGATCCAATCATTTGCTTCGAATGTAAGAAGCCAGGACATATCAAGGCGGAATGTCCCCAACTCTCCAGAGCGAAGGACAAAGAGAAGAAGAAAGAAAGATTCAGAAAGAAGAAAGCCTTCGTCACATCAATCTGGGGAGACAGTTCCTCCGATGAAGAAGAAGAAAGTGATGATGAAGAGACAGCTAATATCTGTCTAGTGGCCCAAGAAAACGAGGAATCAGAAACAGACGAGGTAATAATTTCTGAACCATCTTATGATGAATTGCAGTCCGAATACAATGCTTTACATTTAGAATTAGTAAGAATTGCAAAAGAGTTAGTTAGCTCTAAGAAAAGGATAAAGTTTTTAGAAGATCAACAATCAAAGGTTGAAGTCAATACAGACTCGACTTTGACTTGCAAAAGTTGTGAAAAGAATGAAAGAAAGATTGAAGATCTTACCAGAACCTTAGAAAAATTCACTAAAGGTAGCGAAATGCTTAAGGTGATTCTAGGAGCTCAACGATGCTCTATGGACAAGACTGGTATAGGATACGATCCAACCCAAGATAAATCGAAAGGAAAGAAAAAGAGTAGTGGTAGATCATATCTTACATATTTTAGAAATTCTGTGCATTCCTCAAATCCTTTTGCACTTTGCTCTCATTGCAACCGTAAAGGCCATTCAACTTCTTCTTGTTACTATAAGAAGAAAGGAGATTACGGAACATTAAAATGGGTGCCCAAAGGTACTTATGCACCAAAAATAACTCATACTAACCAAAAAGGACCCAAGAAGGTATGGGTACCTAAAACATGATTGTAATTTTTGCAGGTATGTCTCAAGGCATCCAGAACAAATAAATGGTATATAGACAGCGGATGTTCCAGACACATGACGGGTGACACTGAAAAGTTTACATCACTCAAACCAAAAGACGGAGGAAAAGTAAGCTTCGGAGGAAACCAATCGGGAAAAATTGCTGGAATCGGAGAAATCGGAAGTAGTATAGGCATGAAGGTCGAAGACGTGTACTACGTGGAAGGTCTGTGTCATAATCTCCTCAGCGTCAGTCAGAGTGCGGACAAAAACAACTGGGTGATCTTTGATTCTGAAGAGTGCTTAATCATAAGCAAAGATGACCTACCTTTGAAGAAAGAAGAATTGAATACGAAGCTGAGAGCTCCGAGGGACGGTAACTGTTATACACTTCAACTTGAGTCTAAAACTTCTGAAAATTGTTTTATTAGTAAAAAGGAGGAAAGTTGGATTTGGCACAAACGACTTGCACATGTCAACATGAATCAACTTTCAAAATTAATAAAAAGGGATCTAGTTGTTGGTTTACCAAAAATCCAGTATGAACGCGATGATGTTTGTGATGCATGTCAAAAAGGTAAACAAACAAAATCTTCGTTTAAATCAAAGAAGATAGTTTCAACTGAAAGACCTCTCCAAATGATTCACATGGACTTGGTCGGTCCATCTAGAGTAAAAAGCTTCGGGGGAAATCTTTATACTCTTGTAATAGTTGATGACTATTCAAGGTTTACCTGGACTTTGTTTCTTTCCTCTAAAGATGAAACTTTTAATGCTTTCATTGTTTTTGCCAAAAAGGTCCAAAATGAGAAAGGTATATCTATTGTGTCAATCAGGTCAGATCACGGAGGAGAATTTGAAAACAACGAATTTGCAGACTATTGTGAGGAACATGGAATTGACCACAACTTTTCTGCACCAAGGACTCCTCAACAGAACGGAGTAGTTGAACGAAAGAATAGAGTACTCACGGAGATGGCTAGAGCAATGCTAAATGAGAAAGGGGTCTCACAAGTATTCTGGGCAGAAGCAATGAGCACAGCTTGCTATATATCTAATAGAGCCTACATCAGAACACTGCTCGGGAAGACTCCATATGAATTGTACAGGGGGAGAAAACCCAATCTGTCACACCTAAGGGTCTTTGGAAGCAGATGCTATATCCACAACAACAACAAAGAAAACCTGGGTAAATTCGATCCTAAAGCTGATGAGGGTTTGTTTCTTGGCTACTCTAATCGTAGTCAAGCATATAGAATTTTCAATAAACGAACCTTTACAATAGAAGAATCAATTCATGTAGTGTTTGCTGAAACTGAAGCAATTTCGAAACCTATAGATGATGATGCTGAAATCGTTCAAAATTTTCAAAAACTGGATTTGAATAAAAACTCGAACAAATTATTTTCAGAAACCGTTTCAGAAAACAGGGATGATTTAAACGATCCTTCTTTACAAGAAAATCTAGAGCAGCCAAAGGCATGGAGACACAACCGAGATCATCCTCTGGAACAAGTCATCGGTAAAGTCAATGAAGGGGTCAAAACCCGGAGACAAATAGTCAATGAAGTTCTTTTTTCTGCTTTCATATCTCACATTGAGCCCTCTAATATTGACGAAGCACTATCAGATGAATTCTGGATAGTTGCGATGCAGGAAGAACTTAACCAATTTGAGAGAAATCAAGTTTGGGAATTGGTACCCAGACCAGAAGACCATCCGGTCATTGGCACCAAATGGGTATTCAAAAACAAGCTCGATGAATCGGCTCAGATCGTCAGAAACAAAGCCAGATTAGTAGCAAAAGGCTATAATCAAGAAGAGGGAATCGATTATGAAGAAACGTATGCTCCTGTAGCTAGATTGGAAGCCATACGAGTTCTTTTGGCTTTTGCTTGCATCAAAGATTTCAAACTATTTCAAATGGATGTTAAAAGTGCATTTCTGAACGGTTATATATCAGAAGAGGTGTTTATCGAACAACCTCCCGGTTTTGAAAATTCAAATTTTCCAAATCATGTTTACAAACTTAAAAAGGCTTTGTATGGTTTGAAACAAGCGCCTAGAGCCTGGTATGAACGACTTAGCAACTTCCTGATAGAAAAAGGTTTTGAAAGAGGTAAAGTGGATGCCACACTTTTCATTAAAAGAAATGGGAAAGATCTTTTGATTGTTCAAATATATGTAGATGATATTATTTTCGGTGCTACTAACGAAGATCTCTGTCAAGAATTTGCTAAGCTTATGCAGGGAGAATTCGAGATGTCCATGATGGGAGAATTAAACTTCTTTCTGGGATTACAAATCAAACAAAAGAAAAACGGTATATTTATATCCCAGACGAAATATGTAAAGGAGTTGCTGAAGAAATTCGGAATGGAGAATGCTAAAAGTGTAAAGACTCCTATGAGCTCAACCTGTTCGCTTGATGTAGACGAAGACGGGAAAGACATAAATCTAACAAGATATAGAGGGATGATCGGTTCCTTACTATACCTCACTGCAAGTAGACCAGATATTCAGTTCAGTGTGGGAATGTGTGCAAGATATCAGTCAGCTCCAAAAGAGTCACATGAAGAAGCCGTCAAGAGGATACTCAGATATCTTGTAGGAACTCAAAATTTAGGAATCTGGTATCCAAAAAGAGGAACCGAATATCTAATGGGATACTCAGACGCCGATCACGGTGGATATAAAACAGACAGAAAAAGCACCAGTGGACAATGTCAATTCTTCGGAGGATGTCTTGTCTCATGGTCAAGTAAAAAGCAAAACACCGTGGCAATCTCCTCAACAGAATCAGAATATGTAGCCACTGCCTGCTGTTGTGCTCAGATCTTATGGCTAAAACAACAAGTACAAGATCTAGGAATCAACTTACGTGAGATTCCAATCTTATGTGATAATACGAGCACGATAAGTCTGTCCAAGAATCCAGTCCATCATGCTCGAACCAAACACATCGATGTCCGACATCACTTTATTCGGGACCATGTTCAAAAGAAAGATGTAAAGGTTGAATTCATCCCCACTGAATATCAGATAGCCGACATCTTCACAAAACCACTAGATCAACAGAAGTTCAGCTACTTCAGAAGAGAATTGGGAATGGTAAATCCCAATGAATTGTAAGAAATGTCATACTATCACTCAAGATTAAATGTTTAAATTTATTGTTTTGATGATAAAATAACTAACTTAAGCATCGGAGTATGTAGAAATTTGTTTTGCAGGAAACTCTGTTTCGATGAAGAAAAACAGAGGTAAACAGAGTATGAGATTATCGATCAATTGATCGATAATCATGAAGGCAAGTAGGAGATAATTTATCGAACAACTGATCGATAAATTCACTTTGTAAAGAAAGGGAATTGCTCCAACACTACAATTATCGATAACGTGATCGATAAACTCAATATCGATCAGAACATCGATCAAGAGCCTCAAGGATTCGAGACCCATCCGTCAAAATTGGTAAGCATTGATCGATAAGCTGACCGATAAGCTTAATTATCGAACAAATAATCGATAAACAATATCAGGTACGCATTTCTTTTTACTGTTTTTATCGATAATATGTTCGATAATTGCATGATCGATAACGTAATCGATAAATCTGCTCTATGTTCAAGTGTGTTCTTCATAATTATCGAACACGTGATCGATCAAGTGTTGATCGATAACTTGATCGATAATTTCGAAGACTATAACGGTACTGTTCTGAAATCCCTTCGTCAGTTTTCGAACCCTAACTCGAAAAATACCGGACCCCTGTTTTTCGCAACGGTCAGTAATCACCACTATCTATCTTAATTTTTTCAACCGTTCCTTCGATCGAATCCTTCTCTGCTACATTCCCAACCTTCACCACCTCAAAATCACCGTTTCTCAACCGATTAATCTGTCAAAAACCGCTCGGCACTTCCAAAATGGCTCGGGTGAAGCAACCGAACATGGAAAGGGGAGAAGCGCAGGAGAAACAACCTCAATCGAGCGACACCACTGCTTCGGGTACTCGAAAACGTTACAGACCGAAGGTAAGGGAGGAATCAACGAAGAAGAGGGCTACTTTGAAAATCCGGGAAAGTCGGGCCGAAGAACAACCGGCCTCTCTCAGAAAATCTCCCCGGTCCAAATCAAAGCTACCGATTGTGACTGAAGAATCGGAGACCGAGTCGGATGATGGAGTCTCAGTTCAGAAAGCTGTGGAATCAGCCTTAAATATATCAGTCCCCAAGCAACCGAGAAAGAAGAAACAGAGGGCAAGTGAAGGAGTGGCTCGGGAAATTCCTTTGAAGGTATACCCACTGAATTTTCTGACTTATTATCTGGCAATCTCGATAATGAAGTTAATATAGCAAAGTATAAGGCCGATTTTGCCAATAGAAAATTCTGTCCTGTGGTATCTGTGGACTTAGAGGGTCTGAGGAAAAATAAACAGATTGAGCTTGATTTAAGTGACCCACTGCAGCATTATTCGAATTGGTTAATCATTGGTGGTGAATACTGTCCCGAAGTGGTTAAAAGATTCTACTGTAATATGGAATCAGTAGAAAAATATGATGATAAAGACAATCTCATAGAAAATTGTCTGAAAGTTACACTGAGAGGCAGAGTTTTTAAACTCACCAGTGCCAAAATAAATGAGCTGCTAGGGACTCAAGATTTTGTGCGAGGTGGTGACATGAATGAAGTAAAGGCTTATAGAATTTTGATGCAGAACAGTGATTATCCCGGTGAGCTGAATTTTCCACCTAAGCAGATGTGTGATTTCTATAGGATCATCCATTACATCTATTCTAGGTGCATGGTAAACAAATCCGGTAGTTTCTCACATCTCACTCAGGATGATTATCTTCTTCTAGCCCGGATTATTAGTGGGGAAAAGATTAATATTGGGGATCTTATTTACTCTGAAATGAAGGACTTTGTTCTTAACAAGTCCAGATCAACCCCAATTCCTTATCCTCAGCTGGCCACCTATTTCCTTCAGGCACATAACATTGCTCCATTTGAGCCTGGGGAAATCAAGACTAAGGTTCCTGTTTTTGGCCTCACTCAGCTCCACAAAATGAGGATCTCTGTTCCCTTTACACCATCACAGAAAGTATCTCAGAAGGATAAGGGAAAGCAACCTGCTGCTAGTACATCTCGGACCCAGGATGAAGCTGAATCCACTGCTGCCCCATCTCATACCCCTGGTCCATCTTTTATGGAGAGATCCCTCAGGGAAATGTTTCAGGCTGAGCTTCGGGCATTTGAGACCAGAGTCTACTCCACTGCCAGAGACTATGGGGAAGTTTCTGACCGGAAGTTTGATGGCATCTCTAAGATTCTGGATCTTCACCAACAAGCTATGGTGGTTTTGGAAAGAGAAGTCACCGAGAGGTTTAATTCAGTGGACAAGGAACTCCAAGAGCTTAAAGGCTTAGTTACCTCTCTCTGCCAGCACTTCACTCCACCTAGCACAAGCTTCAGCTATGAGGATCTCCTCTTCCATCCTCCCTCTCCACCGCACCCTGAGCCTGCACCTCCTTCCTCTCCTTTACCCACTTCTCCTTCTGTTCCATCTACTTCTATTTCTGTCCCTACTACTCTTGCTCTTATCACTGTACCCCAACCTGTTCCCTCCCTTCATTTTCCATCTATTTCTCCACTTTTTCCTCTTCCTCCTCTCCCTATTCCCCTGACCATTCCTTCGGTTCTTACCCCTTCTGATGCTGACAAAAAGGGGGAGAAGAAAACTGATGATATTTCGTAGCTTATATGATTTTATGAGTTGCTTTTTAGTTCTATGTCATGACTTTATGTTATCTCTTTTGTTATCTCCTTTTGTGTATCTGGATAGTGTTTTTATCGATAATATGTTCTTGATATTTATCTGATCTTTTCATACTTTTTGAGAATATAAAACTGGTTGATGTTCTCTCTGATAGATGATTTATAACTTGTGTTTTGTCATCATCAAAAAGGGGGAGAATGTTAGGATTATAGTTTTGATGATAACAAAGTCAGAATATCAAGGTTAAGTATTTTGATCGATCAACTGATCGAGCAATCATTTATCGCTAAGGTTTCAGATAAATGACCAAGTGTAAATCAGGTCTATAGTAGGCTTTTTGGATCGAAGAACTATTCGATGAGTAATTTATCGATAAAGTGATCGATAATCGCTAACGTAAAAATCACATAAGAGTATGGTAAATTATCGATAAGCTGATCGATAATATTAGGTAAACAATCGAGTTACTGATAAGAGACCCAAATCTGAAGTGTATTTATCGATCAAGGTATCGATAAATCAGTCATCAATAACGACTTCGATAAAAGGTAACACAATCTACTTGTTCTGCACATTAGTTCTGTTACCAATTTATCGATCATATTTCCGATCATTTGTTTATCGATTACGTGTTTGAACTTTATGCTCTAACTCTCTGAATGCAGGTGATCAAATTCACTGATGGATCGATAACCTTATTGATCATAAAATTATCGATCACATGATCGATAATCAATGTCCTTATTTACTCTTACTCAGTTTTGCTACAACTAAATTATCGATAACATCATCGATAAGTTTAACTTGTTTGCTTAAATAAGTTTTCACATAACGTGATCGATAAAGAGTCTAAGGATTGATTATTCGCATTAAGTTATGGTGAACTATTTTTCGATCAAGTAATCGATCACTGGTTTTTCGATAATATGATCGATCATTCAATTCCCCGAAATTCATGTTTTCACAAAACGTGATCGATAATCATTTTCTTTACCTTACAGGAATAAACTTCTTTCTTCACTTTATCGATCACTTGTTCGAATGATCATTGATCGATCAACTGTTCGATCATTTCTGATAGCCTGTGTCTTTCATTGAACATATACATAACTATGTTTTATCGATAACATTATCCATCATACATTTATCGATAAGATGTTCGATCATCAATGACTGAAGCTTCATTTCAATAACATTTGAATTATCGATAATCTGTTCTAACAAACATGTGTTCGATCACTTGTTCGATCATGGAACGATCCCCTCTTCTTATGATAATTCTTAGAGTCAATGATCCAACACTTGATCGATAATTTTGGTGATCTAATTCGAAAAGTCTTCATTCTGTTTATCGATAACTTGATCTATCATCAAGTAATCGATCATCTTTTCGATCAAACTAAACCAGAATGACTTTCTGTTCTTCTTACTGATAAATGATTTCGTCACAAATCTTTGAATGATAAATTAGCCTTCTTTCTATGTTCAAGATTAAAGCACTCACCACAAAACTCTCATTTGTTCAAAGCTTAAAATATGCAGATTAATGAAAACGAGTGCAACGGCTCTTCAACGGGATTAAGTAGACTGCGACCTACAGTGTCAGAAGCTCAGACGCATTAATGGCGGAGCCGTTGAATCCAGCGAAACACGCAAACGAAGTCACAACGGCTAGAAGCTCTTCCGTCTAACGGCTACTTAACGATATCAACTATAAAAGGCGCGAAGAAGCATTAATGAAGAGATTGAATATCGGAACTACCAACTGCGATCATTTAGTTACGCATTCAATACTCTGTTTTCACGTTACTACCGAGCATCAGTGTTTATCATTAAATTCACTCTGTAAGAGAGCCAATTACTACTTTTATTAAAAGTTGAGTGACACTCAAGAGTGTGGACTCTTGAGAGGGGTTGTATCCTTACGGGAGTAAGGGGGAGTGATTGAGCGATTCAATTACTGTACCGAGGCACCAAGAGCCCTGTCGATCTTGGAAGATAGTAAAACCCAGAGGTGTTCTGGGGACTGGAAGTAGGTCACGTGGTTTAGACCGAACCAGTATAAATCTTGTGTCTCCTCTCTGCGGTTAAAATTCTCCATACTCTGACTCTCTGTTTTTATTCATTACTTACACGCTTTTGATTGTAAATTTTTGTAACTCACCCAATTCACCCCCCTCTTGGGTGAGATTGTTTCTAACAATCTTGACTTTGGAATTTAATTACATTATGATTTACTTAATTAAGAGAGAAATTTCAAGACTAAGTAAGAAGGTGACACTTGGCAACTCATTTATGATAGTGGTTGGGATATTTGGGTGCATTAATTGAACTCTTCTTCCCTCTAAATCAGATCATGCTTAGGTCAAGTGAGAAAGGTGAGGGAAAAGAGTGAGCTTGAAGGGAAATCAGGAGAAAAGCAAGCTACTTTGATCTTCCAACTAAGATTCAAGGTTGGTAAGTTGTTCTAAGATGATTCCTTGCTTGTTTCTTGAGTTGTATGGTTGGAAAAATCACTTCTTGTCCCTTCTTGTTGCTGGCCGAAATGGGTATAATGTAGGGAAGGAGGTCTTGTTGTTAAACATAGTTAGGATACTACGAATCAAGGTGGTTTCAAGTGGTTTAGTGTTGTTTTAAAAAGTTTTTCATGGTTGAACTCCAAGAGATATGGTTTGGCCAAGACCAAAATTGAACCTTAGAATTTGTTTTTCAAAGTTTTGAGACTTCCATTGTGTTCAAAATGGAAAATAGTGTAGGGTAAATCTAAAGAACAAGTGTTAGAAGCCATATAATCAAAGTTGAAATTTTTGGATAATGAACCCTTTTGGTTCGGTCAAGTTGAAACTGGAAAAAGAGATTTTATTTTGTTAAATCCAAGTAGATAAATAGAATCTACATAAAAAATCATGTAGGAATGAGTTAAGAGGGAATTTTTAGGGTTTAAGGAAACAAACTCTAAAAATTAAAGAACAAAGGTGGAAGCTTTAAGGGACAAAGGTTGTCCTTAAGTTATGTTGTTGATTTTTATGTGGAATGGTTGATGATTCTTGCTGTCCTTTTTGTGGATTGCCATGTTAGGGTTTGGCGTTTGTGGAAGCAAGAAAGAATAACAAGCAAATCAAAGAGCATTGGATCAAGGTAGTAAGATTTAATTAACCTTAATGTTGAGTGTTGCATTGATTGCTATGCAATTTCATATGCGATTATGTGGTTGAGCTAATGATGATGATGATGATGATTGTGTAGCTATACTCCTTGCTTTAAGTGCCTTGGCTATTGCATGTTAGAGTGCTACATGTATGAGGTAAAGTAGTTCCCTATTAATAGCAAAAGGTTGGAATGCTTGTAATTGATGCATGTTGATGTTTTGGTTGATTGATCTTGCTAGTGGGATTTTATTGAAATCTCATCCCCCATACACAACTTAAAATTTTAGGAACTGAATCATCAAAAGGGAGGCTACAAATCCAAGGATAAATGTGGTGATGAACCATGAGGAAACATTTATATTTGGTTATGTATAAGCATGAATGGTTGGAGCAGTAATCCCTAAGCAGGATGCCAAGTTAGAGCCACGTTTTATCAAGTTACTGAATGAATTTCTGCATGAAATTTGACATGCTTAAAGTTGACGTCATGAGCTTCAAATAGATAGTTAGCAAATTAAAAATGGCCAATTACACAATTTTTAAAGATTTTTCAAAGTTAAGGTTCAGAATCTGGAAAAAGGATTTTTGCCAAATGGACAGAGGTGAATTTCACAAAAACCTGACAATTTTTCAAATGGAAATGGTTCACAAGATTATTTTTGTTAAAGAGCATTCAAAATGTTTGGTCGAGCAAAATGTTTACTGCACTTGCGGCAAGTCCAGACACTTCTCAAGAGAATGCCCGTAGAATGCAGAGAAGTCAAGGTCACGCACCCAAGGACGAGTATTTGTCATCACAAGGGAAGAGGCCTGGAAGTCTCCGAAAATGATCCAAGGAACGATTATTCTTAACACTCCCTAGTGATTGCAGTGTTTAATTAGGCTGCTAGTTATTCTTTTATTTTGTATGCCTAAGCTAAAAGACTTGGCTTGATTATGAATACGTTGCCTTATGATGTACATGTGTCCACACCAACACATAATAGGATAATTATATTTGATGTGTCTTAAACTGTATAGTTGGTTATGAGCACTGTTAAGCTGTCTTAAACTTGATATATATGCTTTTCATGAAGTTGATATGGTGATGGGATTGAATTGGTTGTCGTCCCATAATGGAAAAGACAAAACCCTGATCCTACCCCCAAGAGAAATGGAGTTAAATCCCAAAGTTAAGTTAAACTTCATAGCGGATGCCCAGACAGGCAATGGTACGATGAATGAAGCTATGTAAGGCTAGTAGAGGTTAAGAGAAAAGTGTGTTTCGTCATGATAAACCAAGGGGATTAATGCCGATGGATGAATACAGAGTGATTACCAAAGGAGGTGGTAACTTCCATCACTGCAAACAGGGATACTGGTCACGACGAACAACCACAATAACTCTCAGATGTTGAGGTGGTATCTCAACGAGACATAACAACTTTTAGAGGTCACAGAGAGTAAGATAAGTAGATGTCAGGAAGAGAGCAGTAGCCACTATTTAGAGTTACCAGATTCCTCCTCAAAAAGAAAAGTAATGATAAGGAGTTAAATAAGACAGTTAGGGGTTGAGTCTTTACACCACTAAGAAGGTGTAAGTGGCAACCTAAGTTAGATAAACTCTTACAGCCTCGTTAGGGCTAGGGCATCATGATAGAGTAGCTATCTCAAGTCCTAGAATAGATAAATAGGAACTTTGAGATAGTGAAGTTAAGATGGAGAGCCCTAGTGAAAAGTCTTAAGGTTCAAGAAGAAGAGGATGAGACAGATAGCTATGCAGGAAATTAGCTTAGAGGTTGGCATGTTCCCCTTAATGTTAAAAGATACTCAGTCGCTTAAGGTTTAGGTTGAGAGGCACCTTTTTCAAGAGATAAGGTCTTGGCCAGGAATCTTCCTAGAGAAAATGGGAATTGGTCCTCCAGATTAGAATTTATGTTGCTTAAGATGGAGCAACGTACCCTATCTGAGCAGGAAAGGGAAGCAGCCGAGACAAGGCAAGTAGAGTTGACCTTGGCCAATGGAAGTATGACTAGCCAAGAACAAAGCTAGGCTTAGACGTATCTGAGCTTAGCAGAATACTAGAGCAAGTAAAAAGAAGAAGAACCTTAAAGTCGTCTCCCTATGACTTCTAAAAGCAACTGTGAACAGAAAGAGGGCTCCTTTTTTAGGGATGAGATGTCTGGTTGGCACGCTACAGACATGGCAACCAGTAAGATCTTGCACTCCTTGCATTTGAAATGCCAGGCATTATGCATGTTAGAGTATGCTCCTACTGAAAGGTAAAGTAGAGGAAAGAGAAGTTGCATAAGTCCTCTCTCTGTAACGCTCTAAAATAGTAAGAGCCGGTAAGAGCAGCTGGAGGAATAAGAGAACTCCTAAGACAGATTGGCTTAGGCACCTAAAAAGACAAATACATGGCCTAGGGAATTGACATGAAGTCTAAGAGAATGGTATTAGTTCTTGGAACAGTTTTAGGGAATTATCAGTTAGATGACCAACTGAGAGGAGGCGACTATACTTAGTCCTATGGTCAAAAGTCTCCCAGAGATCTTAAGAGTATGGTACCACTTTGGGGAAGATAAGGACCAGGGATGAGTTGAGGATGTGGAAACCTCCTACAGTTGTAAACCGATACTGAGAGAGTACTCACGACTTCCTTCCAGAAAACCTTATCATTAATTAGGCTTGGCTTAATTTCCTTCTGATTAACAGAGGAAAGCCAAAGTTAGAGGAGTTAGAGCCATAAGACCTGAAAAAGAGACATTCAGGCTAGTCCTAGATACAGGAAGAACCCATGTGATATAGAGATAGACTAAGTATTGACGGGCAAATCCTTAAGATAAGGTGAGAGACAAGAATATAAACTGAGAAGACCCGACTAAAGATAGATCAAGAAAGGGGTCTAAGACAGCAAAGTACCAGGGTTGAGCCTATCAGAATCAATGCCTTAGTTTCCCGTTAGCACTGTTGAGTTAAGTGTTTCAAGCAAGAGTAGCCCAAGGAAGGGTGACCCTGGGAAAATTGTGAGAAAGTACAAAAGCCAGAAATGTTAGCCATTTTGGCAAGAGTGCACTAAATCGAACAAAAAACGAGAGATGAAAGTTAAGGAAGCTGTTAAGCTACCGAGTGTCCTAAACAATATTGTTTCGGATTGAGACCCAAGAACTACTTAAAGTTTTGGAGGTCCTTATGAAAGAAATGGACACTACTCTCAGAGTTAATACAATCTACCATCCTAAGATGATAGGCAGACACAAAGAATGATACAGATGTTAGAAGATATGCTACACGCATATGTACTTGATTTCAACGGTAACTAGGATATGTACTTACCGTTAGCCGAATTTGCTTAAGATGACAGTTTCCATGTAAGTATCTGAAT
The DNA here is from genome assembly GCF_004799145.2 of Neltuma alba. Classification (NCBI taxonomy): domain Eukaryota; kingdom Viridiplantae; phylum Streptophyta; class Magnoliopsida; order Fabales; family Fabaceae; genus Neltuma; species Neltuma alba. The sequence goes on from NW_021635203.1 coordinate 1,660,955, forward strand.
GGCGCCATATGAAGTACTCTATGGGAGGAAGTGTAGATCCCCCTTGTGCTGGATAGAGCTCATTAAAAGAAGTAAGTATGGTCCTAATTTAGTGGATCAGACTTCCTAATAGATTAAAGTTATTCAACAAAGACTTCTACGGCTCAAAGTAGACAAAAGAGCTACCCAGACATTAAAGGAGACCATTAAAGATTGAGGTTGGTGATTAAAGTGTAACCAACAATAAAAGTCGGTTGATCCCTAAAGATTAAGAAGTTAAGTTCAAACTACGGTGGACCGTTCAAATTTTGTCCAAGGCTGGACTAGTAGCTTATAAGTGACCCTTACCCTGAATTTGAATCAAATTCATTATGTCTTCTATATCTCCTAATGAAAGAAGTACCATCTAGACCCGACACATGTCATAAGCTATGATGACATTGTGCTCCAAGACAACCCGTCTTTGAGATCATACTAGAGCGAATCATTGATCAAAAAGTCAAACAGCTAAGAAACAGATAATTTCCACTAGTCAAGGTTGTCTGGAAAGGTCTTATACTAGAAGAAACTATGAGGGAGATAGAGACTAAGATAGAGGAAAAGTATCCTAACTTTTCCAATAAGATACGCTTCAAATTTCGAGGATGAAATTTATTTAAGGGAAGAAATGTCACATCTAGTAATATGGCATTTGGGAATAGGCATATTCCTAAATAATTAAGGGTTAAAAATGACAAGTAGAAATAGAAGAATTTGGTGGAAAATAATTATTATAATTTTCCAAGCCGATTATGAAAAGTTTGACTAATTAAGGAAAATTGGTCAACAATAATTATGGAAAAATGTTTCCAAGCCTCAAAAAATTAGGAAAAAATAAGAAAAATGTTCCTTGAGAATTATATAGGATTATAAAATTGGTTTTATGACCAAATTACCCTTAGAGAAATTACAAAGGAATTTAAGAGTGATTTAAGCTAGTTTAAGGTCCTTTATTTAGAAAATTTTAAATAAATATTGGGAAGGAGAATAAAATCCCAAAAAAATTTTATGATATCCCAAGGAATTATAAGAGATTATGGAATTAAAAGAAGACCTTCAAGTATCCAAGATTTTTCTCAATTCCTTTGAAAAGTGGAAAAATCAATAAAGGGAAGGAAATTGGTTTTCCTTTTTATTTAATTATTGGGAAATTAAATTTGAGACAAGGAGGGGAATTTGGGAAGATAAAAATGAGGAGAATAATTTATGGATTTGACAGAAAATAATTACAGAGGTCAGAGCACTGTAATTATAGAAAAGAAATTAAATCCGAAGTAAAAGTGCACTGATAAAGTGAAGACTAGAGTCTTGCACTTTACTTGACCCACAAGTAGCCACTTGCTAAGCCTCTAATGGATGGTAATTAAAGCTTTTCAGGTGTCAAGCCACCAATGGAGAGGATCTTGACTTTGGAATTTAATTACATTATGATTTACTTAATTAAGAGAGAAATTTCAAGACTAAGTAAGAAGGTGACACTTGGCAACTCATTTATGATGGTGGTTGGGATATTTTGGTGCATTAATTGAACTCTTCTTCCCTCTAAATCAGATCATGTTTAGGTCAAGTGAGAAAGGTGAGGGAAAAGAGTGAGCTTGAAGGGAAATCAGGAGAAAAGCAAGCTACTTTGATCTTCCAACTAAGATTCAAGGTTGGTAAGTTGTTCTAAGATGATTCCTTGCTTGTTTACTTGAGTTGTATGGTTGGAAAAATCACTTCTTGCCCTTCTTGTTGCTGGCTGAAATGGGTATAGTGTAGGGAAGGAGGTTTTGTTGTTAAACATAGTTAGGATACTATGAATCAAGGTGGTTTCAAGTGGTTTAGTGTTGTTTTGAAAAGTTTTTCATGGATGAACTTCAAGAGGTATGGTTCGGCCAAGACCAAAACTAAACCTTAGGATTTTTTTTTTCAAAGTTTTGAGGATTCCATTGTGTTTGAAATGGAAAATAGTGTAGGGTAAATGTAACATCCTAAGTTTTTATCGGGTTTTAAGTAAACTTCGCCGCGGCGCACCGGGAGTTTCAGAGGGGAGTGTCTTCTCAGGAAGGTTTGGCCGCGGCGAAGTCTAGGGGATGCCGCGGCGAAGTTGTTCAGGTGAGCGAGGCTTCCCTTTTGGGAAGGTTTCGCCGCAGCGAAGATATGGGTGTGCCGCGGCGAATGTTTTCTGGGCGAGCGAGAGTTTCCTCTCGGGAAGCTTTCGCCGCGGCGAAGTCAGGTTTTTAGGCGAGTAATCCCTCTTGGGATTAGTTCGCCACGGCGAAGATGGAGTTCGCCGTGGTGAAAGGTCGCGAATCTATATAGTCGCGGGAGGGTTCAGCGTGCGAAAATAAGAAAAATCTGAAGGAGGAGAGAGGAGCTCTGCTAGGGTTTCGAACTTTTGGCTTGGAGGAGACATTTCTAAGGATCCATTACCTCAAGTAAGTGATTTTAACCTCTATCTATCTTCTTGATTGGAATTTCTGAGGATTTTTGGTGGAACCCTAGGATTTTCGAAGTTGTGATGAAACTGAGGTTTTTGACCGATTGTTTTGAGTTTAATTGATTGCATTGGGTTAGTTTAAGTATTTAATCGGTGTAGTTTTCTTGGATTTAAAGAATCTTGAGTTTTTGGAGCTAGGGTTTATGGAAATGGATGATTTGGGATTGAGGATGATAATGTAGAGATTGATTTTGAGTTTTGTGAATTGGGTTATGTTAAGGAGGGTTAAATTGGATGTTTAATCGGTTTAGATTTGTTGTTGGAACCTTAATTGCTCAAATGAGATGTTGGAGGTTGAATTCCTATAGTGGGTCCTTGAGGTTTGAATTCTAATTGATGCTTGGAAGGAGACTTGGTGTTTTAATAGACTTTGAGGACTTTGGAGTATTGTTTTGATAGTTATACCCTTTGAGTTGGGTAGAGTTTTGATGGGAGATAGGAATTTTGTGTCCCCAAGTATTGTTTTGGCCACATTATTAGTTTGAAAGCTAATATATGATGGTTGTGTGTTTGTGTGCTTGTGTAGACCGGTTGTGAGTCTTGGTGGTGCACGGGGCCACATCGTTGGTTTGTTGTTCCTTGCTCAGGCGAGAGGTAACCACTTTCCAATCCTTAGTACTTGCTTCTGTGGTATTGTGAGTAGATTTGTGTTTTGTGCTCCAAGTAGTAATTGTGTTCAAACTATATGTTGTGTATAAAAAGGAAAACCGTCTTGTGGGGTTTTGATTGATGATGAATGAAATCTTGAAGTTGTGAAAGATATGCCACTGAATGAGGTTAATTGTGAAATGATTATTACTCTTTGATTATGATCTGAGCATGATGCATGATTTGGGATTTGGTGAGAGTTTGATAGTTACTACCACGTGGTAAGGCCTCCATTAATGCATGATGGTTGGCTTAGTACGTCCCCCATAGTGAGGGATAGGCCTTTTGGCTCCCTACGTCTCCCAGAGTGAGGGATAGGCCTTTTATGGCTCCTTACGTCCCCCATAGTGAGGGATAGGCCGGCTTCGGCTCCTGAAAATCCCCCAAAGTGAGGGATTTGGTTGATGGGATTGCATCATTGCACTTGCATGAATTGTTGTGGCTATCGTTTTATATTATTTGTGAACTGCCCCACTTGACACCTCACGAGCACCTATTTAGTAGTACCTAGTATTGGAAAGGTTGGTTATTGGGACTTTGTCTCACCCCGTGGTTTACAATGTTTTCAGGAGAAGGTTCTAGGCGTGCGCCTTCGGGAAGAGACGCAGAGGCTTGAGCTTGGTTAGCTGTAGGCCTCTTGCTTTTGTCTATGTATGATCTGTTGTATATTGCCACAGTTAGGGTCTTTTGTGATATTGTGATTGTTGATCTGTTGTAAATTGGAGGATACGTTATCTCCTTGTTTAGTTGGCCGGAGGCCATTGCTATTGTTTTATGGAATTTGTTTTACTTGGTAGAAAACTATTTGGATGGGCTGATTTTTGATGTATGTGTTACCCGGGTCGGAGGCTCGGAGGCCCAGTAGATATGAATGGATTATTTTAGTTGCATGCAACGTCCTACAAGTTGACCCGAGCTTAAAAGTCAATTTCTAAAAATATGAATTTTCCTTCTACTATGGTAGCTCGTTTTAACAGCTTTCCTTTTCTACCATAGTAGCGGTCTTATGACGAGTTATGATGTTTTGAAGTTAAGGGGTTTTTACAGTAAACCTAAAGAACAAGTGTTAGAAGCCATAGAATCAAAGTTGAAATTTTTGGATAATAAACCCTTTTGGTTCGGTGAAGTTGAAACTAGAAGAAGGGATTTTATTTTGTTAAATCCAAGTAGATAATTAGAATCTACATGAGAAATCATGTAGGAATGAGTTAAGAGGGAATTTTTAGGGTTTAAGGAAACAAACTCTAAAAATTAAAGAACAAAGGTGGAAGCTTTAAGGGACAAAGGTTGTCCTTGAGTTATGTTGTTGATTTTTATGTGGAAGGGTTGTTGATTCTTGCTGCCCTTTTTATGGATTGCCATATTAGGGTTTGGCGTTTGTGGAAGCAAGAAAGAATAACAAGAAAATCAAAGAGCATTGGATCAAGGTAGTAAGATTTAATTAACCTTAATGTTGAGTGTTCCATTGGTTGCTATGCAATTTCATATGGTATTATGTGGTTGAGCTAAATGATGATGATGATGATGATGATGATGATTATGTAGCTATACTCCTTGCTTTAAGTGCCTTGGCTATTGCATGTTAGAGTGCTACATGTATGAGGTAAAGTAGTTCCCTATTAATAGCAAAAGGTTGGAATGCTTATAATTGATGCATGTTAATGTTTTGGTTGATTGATCCTACTACTGGGATTTTATTGAAATCTCATCCCCCATACACAACTTAAAATTTTAGGAACTGAATCATCAAAAGGGAGGCTACAAATCCAAGGATAAATGTGCTGATGAACTATGAGGAAATATTTATATTTGGTTATGTATAAGCATGTATGGTTGGAGCCGGTAATCCCTAAGCAGGATGCCAAGTTAGAGCCGCATTTTATTAAGTTACTGAATGAATTTCTGCACAAAATTTGACATGCTTAAAGTTGACATGTTGAGCTTTAAATCAATAGGTAGTACATTAAAAATGGCCAACTGCATGATTTTTAATGATTTTTCAATGTTAAGGTTCAGAATCAGGAAAAAGGATTTTTGCCAAATGGACAGAGGTGAATTTCACAAAAACCTGACACTTTTTCAAATAGAAATGGTTTACAAGATTATTTTCCTTGAAATAGAATTCAAAGAGATTTTTATAGAATTTTGAACCACTCCATTTTAATTTTTCTAGATTAAGTTATGAAGTTTTGAAGTTGGGTCAGAAAACTGGATTTTACAAGATAACAGTAAAAATCCAAAAATCAGCGTTTTTCATGGATTTTTGAGCCCAAGACGATTCAGTGTGGTCTAAAATGGTTGTGCTTAAACCCTAAGTGGATTTGATAGTAAGGTGTGACATCTCTAGAGGTTGAAATTAATTTTAAAATTCATAATAATCATTTAAATAATTTTTTTAATTTTTTTCATGAATTATTGAGGCCCCTATATATTTTAAATAATTCAATTTGTCCAATTTTCCTTTAATTAGCCAAAATTCCAAGAAAATACAAAAAATTCTAAAATAAATTATTTTCATCCCATTTTCATCTTCTTAGCCTCAAATACTATTCTGTATCCTCTATTCTATTTTTCATGATTTTTGGAGAATTTTTTAAAATTTTCAGTCTACATTTATATCCTGCTTAATATTGACCGGATATTCCAGAAATAATAGTCTGGTCCCAATCTGATCTCAGTTCAAAAGTTGTATCGTCTCTCTGTCAACTACCTTTAATTAACCCATAACCTAATTTATGTTCCTCATTTCCAGGGTTAAAATTAATAGAATGTGATAAAGAGGCTTAGGCTAACAGATATTTGATGAAGGGTTGCAAAGGATACTTAGTATTCTTTTCAGTGTAAGCAGAAGTAGAAGAGGGAATGGAAGAAATTTTTACAGTGAAAGATTTTTCGAAAGTCTTTCCGAAGGAGATTAAAGGATTGCTACTGAAAGGAGTGGTAAAGTTTGTGATCAGTATCATACCAAGAGTAGGATCAATATCTAAAGCCCCATACCAAATAGCTCCTAATGAAATAGTAGAACTAAAGAACCAGATTAAGGAGTTGCTAGAAAAAGGATTCATTCGACCTAGTATAACCCAACAGGGTGCTCTGGTACTATTTGTCAAGAAGAATGATAGTAGCCTTAGATTATTTATAGACTACTAAGAGCTAAATAAAGTAATGATCAAGAATAGGTACCTGTTTCCATGAATTGATGATCTGTTAGACCAGCTAGTTGGCGCAACCATAGTTTCCAAGATCGATCTTAGATTTGGATACCATCAGCTTAGAGTTAAAGTAGAAGATGTCCCGAAGGCCGCCTTTAGGACCTAATATGAACATTATGAGTTCTTAGTGATGCCTTTTGTTCTGACCAATGTACCTGCTATTTTCATAGATTACATAACTAGATTTATCAATCATATTTAGATTAATTTGTCATAGTTTTTATCGACGATATCTTGGTGTACTCTAGAACTTCTGAAGAATATGAGCAACATCTGAAAATTGTTCTTGAGTACCCTAAAAGAGAAGTAATTGTTTGCTAAACTTAGAAAATATGAGTTTTAGTTAAATGAAGTAAAATTTTAGGCCACGTGATCTCAGAGATAGAGTAGCCGTCAATCCCGGTGAAGTAGAAACTATGTTGTAATGGGAATAGCTCCACATTTATAAAAATTAGAAGCTTTTTGGGATTAGTAGGCTATTACTGGATATTCATTTGAGAGTTTTCTCAGATTGTCCAACCACTAACCAGACTTATAGGGAAAAATTAGCCTTTCACGTGGGAGGAGAAATGTGAGGCTAGCTTTCAGGAGTTGCAAAAAAGGCTAACCTCAACTACTATACTGATTGTCCCCGATCCTACACAGATTTACATTATATACACTGATGCTAGCAAGTAGGGATTGGGATGTGTACTAATGTAGCAATGTCAAGTGGTTGCCGATGCCTCACGATAGCTTAAGTCATATAAAGAGAATTATCCCACGCATGATCCAGAGTTGGCAGCAATAATATATACCTTGAAGATATGGACGCATTACTTATATGGGGTAACCATTGAATTGTACTATGATCATAAAAGTCTCAAATGCCACCAGGATAAAAAAAGAGCTGAACATGAAACAGAGAAGATGGATAGAATTATTTAAGGATTATGATTATAAAATCAAGTACCATTAGGGTAAAGAGAACATTATAGTCAATACTCTCGGTAGAAAAATAATGCAAGTGGTATCACTGATGGTTAAATAGCATGAGTTGTTAGAGGATGTAAGGGATTGGGATCCTATCTACTAGATGCAGTTAACAACTAAAGAAGTTGGAATACTACAGATAGATACTTTGATAATAAGACCAATCAAAAAAGCACAAAGACAAGATCAATTAGTAGAAAAGCTCCAAGAAAAGATATTAAAAGAAGAAATGAAAGATCTTGAGATATCATCTGAAGCAGTATTGAAGTTTAATGGAAAAATGTATGTCCCTTCCATTAATAGTCTTAGAGAGAAGGTTCTAGAGGAGACATATAAAAGAAAATACACAATTCATTTAGGAATGACTAAGATGTATCACGATCTTAAAATGCTATTTTGGTGGCCCAGGATGAAAAAGGGTATTACGCAATATGTGTCAAAATGCCTCACGTGTCAAAAGACTAAGATTGAACACCAAAAACCTTTAGGATCTCTGTAACCTCTAAATATCCTTGAATGAAAATGGGACAGCATTTCCATGGACTTTATCATGGGATTACCTTGCACTTCATTAGGATACAATGCTATTTAGATAGTAGTAGATCATTTAACCAAGTCAACTCATTTCCTTGCAATGAAGGTTAAGTATCCTATCAAAAGGTTAGCGACGTTATTTGTGAAAAAAATTAGTAGATTACATGGGATGCCAAAGAACATTATATTCAATAGAGATCCTTGTTTTATTCCTGATTTTGGAAAGCCATGTAAGAGGTAATGGGTACTACTTTATGATTTAGTACCGCATACTATCCACAGATAGATAGGCAAACGGAGTGAACGATCTAGACACTAGAAGATATATTGTGAATGTGTGTCTTGGATCTTAAAGAAAACCAGGACGAGTACCTGCCATTAACAGAGTTTGCATATAACAACTATAACATCCCATATTTTAGGCCTAGAAGTACAAGAATTAGCCTGAAATGGGTAGTCCACCAGACTCTTTTTAGTAGGAGTTCTAAAAGCTCCTGGAAGGATAGAAGTTTCTCAGGGACTAAATCGTAAAGTAACTGGAACCACAAGACAAGCAAGTTAGAGACTTCGATAAAGTCTTGAGTGCTTAAGTATAGGAATTAGAGATGATTAAGGCCAAAGGTTATGCTCGAAACCCTAGTGAGATGATTCCTAAGGCTAAACCCAAGCAAGGACCTAATTGCAAGTTTAAAAGTTTTGGACTGGAAAGGACAGTCAGGGAAAGTACACCTGAAAATTCTAGAAAATTTTAAAAAAATTCTAAAAAAAAATTGGAAATGAGGTTTTAAGGCCTGTATAGGTTAAAAATGATAAAAATAAGCCTGGAACAAATTGATGAAATTCCCAGGGTTTTAGCTAATTATGAATATTATCTAAAATTGAATTATTTAAAATATGAGGAGGACTTATATAATTAGAGAAAAATAAGGAATAATACTTATGAAATTATCACAGGTTTTAAAAATGATTTTGTCCCTAAAAAGCGAAGAAGTTGGCTTTAATAGAATTTAAAGTCTATTTATCTACTGGTAAAAAAAATGTCAAAATAAACTGTTTATGGGTTGATTGAGCTCAAAATATTAATTTCTTTTCATATCATTATCCATGATTTTTGTCATACTTTCTGGTCCTTTTTAATGAAAATTGTGCTTAACTGAGATTTATGGTTCTTACTTTAAGTTAGTGTCATTTTGAGGATTAAATTGTCATAATTGGTTGTTAATTGGATTCAATTAACTTCTAGGACAATTGATACTTCAATTTGTTACTTTTTATTGTAGGACACTAAAGATTTGGGGCCAGAATTGAAGAACTCAAGGCAAAAGAAGCAAGAGAAGACCCTCTGCCTATGTTCGCCACGGCCAACATCCCACTTCGCCGCGGCGAAAACCCTTCTGCGAAGACAGGTCTCTGCCATGTTTCACCGCGGCGAACCTCTCGAAGCAGCAAATTCCAGACCCGACCATTTCGGGAAATTTTGACCTACCCATCCCCAAAAACCGACCCATGCACGTAAGTTTCGGGTTAGAAACCCTATTTTGGGTATGATGACTGGGGAGGACATTCATTCAGCCTCCACCTTCGTATCTTTCATCCTCTTCTCTCATTTCACCTCAGAAACCCTAATCCCATTTCCATTTCTTCCATCTGCTGCTACCATGGCTGAAGAACATTATCTAGTTGGAGTTGGTTCAAGAGTTATGACTAGCTAAGCTTCTCAACTCTTGAATATGGTGGAAGGAGCATGAGTTCCAAGAGCTTCAAAGGGGAGTTAGCTTCATCTATGAGTTCTAGTTCTTTATTTATGAATTTCTAGGTCTAGGATTTGTAAATTTGAGCTAGCTATTTTGATTATGGTTGTAATCAATTCTGGATGATTGTTTTGTGTATTGGATTAGTTAATGTTGAATTTGAGCTTCAATATATGTGGTTACATATATGTTTCTATGCATCCCTTTTGATACTCTCTGTCTTGCATGGTAATGTGTGATTGTTGAGTTGATCTGAGCTTGCATTTAACCAAGTGCATTAATTAATCTTAATACACACACCAAGTGAGCTTAATAGGATCTTATGAAATGGGTGACATTAATTAAGATCCTAGACTTAAAGGGTTCTTTAAGGTTTTCATTAGAAGACTTGGTGATTTCTACTCCCAAAATTATTTTTTTGAACTATGATTGCTTCAAAGCTATATTCAAGAGATTTCATATCATTAACTTCACTTCATCACCACTATCTTAGAAAAATCCAAAAACATAGTAACTTAGATCAGTATTCATTGCATTTAGTTTTGGCATTCCATTAATGGCTAAAAACACCAAAAACCCCTTTTTCATTACTCTGCATAGCATTAATCTAACTTAGACATCTAATTTAGGCTCCCAAAAGAGAACGACCCGAGTTTGCTTTACTGCATAGCTTGGATAAATTTTTGAGCGAGAACCTCTAAGCGAACGATAAGAAAAGGCTCTCTTTCATGGGTAGATTTTTAACTTGAGAAAAATTAGAGAAATTCCTTGTGATAAATAGACGATATTGGTACCCAGAGACAGATTCTTGGAGCCAAGGACCAATAGAGAGAATTAGGTCAAGTTTACTCTAGAATAAATATTATTAATTGTTTTAATGAAAGAACAAAAGGAAGATCATCACTTCCTCTTTATGAATGTTATATAATGTCATGTGAGGTTAATTGTAGTGAAAAAAAAGGGTGTCAAAATATGTCCTAGGGTTACTAGGTATGTCAAGACCCAGAAAAGTACCTGATAAGATGTAAAATTATGAAATCGATGGAGGAATAGTCAAAGGGTAAGAGGAAGCAAGAATTTCTCCATATTTTCATCCTTATTTTAAGGCAAATTTGATGAAGGGACATGAATGAGATAATACATTTTGTTATAGGTTAAGTTTAGACGAATGGAATTATGTACTAAAATATTATATTTTGCACACATGTGGAATAGGTGGCATGTTAGGTGTCCCTTGAGGTGACATGAGAATTGAATGAGAAGGAAACCTAAGAGAGTTAATGTAGCAAAATCATAAGGGAAGTGAAGCAAGATCAATACAAGTATCCTAGGGTAAAAGTAAATAGTGAATTTGAAGGATTACCATAAGGTAAACTTGGCTTGCATTATAAATACCCCTCCTCCTCCATTTGATGAGAGTTTTGGCCAACACTAAGAGAGTAAGGAAGAGCATGAAATTTTAAAGGAGGAAAAGAGGAAAAAGAAGACCAAGACAAACCATGCAAGATAAGGCTTCAAGACAAGGTAAGAGCATAGTTTTTGGTGTAGTTTATCTTGCTATTTGTCTTATTGAGCTTAGCCATGGTTTTGATAGATTTTGAATGCATGAAACCCTAAGTTGAGATGCTTTTCAATTATGATTAAACCATAGAACATATTGATTGATGCTAGAATCATGCTTAAACGATAGAAAGGAACAAGAATCAAGTGGTTTTATGATGAAAATTAAGTAAATCAATTTTCTCCCAAATTTATGTGAATTTTGGCCAGACTTCGAGGTTAAATTAGGAGTATATTTTGATGATTTTGATGCCTTTAATGTGTTTAGAATGAAAAATTGTATGGGGTAAAGGTGAGAAAGAAACTTTAGAAGCATTAGAATTAAAAATAAAATTTTTCCCTAAAACCCTATAGTGTTTGACTAAGTAGGGTTCATGGGCAAGGAGTTAGATTTTGTTAATTTTTAGGTTAAAAATGGATTCTACAAGAAAAATTGTGTGAGAATGGAATGTGAAATAATTTTAGAAAGACTGAAAATCAGGCTCAAAATTTAAAAGTCAATATATGGTTTAAAGAGAGCAGAGTATTGACGTTGATTGTAATCATGGCTCTAATGAGTGAATGACATTGTGTACTAATGGATTTAGTGCTATGAGACATCTAGGAGGATGAATGGTAAAGGTTGAGTAAGCAACCTAAATGGTTTGAGGCAAAGGGAACAAGAGGGAGCAAAAGGAAAGCTTAATGACATAAGGTGGTGAATTTGCCCTTATAGTGGCTTGATATGTATGCTTCAATGTTAATGTTGCTTGATGATGATTTAGAATACAAATAATTGAATGTTTCTCTATTTTTTGTGTGTTCCATGGCTATGTGTGAATAAAACATTGAGCACTGCAGCACGTCATTTTATAAGCATGAAAGCATGAAAGCATGAGACCAAGCATGTCATCCACTTAGCATGTGTTTTGCATACAAGGAGGTAATGTGTTCTACTAAAATTCTCTTGAATCTCACCTTTCCTTAACCAACCTTAATAGGTATTAATGAGCAAGCAAGAGAATGCATGAAGAAGAAGAACAAACAAACGAGAGAAGAACAAAGAAAGAAGAAATGAAAAAGAATTGTGCTAATGTATTTAATGCAATATTTCTCCTTTATGTTAATGTATATATGAACATGCCTATCAATGTTGTGTGATGTTAAATGATGATGATGGCATGTAAGATTTATATGATGATGCATGAGAATGAATATGTAATGTCGATATGATTATGAAATATGCAAGAAATGAATATGAATTATTAATACAGGTAAGAGGGAAACATTATCCCTTAAATGAGCCATAAATTTGTGATAGAGTGGAGGTAAGGCAAATGATGGAATCTGCCCACAAAATTTACTATGCTGAAAGCACACACCTGAAGCTTTAAAAAATATGGTAGATCACTTAAAATAGATATGTGTGCCAAGAGTTATGACTACTTAAAGTAAGGACAGAGGAACTAAAAGTACAATTTTTACCAAATGAACAGTAAACTTCATGAATTAACTGTACAAATTGACAAGGGCTAAGCCCAGATTTATATTTTTTTCCTATAGAAAATTGAAAGATCTTTAAATGGAGACATAGATTACATCAATACAATTTTTTTTATAATAAGTTATGCATTTTCAAAGTTAGACAAAAAATCTAGAATTTATTAGTGTATAGTAACCTGATAAATTAAAAGCAAATTTTCAATCCATAGGCTTATTTTATGACCTACTTGAACCAGAACGCTTCCAAACATATATTAAAAGGGGTAAATGAAAGGATGGTTTAACAACAGTTATTATTCTAGCATTAGATGGCTCCATATGAAGCTTTGTATGGAAAAAAGTGTCGGTCCCTTTTGTTGGACAAAACTGGGTAAAAGGAGAATCTATGGTTTAGATATAGTGGATTAAACCTCAAAATAGATCAAGATGATCAGATAGAGACTACTCATGGCACAAAGTAAACAAAAGAGCTATGCAGATACGAGAAGAAAGCTGCTAGAATTTGAAGTTGGGGATTATGTATTCCCTAAAGTGTCTCTAATAACTGGAGTAGGTCGATCCCTCAAAGCAAGAAAGCTAACCTCAAAATACATCAAACTATTTCAAATTGTTTTATGTGTTGAACTTGTAGCTTACAAACTAGCCTAACTCCCTATTCTTTATCACATACATGATGTCTTCTATGTGTCCCGGCTAAAGAAGTATCAACCAGATCCTACACATGTTATTAAACATAACAGTATCAAATTGAAAGATAATATGTTGTTTGAGGTGTAATTGATTGAGCTCAAATTGTTTATAGTATTTGATGAAAAATTCGAGGTTTTTGTTACTCTTTTTGGCTTATTTTGATGTTAGTTGTGCTTATTTGAGTTTAAGAGCCCTTGTTTTGAAGTTAGTGGTATTTGAGGGTAAAATTGTCATATTTATTCATTAATTGCACTTAATTGATTTTTGAGACGATTGATTCCTCAAACCATTACTTTCCATTTTAGGACACTCAAGAAGTATAACCAAGAGTGAAGATCAAGGGCATGCAACACACAAGAGGCAACATTAACGTCTCTGCCAGGCTTCGCAGTGGCCAACTTATGCCTTCGTCGTGGCAAAATCTAGAACTTCAACCAAAAGGCTTCTCGGCTATGGTTCGCCATGGTGAAACCATACCTTTGCTGTGACAAACTCTTCGAATCAACAACCCAGATCTGAACCATTTTTGGAAATTTTACCTAGCTACTCATACAAACCGACCCAATACACCTCACTACCGGTTTAGAAACCCTATTTCGATGTAACTGACATCATTCACTCCTATCACAGCCTCTATCTCTGTTCTCTCTCTTCCCTCTCTCATCTAACCCTAATCTCTTCTATTTTTCACTATCAAACCTCCCTCATAGGAAGCTCAAGTTCATTCCTAGTTGAGATGCTTTAGATTTCTATGTGTGGCTGGGCGTTTCTCTTCCTCTTGAAGGTGTAACAATGGCTGGAGTTCAATGACCTAAGAAAGGGAGTAGTTTAATCCTAGTTCAACTATGAATTTATGAATTTTTAGGTTTAGGATTTGTAATTTGTAGTTGAACTACTTGATTATAGTTATAATCAGTTTTAGATATTCATTTGTGCAGTGGATTGGTTATTGTAGAACTTTTAAGCTTAAATATATGAAGTATCATGTATGTCAATTGTGATCTTTAGATTCTCTCTACTCTTGCACGTTTGTGTTTTGATATTGAGTTGATTTTGATTGCATTTGACCTATTGCATTAATCAATCTTTCCACACACGCTAAGAGCACTTCATAGGATCTTGAGAAATAGAGTCCCATTGATTAAGATCCTGGACTTAAAGAGCACTTTAAGGTTTATCATTTTGAAACCTAGTAATTTCTACTCCCTATCAATCAATTTCGAACTATGACAGCTGGAGCACACTTTCAAGATGATTTTATCATTGTTATATCACTTGTTTTTCATCATTCTATCTTTCATATCCCTAAAATCCAAAAAAATATTCATTACCATTTACTTTGATTAATTTGATGTTTTCAAAAATCAAAACCCCCTTTTTCCTATTTAATTTGCATCGCATGACATTTAAGTTAGCTTAGATCCATTTCATTAAGGCTCCGTTTAAGTGAAACGACCCGAGGTTGCACCCTATAGTGCAATCCTTGGATAAAATTTTGATTTAATCTCTAAGGGCTAGAAAAGGTTGTGAATCAAATGGCGTCATTGGCAGGGAGCCAAGAAGTTAGTTCTTTAGGTTAGCTTGTGTCATATTTTTTGTCAATTAAGGTTTTTAGCCTTCTTAGGTTGCATTTTAGATAACTTAGGATCATACTTGTTCATAGTAGAGGTCTTTATTTTGCATAGCATCAATATCTTAGGAAATACAAACAAATATACTAATTTTCTGCACCTTTCTATATTTACACTCTGCATTTGCATCATCTAGGACTTCTCAGGCTCTCTGTGACCTTTCGCCGTGGCCAACGAGCAAACATTCATGAGGTGCCTCTCGGGACACTTTCGCCATGGCCAACTCTTGCTTTCGCTACGGCAAACCTACTATCTCCAGATCATAGATCGTCTTAGGACAGTTTCGCCATGACGAACTCTTCTGGACAATTTTGAAACTTGAACCTCTTTGCCTTTCTTTCTGTTTATACACACCTATACTCATACATACACTTGCATCTATCATAATTCATACTTTATCTAACTTTGTGTGTTGCAAGTCAATTTTGTTTGCTCTTTCTCTGTGACCTTGTTCTTGCATGCCACGAAAAACTAAGCTTGTACCCTTTAAACCTGAGATTGAGAGAAGACTTAGAGAGATAAGAAGAGAAAAGAGAGTTAAGGGGACAAGTGAATTAGTGGTTGAACAAGAAAATATCTCTGTGGAATCTAGCCTATCTAGCAGTGAGAGTGAACCTATTAAAGAAGAGATCATGACTGATTTACGACCTAACCCACCTAATCCTAACCCTAATGCTAACAAGTTAAGGAATGGTGGCAAAGGAGGGAATGGAGAATAAGAGAGAGTGGGAGAAAATAATGGGCACCCTAGAAGAAGAACAATTAGGGAGGCCACCACATCTGATGTCAATTTTGACGCTTTTACTGCTACATGTCCAAATTTTGAAGTTAATTTTGAAATTAACGGTTTATTAGTTAAGTCACTTCCAAAATTTTATGGTTTGGCAGGAGAAGATCCACATCTCTACTTATAGTACCTTTCTATAGTTTGTCACAGCATGAAGCCTATGGGAGCATTGTAGGACCAAGTGCTGTGGAAGGTATTCTATTTATCATTAGAGGGTAAAGCTTAAGAGTGGTACATAAGCCTTATAAGGCATGTGGCTGATGCATATCACAGTTAGGAGAACTTAAGGAAAGCATTCTTGGAGAAATACTTTCCAGCTTCTTAGACTTCATCGACGAGAAAGGAGATCTATTCGACTAAGCAAGATTATGATGAGTCTCTTTATGACTATTGGAATAGATTCCAAGACCTACTCTCAAGATGCCCACACCATCAAATTTCAGATGAACAACTAGTGCAATATTTTTATGATGGGTTGAAGAACCAAGAGAAGGGTATGTTAGATGTTGTATCAGGAGGATCTTTGATCGACTCCACTACTGAGGAAGCCTGGGATCTGATTAAGAAAATGGCCCTAAATCATCAGCAATATGGTGTAAGAGACACTAGAGTAGTACATGAATTGGGAGCTTCTACCATTTATAACAGAATAATGGATACTTTGGAGTCAAAAGTCGATTCTTTGGAGAGCAAGGTGGCTTCTCAATTATCCCTTATCAATGCGGAGTTGAAGAATATGAGTGTGCATCGACCACCACCCCCTATGGATATTACTGCCTCTAGTTGTGAGACTTGTGGTTTGGTGATACATATTTCTAGTGTCTGTCCAGGCCTATATGAAGCAGTATCTGTGGTTTTCTAGGGTCATCTGAATAAGAAGTAAGACCCTTACTCTAATACTTATAACGAGGGGTGGAAAGCAAACCCTCAGCTCAGTTGGAGGAATAAAGGGAGTAGACCTCAAAACAGATTTCAGAAGAGTGAAGGAGCTGGTTCATCCTCAAACCAGTTCCAAAACCAACCGCAGGCCTTGATCATTCCTCCAAAAGAAGACACAAATCAACTCCTGCAAAACATGATGGCCTTTATCAAAGAAGAAAGGACTTCCAATGCCTATCTGTTCAACTCTTTGACTTCTTTGATTCAACAAGACTCCTCTAAAAGTAATGCCAAATTTAGTGCCCTAGAGAAAAGGATGGAGTATTGGGAGACAAAGGCTGAGAATATCAATTCATATGTAACTTAGCTATCCAATAACATGAGTGAGCAGCAAGCTAGGAGCAGCAGCACTATTCTGTCTAACACTATTATAAACCCTAAGGGTTTGAATGCTATCACTCTTAGAAGTGGGAAGCAAGTAAAGTTTAATGAAGAGGAGGATGAGGCTGTTGATGAGGAGATCGCTTGTGGTGAGCTGCCATTATCACCTTAAAAGGTCAAGAATTTTGAAAGCTCTAAGGAGATGAAATTGTGATAGAAGAAGTCTATTACCAAGCATGATGGCAAGGGGAATACAAAGGAATCTGAACCAAGCAAGCATGGAGCCTTGAGCAAAGAAGGTAAGGAGGTAAACATCAATGAAATACCTTTTCCTCATTCTTACTTGAAAAATGTAAAAATGGGCAATGAAAGGCAAGATTGCTTGAGACTTTTAGGAAGGTAGAACTGAACATACCCCTGCTTGACCTAATTAAAAAGATTCCTAAATATGCAAAAGTTCTAAAAGAGCTGTGTACACAAAAGAGGAGATTTAAACCTAATGAGAGAGTCCAATTGCCCTCTAATGTTTCTGTCTTGTTAAAACCCTAAATCCCAGTAAAATGCCAAGACCTTGGATCTTTCACCATCCCTTGTACTATAGGAAAAGTCACTATAGGGGGAATCCTGTTAGATCTAGGAGCAGCCATTAATGTCATGCATAAGTGTGTTTACACTTCACTAGGAGTCAAGATTCTTAAGTCTACTATCGTTGTACTCCAATTGGCTGATAGGACTATTAGGTATCTTGAGGGCATTATTAAGGATGTTTTGGTCCAAGTTAAGGATTTGGTTTTTCTTGCTGATTTCTATGTGCTTGATATGTCTTCTAAGCTTGTAAATGACACCACACTAATCCTTGGTTGACCTTTCTTAATGACTACTAATACCATGATTAGCATGAAAGAGGGCACCATTACAATAGAAGTGGGTGATAATAAGGTTTCTTTTAACATGTATGAAGCAATGAAACATCCTTATGAGGACTATTCACTTTTGGGTGTTAACATGATAGACATTACTGTTGAGGATGCTTGCTCTGAAATTGAATTACAAAATGATTCTTTTTGCTCTGACCTATACTCTACTGATTCTGCTGATGAGGATGAATTTGTTTCTTCTTTTTCATCTCTTTCTACTTGTTCATGTGGTGGTGACGTGACATGCCTTGATTGTACTGTAGTTAATTGCATGCTTTCCATCCTGCATACATTCTCTGTATCATCAACTAATTCAAATTCAAATTGTGATTCTTCTATTATCAGTGATGATCCTTTTAGGGAAAGGTTTTCTATTGATACTTTAGATTGCCCTAGCATTGTGGAAGCTGATGCTGTAATGGAGAATGATGGAACTCAATGCTTAGTTGAAGATAATGGAGATGGTATGTAGAAGAATCCCTTTAAGGCGGTTGCTGCTGCAAATCAACTTGAAGTTGGTTCAATGCTTGGAGAGGAGGGCGATCACAAAGCTGATCATGTTCAACAAGAACTATCATTGGTTAAAGGAAAGGGGAGTAATCTGTTCTCTCTTGAACTCCATAAACTGATTCCTTTTGTTGTTCAACCACCCATACTTGATTTGAAACCCCTACTCCCTACTTTGAAATATGCTTTCCTTGAGTCTAATGAGCAATTACCCATTATCATTGCTAACTCGCTATCTGAGGGTAAGGAAGAGAGACTTTTATTTGTTTTAAGGGAGCATCAGAGGGCAATATGGTGGACCTTAGCGAATATTCCTAGAATTAATCTGGCTGTTTGTACACATAGGATTCTCCTTAGTGAGGGATCAAAACCAGTGAGGCAACCCCAAAGATGATTGAACCCTCTTATCCTTGATGTAGTTAAGAAGGAGATTACCAAGCTTTTAAGCTCAAGGATTATCTATCCCATTTCTGATAGTGAACAGGTCAGTCCGATACACGTAGTACCCAAAAAGAGCGGGCTGGCTGTCTGTAACACCTTATGTTTATACCAAACAACTTATCTTGTGGAAGCATTTGGAATCACTTTTGAAGGCTATAAATGATGAAAAATCAAGTTTGAAAATTTTCATTTACGGGTTACTATTCATTGTCACCTTAAAATGTGACAAACTTCGAAAATTCATAACTAATTGTAGAAAAATTAAAATTGAGTGATTCTAAGTTCTACAGAAAGCTTATTGAATACAATTTTGAGGAAAAATAGTTTTTGGACTGATTGCCTTGGAATTCAAGCCCAATTTTCTTTGAAAAAGTTACTGTTCATTTGGTCATTTTCGGATTTTACTTGATTTTTGCCAAACTTTGGAAAGGCAAAACTTTTCGCTCGGTTATCAGAATCAGGCAAACTACCCCTCATTTTAAAGAGAAAAATAAGATCTCTTTACTCGCCAAATTTCAAAACCTAACTCACTCGTTTACTCAAATGGTTATTGGTCAAACTTTAATCCCTTTTAGTGGACTTTTACCCCCTTGGAAGGGTAACTTAACTTAATTGACCACTTAACATCATAGCATACTCTCCTTAGCTATATTAGCTATTTCTAATCATGCTTGGACTATTCTACTCATGCTTGTATACCTCTAACCTTAATCATACTATTGGAAACATAAAGCATGCTTCATATTACATTTCTCCAAAATAGAAAGGTTCAAAGCCATATAAAGTTACTATGGCTTACTACCTCTTCAAGTAAGAGCCACCTCCTTTCCTTTGCCCTTGGATGTTGAAGGCCCTAGGGTTTGTTTAAATATTCGAATAAGATTCTTGGGGAATCTTAGTAGCAATTGCATACATTATCAAGGTCACACAATACATTGTAAATCAAGCTACATGCATGCATACTTTAAATTTATGTTCATGCTATGGCAAGGACATATCATCATAAACATTCATGGCACTCAACATAGCATAAGCCAAGGCATAATTTGCATGGAGGTAACATCATATAACATAACATTCTCATCCACCTCATAGCATAACAGGTTAGTAAAACACATAGCCATAATCATCCAAGGTAAGGTGACACTCTAATATAATGAATTGCAAAAGCTACCTTGATTGCTTTCCTTCCTCTTGAATTCTTTCCTCTTGATTAGATCCTTGTCCCTTTGTTGTGTATAGCCTATTAGGCAACCAATGACACAACATTAAGTATTATTATAACTTCATAACTTAACATAACCCCTTAAACCCCTTTTTCTTGATTTTTAGGGTTTATTTTCCTAGCTTTGATTCTTGAACTTTCTTGGGCTTTTCCTATATAATTTTTCATGTAGAATCCATTTATCATATTAGTTTTATGAAAATCCAATCCCTTCCCATTGACTTAGCTTGGCCGAACCATATATATATTTGTAGGGAAAAGGATTTTCAACCAAACTAACATGTAACCACTTAATCTTTAACCTTTAACCATGCTTAATCTTCATCTAAACCATTCCTTATCATTTTGATAAAATTTGGGCAGCACTTCCCCTTAGAAAAATGACTTTATCATCATTAAAATAGCCTAAAACTAACATACCATCATTATAACTTGAAATGGAAAGTTTTAGAAGCTTACCTTGCTTCCAAATAACTTTCTCTCACTAGAATTCTTCTCTTTCTCTCTCTACACGAAAATTTGCCAGAGGTTTCCTACTTGAAAGGTCTTGCATGAAATGAACATGTGAGGGGGTATTTATAGGTTCATATTTCACTAATTCCACATATGCCCTTCTTGCATAAGACTTAATCTTAGCCCTCCAATTTTTACCTCTTTCCACATGTACAAATCTTAGGCTATGTATGTAGCTTAGTATGTTGACACTTGGATGATGAGTCATTAGGGCTTATGTCATCTCTTCTTATCCATTAAGATTAATTAGGCTCTAATCAAGGTTTACTCTCTTAATCCCTTGATTAACTTGGCTAATCACCCTTCTAGAAACTTTTGACTTTCCAAAAGTAGATGGTTGAATCCTAGCCATCCAATGAACCATGTTTGCCACATGTCACAATCCTACGGAAGATGACTTAACCCTAATCATCTTACTTATACCTAATTAGGTTTTAACCTATCTTGATTTATTATTTTCTTTTTCTTTTTTTTTATTTTCTTTTTTCTTTTCTCGACCAATTTAGGCGTGACATGTGTCCTTGTCCATCTGTAGGAAATTTTATCACCCCTGTTGTCCAGACAGTCCACTGAGTCTTAATATAGTACTGGTTTATTTTATCTGATAGCCGAAAAATTCTAATATCTCAAAATTCTTATATCAGCTCACCATTAATTATGTCTCAGTAAAGGGGTATTTTCTGATTAATTTCATAATTTTTCTCCCTCTATAACTCCTTAAATTGTCTTTTTTGTAAAAACAGAAAATCTACCAATATTAATTTAGCTTTAAATTCAATTAAAGCTAACCTCCTCATCATTTAGGGTTGGAAATAATTTTATAAATTTCCATAATTCCTAAATGAATTTCCTTTAATATTTCATAATTTTCTGAGATCTCTAAGTATTTTTAAGAATTAATATTGGCTAATTTTTTCTTAATTTAGCCAATATTAATAATTAAAATAATTTTTAATAAATTATTTTCAACCTGTATTTACTTTCTAGACCTCAAATACCATTCTACGGCATTAATTTCATTTTCCATGATTTACTAGAAATTTTTAGGATTTCCAGACACTAATTACGATAATGCCCTTAGTAGACCAATCATTTAAAAATGACAATTTGGTCCTTTTTCAGTTCTCACTTCAATTGTTGTGCTGTTTATCTATCTTTTATCTCACTTGGCCTTGGTCAGCCCTAAATCTTTCATTAATCATACTAAAGATATCAGGGTATGACATATTTTCCTATTTCTAGGTTAGAAATTTTGGGATGTTACATTTCTACCCCCTTAAAATAAATTTCGTCCTCGAAATTTTTAACACATACCTTAAGTGAAGAGCTCTGGATACTTGCTCCTTGTTTCGTCCTCCTTTTTCCACGTGGCCTCTTCTTGATTTAAATCTTTCCAAATCACTTTGACCAAAGGAATTCCCTTGTTCCTCAACTGCTTGACTCTCCAGTCCACTATTTGTTCTGGTCTCGCTTCAAATGTCAGATTGTTCTTTAGTTCAATCTGATCATATTCTAGCACATGTTCTGGATCCGGATTATACTTCTTTAATTGAGAAACATGGAAGACGTTATGTAACTGACTCAAATTTGGGGATAAGGCCAGTCGATAGGCTACTGATCCTACTTTTGAGAGAATTTGGAATGGTCCCATATATTTAGGCGTCAACTTTCTTGCTTTAATGGATCGTCCTACTCTAGTAGTTGGAGATACTTTCAGCAATACATGGTCCCCAACCTCAAACTCTAATGGCTTTCTCCTACTATCAGCGTAACTCTTCTGTCTGCTTTGAGCTGTGAGTAACCTCGGTTTGATCTGTTTAATCTATTCAGAGGTACGATCCACTATATCTGGACCCCAAACTTTTCTCTCTTCGAGTTCGGTCCAACAAAGCGGGGATCTACACTTTTCTTCTGTATAATGCCTCGTATGGTGTCATTTGGATACTGGAATGGTAACTATTGTTGTACGCGAATTCTACCAAAGGCAGATATTCATCCCAGCTCCCTTTGAAATCCAAAATGCACGCTCTCAGCATATCTTCTAGTGTCTGTATCGTTCGTTCTGTTTGTCCGTCTGTTTACGGATGGTTAGCTATACTAAAACTCAGTACCGTGCCTATGGCTTCTTGCACTGCTTTCCAGAATTTCGACATAAATCTTGGATCCCTGTCTGACACAATGTATTTTGGAACCCCATGTAATCTTATGATCTCTTTAATGTACAACCTCGCTAACTTTTCTGGCGAATATTTAACTTTAATAGCTAGGAAATGGGCCGACTTTGTCAGTCTATCAACTATGACCCATATTACATCATATCCTGACGATGTACGAGGTAGTCCTACTATGAAATCCATAGAGATACTATCCCATTTCCATTCAGGAATATTAAGGGGTTGTAAAGATCCTGACGGCTTCTGGTGTTCCGTCTTCACTTTCTGGCACGTAAGGCACTTTTTCACGTACTCAGTGACATCTCGTTTCATACCAGGCCACCAGAACAATGACTTGATGTCTTGATACATCTTGGTCATTCCTGGATGAATCGTATATTTGCTTTTATGTGCCTCATCTAGAATCTGCTTCTTGAGATCATCTACGGGAGGGACATATGATCTTCCTCTGAATTCTATCACTCCCTCTGTTGAGATCTCAAAATCTCTTGTCTCGTTGCCCAAGACTTTAGCTCGAAGGGTCTTTGCTAAAGGATCCCCTCTTTGAGCTTCTTTAATTTGTTTTATTATATCAACAGTTGTACTCTGTACTAATGGTTCATTAGCCACATCATTTGCTGTTAACTGCATATGATAAATAGGACCCCAGTCCCTTATATCTTCTAACAGATCACCCTCTTTGATCATGAGGGTGGCTACCTGCACTACTTTTCTGCTCAAGGCATCAGCCACTACATTGGCCTTTCCCAGATGATACTTGATCTGGTAGTCATAATCTTTCAGCAACCCTATCTATCTTCTTTGTCTCATATTAAGTTCTTTCTGATCTTGCAGGTACTTGAGACTCTTGTGATCACAGAACAATTCTATAGTTGCCCCGTACAGATAATGCCTCCATATCTTCAAGGCATACACTATGGCTGCAAGCTCCAGGTCATGAGTGGGGTAATTCTCCTCGTGAGACTTTAACTGGCGCGAGGTGTAGGCGATAACTCTCCCTTGCTGTATTAGTACACATCCCAATCCCTGTTTGCTAGCATCTGTGTACACTACATATGGTAGTGTCGGATCGGGGATAACTAGTACTAGGGTAGAGGTTAGCCTTCGCTTCAGCTCCTAAAAACTTGCCTCACATTTCTCATCCCATGAGAACTGCTGGTTCTTCCTGGTTAGCTTTGTCAGCGCTTGGGCAATTCTAGAGAAGTCCTGGATAAATCTCCTATAGTAACCTGCCAGCCCTAAGAAACTTCATATCTCTGTAACTGTCTTAGGCTGCTCCCAGTTCAGTACTGATTCAACTTTACTGGGATCTACAGCCACAACTTCATGGTTAATCACATGGCCTAGGAATTTAACTTCCTTTAACCAAAACTCACATTTACTGAGCTTGGCGTAGAGTTGTTTCTCTTTCAGTGTACTTAGCATAATTCTCAAGTGCTGCTCATGCTCTTCTTGAGTTTTGGAGTACACTAGTATGTCATCAATAAAAACTACTACAAACAGATATAAGTATGGTCTAAAAATCCAGTTCATGTAGTCCATGAAAATAGCAAGTGTGTTCGTCAATCCAAATGACATCACTAGGAACTCATAGTGTCCGTATCGGGTCCTAAATGCAGTCTTCGAAACATCTCTCATCTTTATCCGCAGTTGATCTATCGTTGAGAATACCGTTGCTCCTGCCAGTTGATCTAATAGATCATCGATCCGCGGCAAAGGATATTTGTTCTTTATCATCACCTTGTTTAGCTCCCTATAGTCGATGCATAGTCTCAGACTACCGTCTTTCTTTTTCACAAAGAGTATTGGAGCACCCCAGGGAGATACACCTGGTCTTATAAAACCCTTCTCCAACAGCTCCTCGATTTGTCTCTTTAGCTCAACCATTTCATTGGGAGCCATTCGATATAGAGCTTTGGATATTGGTCCTGTCCCCGATACAAGGTCAATCGTGAACTCTGTAACATCCAAACTTTTGGGCCTAGAAGTACTAGAAATAGCCTGAATTGGATAGACTACTAGACCCCTTTTGAGCAGAAGTCCTAAAGATGAGAAAGGAAGGCAAAGCAGTTTCAGGGACTAAACTGCAAAGTAAAAGTTTTAAGGGGCTAAAGTGTAATCAAAGTTAGAGGCTCCAGTAAAGTCTCGAAGGCCCAGAGAGAGAGAAGAGACTAGATACAGGCCAAAGGTTAAGCTAGAAGCCTCAAAGAGAGGATTATATGAAGCTAAGTCCAAGCAGGGACTAAATCGTAAATTCAAAAAGTTATGACCAACAGGAATAAAAATGGAAGAGTACACAGAGAATTCCAAGAAAATCCCAAAAAATGGGAAATAATATTCTAAGGCTCTTCTGTGAAGAGAAAAGATGAAAATACCCCTGAGGCAGCTTCAATGGAATTTATGAGGTTATTACCAGTAAAAAGTATACCATGTGAGGTAATTATTTAAAATAGAAAGAGACCTCAAAAATGTATACAAAAATGAGGTTAAATGGTTGAAAGGTTGTACTAATTTATAAAATTAGTCCCGTAACCAAAAGGCCAGTGGAGTGGCTTTAATAAATTAAAGAGCCGGTTTTGCCGATAAAAGGGCATTTTGGTAAATGAATTTTTATGCAAGGTTTAAAGGAAGTGTTATGGCCTAAGAAAATTCATAGATATTCTCTAGAATTAAAGGGAATTTATGAAGCAGATAGAATAATTTTCTAAGCTCCAGAAGGCCATAAAGGAAGCCGGAGAAACGTGGGCCAAGTAAATTCGGAGGAATTAAGTTTGATCCAACGGCTAGGATCTAATCTCCCATCTCCTCCACCACTTTTATGACACTTGGCATCTTCTAGAAGGCTGAGGTAAGCATGATGCAAGAAGATGATGCAAGGATGATGTAAAAGTCAACTTGAAGTTCCAAAATTGCCCTTACCCTTTCTATTAGCCTTCAAGGGTATTTTGGTCCATTCAAGCCAAATTTTTGGCTATAAATAGGCATTCCCTCCCCTTCATTTTCAGCCAAGCAAGGATCTATAGGGGAAACTCTACCACTCTTGCATCTAGAGAGAGAAAGAGCTATTTCTAGTGAGAGAAAGTCCACCTAAGTTCAAGCTTCAAGATCAAGGTATGTGGTGGCTGTAGCATCTGATTTGATTCCTATTTCAAATTAGTTACTATTCATATATGATTCTGAAATTTTGTACGCTTAAATTACATTCTGTGAGCTTTAAATCCATGGGTAGAATACTTCATTTGGATATGTGTACGATTTATGGTGATTTTTCAAAGTTAGGGTTTGAAATCTGGAAACAGTGTTGGACTTTTGGAAGAGTTTCAAGTTCCGTACAATTCTGGTACTGTTATACGTAGAATTAGTTCCTGAAACTATTTTTCCTTTAAATTTAACTTAATGAGCTTTCAGTGAGACTTGGAAGCACTCAATTTGGAATTTTCTAGATTTAATTATGAATTTTCAAAGTTGAGCAAAAATTCTGGAGTTTCTGCGTGAATAGTACCCGCGAACCAAAATTTTCAGATTTGGTATTCTTGAATCTAAGGCCATCTAAAGTGGTCCTAATTGACAAGAAATGGATCTTAAGGATGGGAAATGATAATATTTATATTAGAAAAGTTAGAAAGAAAACCCTAAGACTAAGAGAAAGGGGTTGAGGTTCAAGAAAGCTAGTCTTGAACTTTATGTAACCTAATGGTCCTAATGGATTGTGTGATCATTATGGTTATGTTTAGGACCTTTGGAACATCCAAGAGGATGTTTGGTCATGTTGACCGAATGCCCACATGGTTGGAAAGTCAAGGGAGTCAAAGGAAAAGTAAGAGGAAAGCTTGAGGTACAAGGTAGTGAACTTACCCTTTATGTGCTTGACATGGTATGCTCATGTGTTGGTTTGTATTTGTTGTTTGAATGATGTTGTGACATGATGATTGTTGCTGGAAATGCTGTTTTTAATATGTTCCCATGGCCATGCATTTTTATACCAAGCATAAAGCATGATGGCATGTCACTAGTTGCCTTAAGTTTATGAAAAACTACATACCATACACTAGCATCCATCTTGTGCATGTATGTGGTAATGTTTGCTACTGAGATTCTCCCGAATCTCACCCCTTCGTAACCAACCATTTAGGTCAATCAATGATGGGCACTAATGGCATGAGAAGCAAGGAGAAGAAGTGGAGAATTATTGATGCTAATGATTGATACTAATATTCAATGTATAATTCTCCTATGTTATAATTATGTTATGAATGCCATGTATTTAATTATAAAGCTTATGGCATGTATAGGAATGTATGAGCATGAATGGGAAAAAGTAAGCCCATGTTAGGTATGCCAAAGAAGTAAAAAGAATTAAAGTAAAGAGATGTTAAGGGATAAAACGTAGGTCATGGAGCAGTTAGCTTTGGGCTTCAGTTTGACCTATCATATGAATGAGTTAAGCTACAAAATTTGGTATACTTATAGTGCACATCCCAAGCTTTAAAATGAGTAGTGAATCACCTCATTTGGATGTGTATACGAAGAGATATGAATTTTCAAAGTTAAGGCAGAGAATCTGGAAAGTCCAGATTTTACCAAACGAATAGTAATCTTAATCCAATAAAATGTATGTTTTCAGTGAGGGTGAGTTCAGTTGAATATTTTTCCCTTAAAAGAGCATTGAAATATCTTTTTTTAGAATTTTGGAACACCTCCATACGATTTTTCTAGAATTAGTTATGATTTTTCAAAGTTTGACCTTTAATCTGAAAACTGGACAGTGAACAGTAATTTTTCAAAAATTAACGTCCAAATTGAAATTTTTAAGTGTAAAACCATCCAACATGGTCTGGAATGGTTCTAAATGAATGCTAAGGTACTATATAAGTAAGGTGTGACAAACTCCACTTCTCGCTCAGGCGGAATTCCACTGATCTCTGTTGGAAATATCTCCAGAAAGTCTTTCACTACCGGTATTTCTTCGATTCCTTCTTCTACCTCTGCTCGAATCGAGAAGAATACGAAATATCCCTGACATCCATGCCGTAAACATCTACTCGCTTCGGCTTCAGTTATGTAATTTAAACTTACTTCTTTTCTAGGGATTTTTTCCTTAGAGGGTAATACTAATGTTTTCTTACCACAATCTAGAAGTATGTTATTGGCAGACAACCAATTCAAACCAATTATCACATCAATATCACGAAAAGGCATGCATATCAAGTCAATGGCAGTGCAGCAATGCTCATAACAGACCACACAATTCAGGCATGCTTTAGAAGTCACAACTTTAGGACTAGTGGGAGTAGAAACAACAATATCATATGGCAAGGTATCAACAGTCAAACCCAATCGCCCAACACAGTCATGTGATATAAAGGAATGGCTAGCACCTGAGTCAAATATGGCATACATAATCAAACATGGCATACATAAGGCAATCATTAACAGTGATCATACCTTGGATCATGTTAGGTGACTTACGAGCCTCTTCCTGTGTAAGGGCAAACACTCTGCCTTGGGTCTATTGTCTCGTCCCTTCTGCCCCTTGTGGACATTCCTTTGAAAAGTGTCCCAGTCTCCTACATCTATAGCACACATTTTGGCCAAATAAACATGGCCTGTCGCCATGATTCTTGCCGTACTTCTCACATTCCTTGGCCTTCCGTGTGATATCAAACCCCTTTGCACGTTTGTTCCCTTTTCTCATCTTTCTGCCAGAGCCAGGCCTCTTCCTCTTCTTATTAACATAAGAGGTTCCTTCTTGACTTGGCCTCGGTAGGGGTCTCTCAGTTCTCAAAGCTACTAGCATCATTCCTCGATGATTTTGACTCGATTCAGTAATACGGCAAACTTCAACTGCCTTATTGAAACTCTCTATCTGTTGAGGCGCCACGACCTCCCTTAGTGTTGGCTTTAATCCTCTGACCAACTTCTCCGTATTCCACCGTTCATCGTTAAGACGTTTTAGATAAGCAGAATAACAGGACAACCGAATGTGCTTTGCTAGGTAGTCATCAAAGGTTTCATTATTCCCCTGCTGCAACACTAGGAACTCAGCTTCCATTTTATCTTGCGCTGGTCGGGGAAAGTACTTCTGGTAGAACCTTTCCTCGAACACCTCCCATGTTACTAGAGTGTTGTTGGCTTATAGTACTAACTCAGTGTTGTTCCACCACTAATCCGCTTCTTTTTCTAGCTTATAGATTGCCATCTCAGCCTTGATCTCAGATGAACATCCCATTACTCGAAAGATCTTCTCCAGTCGGGTAATTCAATCTTCAGCTATTTGTGGTTCTAATGAACCCTTGAATTCTGGTGGATTATGCTTGTAAAATTTTGTAATCCACTGCTGAATATCTCCTTGGTTCTCAGCCAGTCCTGCTTGCTCTTCAAGTACTTGCTGTTGGACTTATGGAGTTGCTTCAGCTTGTGCTTGCTCAGGTTGTCGTAACTGAGCAATCGCTGTTGCTATCGCTGCTACTATAACAACGTCTCTCTCTTCTTGCTGCCGTAACTGTGCCTCTTGTATTTGCTGTACGACTCGTTACTGCTTATCCAGCCTATTCATTACTTGCTGGATAGGATCTCTATGTGGTTCCTCATGAGTGTTTCTTGCTCCTCTTCGTGTTCTTACCATTTGATTCGTTCTTAATTAACTATAGGAGAATAAAGGAATTTCTCAATCGTTTATCGCAAAACATACTTCTCATATTTATATAGCTAACATTTGTACAGCAACAAAAAGGATTATGCAAGGTTCTTAGCAATTAGCCTAACTTATTTACAGCCTAAAAAGTATTCATACCATGTACATCATAAGCCTAATACTAGCCGTGATCAGCTCATAGAAAAGTAGCCCATACAAAAGTCTCTATGGCCTCAACCATCTCCAGGAAGGTACATCTGGGTAGGCATTCACATATCTCGTTGATTCCTTCATCCCATTTCCATGTCCAGGGAACTACATGATACAGGGCTAGGATCTAGTCATTATCCCCCAGGGTACAATCCTCTCTAGTCACCCAATAATAGAGGCTCTTAATATCCTCTAAGAACCTCAAGTACACATCAACCTCTTGGTGCTCATAAGGCTTAATGAAATAACTCCTAAACTGGAACTCCTGTACTAGCTGAGCAAGGCACTGAAACTCTTTCTTAATCTCGGGTAGAGGGATCTGACTTGGACCTGCTCCATCATCACTGGGTCTCCTAATGATTGCTGGTACATTATTAGAGACAACTGTGGCTGTGTCTCTCTCTGGAGCCTTCCCCTTGAAACTGAAGTAATCTACATGGATAGTTGGGAATTTAGTGCTACGCTCTCTGTACCTCTCAATATCCTCGTACCACCATGTCTCATCGTACCACCATGGATATGGCTCACCGAGCATGACCTTGCTAATGGTCTCTCTTGATTTTTCACTTCCACTATCACAGATAGCCATCACCTAAGCTTTCTGTAATCCTAATGACCAAATAAACTTATTAATGAATAGTGTAAAATGTTTTCTTCAAAATCCAGAGTATAAAAATTTAAAATTTAAAATTTGTTTTGGTTGCCAGAACCATTTGCTCTGATACCAAAAATATAACACCTTATATTTATACCAAACAACTTATCTTGCGGAAGCATTTGGAATCACTTTTGAAGGCTATAAATGATGAAAAATCAAGTTTGAAAATTTTCATTTACGGGTTACTATTCATTGTCACCTTAAAATGTGACAAACTTCGAAAATTCATAACTAATTGTAAAAAAATTAAAATTGAGTGATTCTAAGTTCTACAGAAAGCTTATTGGATACAATTTTGAGGAAAAATAGTTTTTGGACTGATTGCCTTGGAATTCAAGCCCAATTTTCTCTGAAAAAGTTACTGTTCATTTGGTCATTTTCGGATTTTACTTGATTTTTGCCTAACTTTGGAAAGGCAAAACTTTCCGCTCGGTTATCAGAATCAGGCAAACTACCCCTCATTTTAAAGAGAAAAATAAGATCTCTTTGCTCGCCAAATTTCAAAACCTAACTCACTCGTTTACTCAAATGGTTATTGGTCAAACTTTAATCCCTTTTAGTGGACTTTTATCCCCTTGGAAGGGTAACTTAACTTAATTGACCACTTAACATCATAGCATACTCTCCTTAGCTATATTAGCTATTTCTAATCATGCTTGGACTATTCTACTCATGCTTGTATACCTCTAACCTTAATCATACTATTGGAAACATAAAGCATGCTTCATATTACATTCCTCCAAAATAGAAAGGTTCAAAGCCATATAAAGTTACTATGGCTTACTACCTCTTCAAGTAAGAGCCAACTCCTTTCCTTTACCCTTGGATGTTGAAGGCCCTAGGGTTTGTTTAAATATTCGGATAAGATTCTTGGGGAATCTTAGTAGCAATTGCATACATTATCAAGGTCACACAATACATTGTAAATCAAGCTACATGCATGCATACTTTAAATTTATGTTCATGCTATGGCAAGGACATATCATCATAAACATTCATGGCACTCAACATAGCATAAGCCAAGGCATAATTTGCATGGAGGCAACATCATATAACATAACATTCTCATCCACCTCATAGCATAACAGGTTAGCAAAACACATAGCCATAATCATCCAAGGTAAGGTGACACTCTAATATAATGAATTGCAAAAGCTACCTTGATTGCTTTCCTTCCTCTTGAATTCTTTCCTCTTGATTAGATCCTTGTCCCTTTGTTGTGTATAGCCTATTAGGCAACCAATGACACAACATTAAGTATTATTATAACTTCATAACTTAACATAACCCCTTAAACCCCTTTTTCTTGATTTTTAGGGTTTATTTTTCTAGCTTTGATTCTTGAACTTTCTTGGGCTTTTCCTATATAATTTTTCATGTAGAATCCATTTATCATATTAGTTTTATGAAAATCCAATCCCTTCCCATTGACTTAGCTTGGCCGAACCATATATATATTTGTAGGGAAAAGGATTTTCAACCAAACTAACATGTAACCACTTAATCTTTAACCTTTAACCATGCTTAATCTTCATCTAAACCATTCCTTATCATTTTGATAAAATTTGGGCAGCACTTCCCCTTAGAAAAATGACTTTCTATCATCATTAAAATAGCCTAAAACTAACATACCATCATTATAACTTGAAATGGAAGAGTTTTAGAAGCTTACCTTGCTTCCAAATAACTTTCTCTCACTAGAATTCTTCTCTTTCTCTCTCTACATGAAAATTTGCAAGAGGTTTCCTACTTGAAAGGTCTTGCATGAAATGAACATGTGAGGGGGTATTTATAGGTTTCATATTTCACTAATTCCACATATGCCCTTCTTGCATAAGACTTAATCTTAGCCCTCCAATTTTTACCTCTTTCCACATGTACAAATCTTAGGCTATGTAGCTTAGTATGTTGACACTTGGATGATGAGTCATTAGGGCTTATGTCATCTCTTCTTATCCATTAAGATTAATTAGGCTCTAATCAAGGTTTACTCTCTTAATCCCTTGATTAACTTGGCTAATCACCCTTCTAGAAACTTTTGACTTTCCAAAAGTAGATGGTTGAATCCTAGCCATCCAATGAACTTTTGGAAGGTCTTTACTTAAAGAAATGAACACTACTCTCAGATTCAATACAATCTATCATCCTATGATGATGGGCAGACACAGAGAATGATTTAGATGTTAGAAGATATGCTACACGCATATGTGCTTAATTTCGGTGGTAACTAGGATACGTACTTACTCTAAGCTAAATTCGGTTAAGATAACCATTTCCATTTAGTATCTGAATGGCGCCATATGAAGCACTCTATGAAAGGAAGTGTAGATCTCCCTTGTATTGGATAGAGCTCAATGAAAAAAGTAAGTATGGTCCTAATTTAGTGGATCAGACTTCCCAATAGATTAAAGTTATTCAGCAAAGACGTCTAGCAGCTCAAAGTAGACAAAAGAGTTACTTAGATATTAAAGGAGTTAAAGATTGAGGTTGGTGATTAAAATGTAACCAACAACGAAAGTCAGTCAATTCCTAAAGATTAAGAAGTTAAGTTCAAACTACGGTGGATCGTTTCAAATTTTGTCCAAGACTGGACTAGTAGAGTGACCCTTCCCCTGAATGTAAGTCAAATTCATGATGTCTTCCATATCTTTTAATGAAATAAGTACTATCTAGACCTGACACATGTCATAAGCTATGATGACATTGTGATCCAAGACAACCCATCTTTTAAGATCAGACTAGAGCGAATCATTCATTAGAAAGTTGAACAACTGAGAAACAGGCAGTTTTTGCTAGTTGAGGTTGTCTGGAAAGGTCTTATACTGGAAGAAGCTATGAGAGAGATGGAAACTGAGATAAAGGAAAATTATTCTGAGCTTTTCCAATAAGATACGCTTTAAATTTCAAGGACGAAATTTATTTTGGGGGGGAGAAATGTCACATCCAGTAATATGGCATTTAGAAATAGAGATATTCTTAAATATTTAAAGGGCAAAAAGGATAAGGAGAAATGAAAGATTTATGGTGGAAAATAATTGTTATAATTTTCCATGTCGATTATGAAAAGTTTGACTAATTAAGGAAAATTGCTCAAGAATAATTATGGAAAAATATTTTCAAGCCTCAGAAAATTAAGAAAAAATAAGGACAATGTTCCTTGAGAATTATATGGGGTTATAAAATTAGTTTTATGACCAAATTGCCCTTAAAGAAATTACAAAGGAATTTAAAGGCGATTTAAGTTATTTTAAGGCCTTTTATTTGGAAATTCCAAATAAACAATTAGAAGGAGAATAAAATCCCAAGAAAATTCCTATAATATCCCAAAGAATTATAAAAGATTATGGAATTAAAAGAAGACCTTCAAGTATCTAAGATTTTTCCCAATTCCTTTAAAAAGTGAAAAAATCACTAAAGAGAAGGAAATTAGTTTTCCCTTTTATTTAATTATTGGGAAATTAAATTTGAGACAAAGAGGGTAACTTGGAAAGATAAAAATGAGGAGAATAATTTATGGATCTGACAGAAAATAATGACAGAGGCCAGAGCACTGTAATTATAGAAAAGAAGTTAAACCAAGAGTAAAAGTGCATCGATAAAGTAAAGACTAGAGTCTTGCACTTTACTTGGCCCACAAGTTGCCACTTGTCAAGCCACCAATGGAGAGGATTTGAAGTTGCCAAATGTCAAGCCTTGATTGGAGAGGATCTTGACTTTTGAAATTAATTTCAATTGGCATTAAATTAATTAGGAGAGAGGTTACAAGAGGGAATAGGGAGATGACACTTGGCAAATCATTAATGTTGGTTGGTGAGATATTTTTTGGCCTTAATCAACACACTCCTCCCCTTATTTTCAGATCACCATTCGGCCAAGGAAGAAAGAAGAGAGAAAAAAGAGAGTTTGAAGTGGAAACAAGAAGAAATCAACCACTTTGGATCAAGTAAGCTTGGAGTTAAGGTTAGTAGATGATTGTATGTCATTCCTTGCTTGATTCTCTTGAGTTTGATGGTTGAAAATTCTGGTTTTCCTCTTTGTTTGGTGTTGGCTGAATTGGTTAATGTTATGGGAGGGAAGTTTTGTTGCAAAACATAGTTAGAACACTATGATTTAAGATGGTTTCAAGTGATTGGATGTTGATTTGAAGAGATTTCTTTGATGCTACTCAAATGGTACTATTTGGCCAAGACCAAAAATGAATCTTAGAATTTGTTTTTCAAAGTTTTGAGGCTTCCATTGTGTTCAAAATGGAAAATAGTGTAGGGTAAACCTAAAGAACAAGTGTTGGAAGCCATAAAATCAAAGTTGTAATTTTTGGAAAATGAACCATAGTGGTTTGGCCAAGCTGAAACTAGAAGAGGAAGTTTTATTTTCTTAAATCTAAGTAGATATTTGGAATCTACAAGAAATATCATGTAGAAATGAGTCAAGAGAGAATTTTTAGGGTTAAGGAAATAAACTCTAAAAATTCAAGAACAAAGATGGAAGCTTTAAGGGGTTTAGAAGTTACTTGAATTATGTTGTTAATTTTATATGGAATGGTTGGTAACCTTGCTGCCCTTTTTGTGATATATCATGATTAGGGTTTGTTAATTGTGGAGAAGAGGAAGAAGGTCAAAGAATCAAGAGCATTGGATTAAGGTAGTAAGATTTAATTGACCTTAATGTTGAGTGTTGCATTGATTGCTATGCAATTTCATGTGCTATTACGTGGTTGAACTAAATGATGATGATGATGATGATTGTGTAGCTATACTCCTTGCTTTATGTGCCATGGCTATTGCATGTTAGAGTGCTACATGTATGAAGTAAAGTAGTTCCCTATTAATAGCAAAAGTTGGAATGCTTGTAATTGATGCATGTTGATGTTTTGGTTGATTGATCTTGCTACTGGGATTTTATTGAAATCTCATCCCCCATATGTAATCTAATATTTTAGGGACTAAATCATCAAAAGAGAGGCTGCAAATCCAAGGATAAATATGGTGATGAACCATGAGGAAATATTTATATTTGGTTGTGTATAAATATGTATGGTTGGAGCTATAATCCCTAAGCAGGATGCTAAGTTAGAGCCATGTTTTATTAAGTTATCGAAGGAATCTATGCACAAAATTTGATATGGTTAAATTTGACATCATGAGCTTCAAATCAATAGGCAGTACATTAAAAATGGCTAACTACATGATTTTTAATGATTTTTCAAAGTTAAGGTTCAGAATCTGGAAAAAGATTTTTGCCTAATGGACAGAGGTGACTTTCACAAAAACTTGACACTTTTTTAAATGGAATTGATTCATAAGATTATTTTTCCTTGAAATAAAACTCAAATAGATTTTTATAAAATTTTGAAACACTCTATTTTGATTTTTCTAGATTAAGTTATGAATTTTTGAAATTGAGCCAGAAAACTGGATTTTTACCCGATGAATAGTAAAAATACGAAAATCAGCATTTTTCATGGATTTTTTAGCCCAAGACCATCCAATGTGGTCTAAAATGATTTTAATTAAACCCTAAGTGGATCCGATAGTAAGGTGTAACATGTCTCATGAAGATACTACCTTAATATCTAAGAGTTATTGTGTTTGTTTGTCTTGACCAGAATCCTTGTTTGCAGCGATGGAAGTTACCACCTCCTTTAGTAATCACTCTGTATTCGTCCATCGCCACTAATTACTGTTGGAAATTGTGCCCTAGGGGCCAATCATTGTGTTATGAACATTGTTGATTTATGAATTTCTTAATTATGTTATCATATTATTTGCATGTTTACTGTGATGACTATCCTTGGATAACTCATGATTTTATCCTAAATGTCCCTGGTCGGTCATCTATGTGGGAGCAGAGATGAATTAAGACTAGTATGACTTTGAAGATGTATAGAGATATAAATCAAAGTCATAGCCACATGTAAGAGTACAAGGTCTTGGACCGACCCGCTATGAGAGAGCTGTATAGGTTAAGTCATAAGCTACTCTCATATACAAACCATGTCACTATACCCTTTGACTTGAGATCATCATGGATTCCTACATGAGAAACGCTCAGCTTTGACCTAGTCAAAAGTCACTTTTGACCGAGTGATCATAAAGACTATGTTCAGGCTTAGTGGTTTTTCATATGGAGGAATGTGAATGGTCAAGATGGAATTTGTCCCTCACATTCGTAGAGAGATATTACTGGGCCCTCGATGAGTGAGTCTGAGAAATGTATGGCCATACTATAATGGAAAGGTAGTTCCATTTCTATACTCAGACTACTCAGGGATCGAGAAAGTAACGGTCAGGAATAGGAGGATGACGTTCTCCATGCCTCATCCATGACTAAAATGTCATGTGACAAAAGGGACGTGATATGGTTGTATGAAAGGTTACATCGTTCATCGATCCTCATATGATTTGGGTAGTCGTGATGTCTTGCTAGAGATCGCTTACGACTTGTGAGCCATTATAGTAAATGGCCCACTGCCAACTACATATGGGCCTACAGGGTCGCACACAAAATAGCCCAACACGAGCCATGATATCTAGATTCATTGAATCTAAGATATGTGCAGATTCAATGAATAATCTAGGGTGGACATATATATATATAAATTTGCATATATATATATATTATATAATATAAGAAATATTTATAAGATTTGATTTATAAGGATAAATTAAATCTCTATCACTTTTAAATTTGAAATTTAGATTGATATGATATCTTAGATTTGATTTATTGGGATAAATTAAATCTATATCAATTCTAGATTGATATGGTATAATATAATTGAAGGGAATTGAAAGACGCACAACAGAATAAACTTTAAAATTTTCAATCCCTTACCCGGATCTACCGATTGTGTCTAAGTCAAGTAGTAAGAAGCATTACCTTCGATGTTCGGTTTCTTGGTGACTCGGGGATTCCGCTGTTCAGGATGCCTCTGCTCGCCTCTTTTATCGCTCGAAGTCGACAACTCCGGTTGGCTTCCTCTACCGGTATCCACACGAACAACTCTCTTATCACGAACAACGTGCTAGCGCCTTTAGTCCGTCTAGGGTTTATTTTCGAAGAAACTGTCCTCCTCTCTCTATTTTTGGCCGTCTCTTATCTGCAAGCTTTCGCCCTCTCACACCCAAAACCCTAGCTCCTAATATCAAATATATAGGATGCTATAGGTATTATGAATGATATTTAATTTTGAAATTAATCCTAAATTAATTCCGAAATTAATGCAATATCAAATATTGCCTAATCAGATAAGAGAACAATTACATAAATATGGTTTATATTAAATCCGTCTCACAGATTTAATTCACCTATTTATTTAATTCAAAATAAAGATATGACAGAATTAATTTATATAGATTTAATTTATCCTTATAAATTAAATCTAACAATTAATATCTCTTATATTTATATAATATGTATATATATATATACGAATTTATATATATATACACGTCCACCCTATATTATTCATTGAATCTGGATATCATAACTCGTGTTGGGCTATTTTGTGTGCGACCCTGTAGGCCCATATGAAGTTGGCAGTGGGCCATTAACTATAATGACTCACAAGTCGTAAGCGGTCTCTAGCAAGACATCACGACTACCCAAATCATATGAGGATCGTTGAACGATGTAACCTTTCATACAACCATATCACGTCCCTTTTGTCACACGACATTATGGTCATGGATGAGGCATGGAGAACGTCATCCTCCTATTCATGACCGTTACTTTCTCTATCCCTAAGTAGTCTGAGTGTAGAAACGGAACTACCTTTCCATTATAGTATGGCCATACATTTCTCAGACTCACTCATCGAGGGGCCCAGTAATATCTCTCTACGAATGTGAGGGACAAATTCCTTCTTGACCATTCACATTCCTCCGCATGAAAAACCACTAAGCCTGAACATAGTCTTTATGATCACTCGGTCAAAAGTGACTTTTGACTAGGTCAAAGCTGAGCGTTTCTCATGTAGGAATCCATGATGATCTCAGGTCAAAGGGCACAGTGACATGGTTTGTATATGAGAGAAGCTTATGACTTAACCCATGCAGCTCTCTCATAGCGGGTCGGTCTAACACCTTGTACTCTTACGTGTGCCTATGACTTTGATTTATATCTCTATATATCTTCAAAGTCATACTAGTCTTATTTCATCTCTGCTCCCACATAGATGACCGACCTGGGACATTTAGGATAAACCATGAGTTATCCAAGGATAGTCATCACAGTAAACATGCAAATAATATGATAACATAATTAATAAATTCATAAATCAACAATGTTCATAGGATAATGATTGGCCCCTAGGGCACAATTTCCAACAATAATATCTCAAATTTGATTTATTAGAATAAATCAAATATAATTATGTCATATCTTTATTTTGAATTAAATGAATAGGTGAATTAAATCTATGGGACGGATTTAATGTAAACCATATTTATTTAATTGATTTCTTATTAGATTATGCAATATATGATATTGTATTAATTTAGGATTAATTCTGAAATCTAATATCCTTCATAATGCTGATAGCATCCTATATATTTGATATTTAGGAGCTAGGGTTTTAGGTGTGTAAGAGTGCAAAAGGTTTGCAGATAAGAAACGGCCAAAATAGAAACGACGAGGACGGATTCTCGGAAAAGCCCTAGAAGGACAAGAGGCGCTAGCACATCGTTCGTGATTGGAACGTTGTTCGTGTGGATACCGGTAGAGGAAGCCGATCTGAGTTGTCGACTTCTCACAATCGAAAGGAGAGCATAGGCATCCCGAACATCGGAATCCCTGAGCCACCAATGATTCGAATACCGTAGGTAACACCTCTTACTACTTGACTTAAACACAATCAGTAGATCCGGGTAAGGGATTGGAAAATTTTAAAGTTATTTTTCCGCTACGTGTCTTTCAATTCCTTACAATTACCTTAGTTTATCATGATGAAACACACTTTTCTCTTAACCTCTGCTAGTCTTACGTAGCTTTATTCATCGTACCATTGCTTGTCTGGGCTTCTGTTATGAAGTTTAACTTAACTTCCAAATTTTACTCCATTTCTCTTAGGGGTAATGTAACATCCCAAATTTTGGCTCATAGATACAAGTAATAGCACAAGGAAAGGATGATTACTAAGTCCAATGCAACGAAAGTCCCAGAGATCTCTCGGAAGAAAAAAGAGATTTTCCAAGGGTAAATGTGTAAAACAATAGTGTTCGGGGACTAGAGAATGACGAACTGGAAATAACTAAGGGCCAAAGGTTATGCCAGAAACTTGCAACAGATGGTTCCGAAGGTTAGGCCTAAGGAGGGACTAAATTGCAACGAAAAGATTCCTAGGCCAAGTAGGGACCTAATTGTGAATAATAAAAATTCTGGTCGATCAATGTTTGAAGTTATCGAAAATGGCCTAAATGTTTCAGAAAAATTCCAGAAAAATGCGAATAGGATCCCAGAGTCAATATAAGGCTAGAAATGACGAAAATGCCCTAAAGTCATTTTAGGTTTTTGAGCAATTTGAGATAGTAACTCAAATTGAATTATTTAAGGTAAGAGACGGCCTCAAATAATCAGGAAAAACTGGGGAATAGTAGTTGAGGAATTTACACAGATTGTAAAATTAATTCCAGCCTAGAAACTGACAAGGTTAGCTTTAATTGAATTTAAAGCCTATTTATACCCTATCCGGGGAAAGTCAAATTTCCTGTCTATGGTTTGACTTTTGACCCGAGAAAAATTAGAGGAATACCATGTGATGAAAGGGAAAGAATGAAACCCAGAGACAGATCAACAGAGTTACGAGCCGATGAGAAAGAATTCGACAAAATCGACTCCGATTGAATATTAATTATTAATATTTTGGAGAAATGAGAAAGAAGAATGATTCCCCTATGAATGTATTAGAAGAGTATGGGAATGTATTTTGAAGATGAAAAATGTGCTAAACTATGTCCCAGAGGTATCGGGTAAGTCAGGACCCGAGAAAGTACCTATTATGATGTAAACCGGTAAGATAGGTGGAGGAATATTTTTGGATGAATTTATGCACGAATTTTGTATGATTTTTCTCCCTATCATATTGCCATAGGGGCATGAGAATATGTGTGGAAATGTGTAAAAAGATTAAGGACATCTTAGGATTAAAGAAAGGATTTTAAGTAAGGTGATTAAGAAGTTTAATCAAGGTAATTAAGAAAGTTAACCATGGTTAAGTTAATTAACCATGATGACATAAGCCTAAGATATTTAGCAAGATTTCTTGATGAAGAAGCCAAGATCAAGGGCTAGGATTAATTTGAAAATCAAGGGCCAAGATCTAATCTTGCAAAATAAGATCAATGGCTAGGATTTGTCAAGACTTTTTATAAAAATCTTCTCTCCCTCCCTTATGATATTTTCGTCCACCATGAGAGAGAGGAGAGGGAAAATGAAATGGAGAGAGGAAGAAGGAGAAGAGGAAGAACTCATGATCCTAAGGCCATCCAAGCTTCAAATCAAGGTATGTTCATGGATTTTGATCTAGTTTCTACCTCCCTTGGTATTTTTGAGCTTAGATGTTGGTTTGGTTGGGTTTTTCATGGTTGAAACCTAGGGGGGAGGTGCTGCACGAAATTGTTCAGAATGGGAGAAGATGAAATTAAAGTCATAAACATGTTTAAAGGCTTGAAAACAACAAGAATCAATTGGTTTGATATTGATTCTTCAAGAAATCCAACTTCCCCTTTCATTTGTGTATGATTTTGCCATGGCTGGTTCTTTATGTTAGGTCTGGAATTTGATGATTTTGATGCTTCCAATGAGTTTAAATGATGATTTTGTGTAGGGATATATGTAGAAAACATGTTTGGAAGCATTAGAATTGAAAATGGAAATTTTGGACCTAAGGCACCTATGTTTCGGCCAAACCAGAACAAGGGGGAAGGAGTTGGATTTTGATTGTTTTGAATTTGGAAATGGATTCTACATGCAAAATTATGTGGGAATAGCATGTGGAATCAATTTTAGAATGATTGGAAATAAATCTCAAAAATTAGAAACAGAGTGTAATCAAGTAAGAGCCAAGTATGGAATAGGTTGATAACTTGGTCCTAATTGATGTTTCACGTAATGTGTTGATGTGTTTAGGGCCTTGGAACATCCAAGGGGATGTCTTGTTTATGTCAACCAAAGGCTCAAACACTTGGAAGGTTAGGGGAAGCAAACGGAAAGCAAGAGGGAAGCTATGTTACAAGGTAGTGAACTTACCTATTTTGTGTGCTTGATATGTATGCTTGCATGATGTTATTATGTTGCCATGATGTGACTAAGTTATGATGAAATGTTGCAAAGTTATGTTTGCAATTTTATGTTATGTTTTGCCTTGGCAATATGTTATGAAAGCATGAAATGCTTTAGCTTACTTTCCATGGCATTCCTATGATGATGTTGTGATAACATGTCGTGCATTTGCATTATGTCTTGCATGCTTATGGGTAGTGGTTGCTATTGAGATTCTCCCGAATCTCACCCTCTCTTAACAACCCCTAATAGGTATCAAGGGCATGGAGGAAAAGTCAAGGATGAGGAATGCAGGATTGATGGAAGAAGTCAAGAACATGTTATGGTCTTATAACATGTTAAGTTATAACATAGTTTATCAATTTATGTTTGATATGCCATGTATGTGGAATGATGATATTAAATGTTCATTATATGTAAAATGGTATGGGGTTATGTATGGAGATATTATGTGGATTTATAGCATGACAAGAGGTGGAGAATTAAATTGTTAATAAAGATTGAATTAAGTTGAAGGGATAGAATGTCCCTAAATAAGTCACGAATTGGTGCCAATGATGAGGCAGATCAAATGAATGAATTTAGCCATGAAATTTGGTGACTATATAGGACACATCCTAAGCTTTAAAACAAGTGGTAAATCACAAAAAATGGATGTGTATGCTAAGAAATATGGCTGTTCAAAGTCAGGACAGGATTTCTGGAAAGTACTGTTTCGATCACTTGAACAGTAATATTTAACGAATAAACTGTACTAATTGGCAAGGTTTGAGCCTTGAAAGTTATTTTTCCCTTGTAGAAGATTGAAAGAGCTTTAAGTGAAAATTGGAATCGCTCTGTTCTGATTTTTATAGAATTAGTTATGATTTTTCAAAGTTGGACCTGAAATCTGTAGTTTAAACAGTGAAAAGTAACCCGAGTAATTATGTTGAAAATTTTAATCCACGGGCTTGTACTTTGACCGGCTTGAACCATAACGCTTACAAATGCGTACTCTGAGGGGTTAAAGGTAGGATGTTTCAGGTAAGATGTCACAACTTACTTATATAATATCTTAGAACCCATTTAGAATCCTTTTTGACCACATTGGATGGTCTTGAGCTCAAAATCTCCTTTAGGACGTTACTTTTTCGAAATTACTGTTCACTGTGCAAATTTCAGATTACAGGTCCAAGTTTGAAAAAGCATAACTAATTCTACAAAAATCATATGGAGGTGTTCCAAAATTATACAGAAAGCTCTTTCAATGATCTTTAAGGGAAAAATATCCAATTGTACTTATTCTTGCCCAATTCATATAGTTTATTGGATAACGATTACTATTTATTTGGTAAAATCTGGACATTCCAGATTCTATGCCTAAACTTTGAAAATTCATATCTTCTTATGTACACATCCAATTGAGGTGATATACATCTCATTTTAAAGCTTGGGATGTGTAATATGAGTCTATCAAATCTTGTGACTTAACTCATTCATTTGATTAGTCAAACTGGAGCTACAAACTCACTGCTCTAGGACCTACGTTTTATCCCTTAACATCTCTTTACTTTAATTCTTTTTATTTCTTGGGCATACATAACATGGGCTTGCTCTTTCCCATTCATACTCATGCACTTTTATTCATGCCATAAACATTGTAATTAATTACATGGCATCATTGACATCCATAACAATAATTACATAACAAGAGAATTACATATTGAATGATAATAACATTCATTAACATCAACAATTCTCCACTTTCTTCTCCTTGCTTCTCATGCCATTATTGCCCATTGATGATTGACCTAAATGGTTGGTTAGGGAGGGGTGAGATTCGGGAGAATCTCAGTAGCAAACAATACCATATTAATCATGCTAGATGGATGCTAATGCACTAACGTAACTTGTTTATTCTCTTGTTAATTAGTGACATATTAGCATGCTCAAAGTTAACTTCTTGATGCATGGCCATGGACACATAATCTACTCATCATGGATAGGAATTACAGTAGCCAAAACATATCACAATAACATTCAATAACATGTACACGGTAACACACAAGCATACAACATCAAGCAATGACAATAGGTAAGTTCACTACCTTGCAAAAATACCAAAAATATAGTAGCTTAGGTTTATTTCCATCATATATAGTTTAGTTACAATTCAATTTAATCCCAAAAGCCCAAAACCCCATTTCAT
Organism: Neltuma alba; assembly: GCF_004799145.2. Classification (NCBI taxonomy): domain Eukaryota; kingdom Viridiplantae; phylum Streptophyta; class Magnoliopsida; order Fabales; family Fabaceae; genus Neltuma; species Neltuma alba. The sequence goes on from NW_021635203.1 coordinate 1,704,726, forward strand.
TGGATTGCATGGCATTTAGTCTGGCTTAGGTCATCAATAAAGGCTCCCAAAAGTGAACACGACCTGAGTTACATCATTATACTGCAATCCTTGCAATTTGTAAATTTCTTGCATTTGACCCTAAGGCATAACGACACGGTCGAATCACCTATTATTTCTTACCATGGCCAAATGGGTATACCCTAGGGTTCAAAGTTTCATTTTCAATTTTAATGCTTCTAAACACATATTCTTCGCATATTCCCAAACAATTTCACCTCCCAAACTCATGAGAAGCATCAAATTAACAAAAATCAAACCCTAGCTTAATGAACCCTAGTGGGTAAATTGAACTCCTTGGTTTCACAAGTTAGAATTCTTTCCAAAACAAAGTTTAAACACCATGATCCAAGTATTTTCTACCTTCTAATCCACAAACAAACTTTAAATCATCCATAGTTCAACATATACCAAATTGGACAGTATCAAATCCTAACTATTTCATGCTTCAAACTCCATCAAGACTACATTTTAAATCATCAAACTACTAGGTATCTTAATCTAGAAGAAAAATCTAAGCTTTTACCTTGATCTGACACTGGATTTAGCCTAAGATTAGCTCGACCTTCTTCTTCTCTTCTTTCTTCCTTGGTTCGCCAAAAATTCTCTCTTTCTTTTACTCTTTAGCTTGGCCAAAAATAACACATAGGAGGAGGGGTGGTCATATTTATAAAATAGCCAAAATTCACCTCTTAGTAACTCTTCCATTTGCCATAAGATTTAACCCATAACACATGGCATCATCTTCGTCCATTCTTCTTCATGATCCTGCCACATACACCCTCTTACGTGTCCCTTAAGTGAATGTAAGATGCCAACTCAGTAGACACCTAATCCACCATATGCAAGAATTACCCTTTTTATTCAATAATTCATTCTTCCAAGTGTACCCTTCAACAATTTGTATTATTCCAATTAGGTTCTTCTCCTCTCAAGTTGGCACCATATCCACTAGAAAAATAGGAAGAAATTTTGTCTCACTAAGCTTATACTCATTACGCTGTATAATCTCCCATTACCGGTTGAATTTTTCTTGGAGCCTGTTAAATCCACTACTTTCAAAACTTTATTTCTTTATGTCAATAACCTCATTTTAACGAGGAGTGATTCCCCTAATTTTCTCAAATTTTATTTCAACCTCTATCTCTTTAAATTGAATTTTTCTCAAAATCAACATTCTACCTATAAAAATTAAGCTTTAAATATTTTTAAAGCTATCCTCTACATATCTATAGACCAGAAATAATTTTAAAATTCATAATAATTCCATAAATAATTTGTCTAAATGTTTCAAGAATTATTGAGCCCCCTAAGTATTTTAAATAATTTAATTTGTCCAATTTTTCTTTAATTAGCTAAAATTCTAAGAAAATACTGAAAAATCCAAAATAAATTATTTTTATTCTGTTTTCATCTTTCAGGCCTCAAATACTATTCTACACCCTTTATTCTATTTTTTGTGGTTTTTTGGGAATTTTATGTGTACCTTCCTAATCTAATCAATATGACTGGGTATTTTGAAAATAATAGTCCGGTCCTTGATCTGATCTCAGTTTAAAGGTTGTTCCATCTATGTTCCTAGTACACTACCTGACCCTTGGTCAATATTAATTTCCTCATTTCCTTATTTGAAATTAACAGGGTATGACATATAGGACCCAGAAGGAGATTATATTAGGTCAGGATTCGAGGTTTAACTCAAACGTAGAAGGCAATGTAAAGGGCTTTTGGGACAAAGTTAAAATTTAGTACTCCTCCGGTCCTTATTATAAGACCCCATTTGACTTTTTATTTGGTCCTAATTATAAGACCCCAATCCATTTTATTACTTATATTTATGTATTTTTTTCTAAGATGATCCTTCTAATAATGATAGTTTTAGCCAATATACTTAATTAGCAAGGATATTTTAGGAATGACAACTCTTATTTATTATAAATAACCAACTTAATTTACTTCCTTAATCTCCTCAAATAAGTCAATTGGGTCTTATAATTAGGACCGGAGGAGTACTATCTATCATCCTTAGACTAATAGACAAATTGAGAGAAGCATCTAAACCCTTGAGGATAAGTTAAGAGCTTACACTATCGAGCTTCTAAGTAGTTGGGATTAACACCTCCTTTTTATAGAGTTTGCCTACAACAATAGTTACCATTCGAGCATTCAGATGGCACCTTATGAGGCATTGTAACATCTCAAGTTTCAAGCCCAGAAGTGTAAGAAATAGCCTGAAATGGGCAGGCTATGAGACCCATTTTTTTAGGAGTTCCAATAGTTCCCAGGAAGGACAAAAGGATTCCTAGCCACTAAATTACAAAGTAAGAGTTGTTTGGAACCGAGACACAAGGAAGATAGACACTCTAATGAAGTCTCGAGGGTCTAGTATGATAAATAAGGGTGAATATAAGCCAAAGGTCATACTAGAAACCTTAGAGGATGATTCTTAAGGCTAAACCCTAGCAAGGACCTAATTGTAATTTTGAAAAGTTTCGTGACAGAAAGGGTAATAATGGAAAGCATGCCCAAAATTCTAAAAAAAATCTTAGAAAATAGGAAATCAGGTATAAAGGCCTATTTGATGTTGAAAATGATGAAAATACCCCCAAAATGTATTTTAAGGAATTTTTAGTAAATTGGCTAATTGTGGGAATTCTGGCTAATTAAGAAAAAATTAGTTAGTATTGATTATTTAAAATATGAGAAGGCCTTAAATAATTAGACATAAATGGGAATTAATTATTTGAGAAATTATGTAAGATTATAAAATTATCCCTGACCCTTGAAAGAAAAGAGGTTGGCTTTAGAATAATTGAAAGCTGAATTCTATAAAGAGGGGGGTATCCCGAAAAAGTCAAAATAGACTGCTTACAAGTCAAAGTTTGACTTGAAAAAAATTTAAAAAATTTCTCGTGATAAAAAGAAGTTAGTAGTGCCCAAAGACAGATTTTAAGAGTCATGGACCGATATGAAGAATTTGGTCAAATTTACTCTAAAATAAATATTATTAAATGTTTAATGGGAAATAAAGGGGAAATGTTTATTTCTCCATGTGTATACATATATAATGCCATGTAAAGTTAATTATGATGAGAAAAGAGTGGTAGAACATATACAAGTGATATCAGGTAAGTCAAGACCTGAAAAAGTACCCGATACTATGTAGAATTGTGAAATAGGTAGAGGAATAGCCAACAGTATAATTATGCATGAATTTTTCTTTATTTTCCTCCCTATTTTGATGATAATTTGATAAGGGGACAATGTTCTACCTTACTACTAGAATGACTTAAAGTTCAGTCAGAACTATTTTAGACTATGTTGGACGGTCTTGAGCTCAAAAATCTCTATTAGGATGTTACTTTTCGGATTTACTGTTCACTGCACATTTTTTAGATTTCAGGTCTAATTTTGAAAAATCATAACTAATTCTAGAAAAATTGTTTGGATGTGTTCCAAAATTCTACGGAAAGATCTTTCAATGCTCTTTAAGGAAAAAATCCAATTGGACTTATTCTTGCCCAATTCATACAGTTTATTGGATAAAGATTACTGTTCATTTGGTAAAATTTGGAACTTCCAGATTCTATGCCTCAAATTTGAAAATTTGTATCTCCTTGTGTACACATCCAATTAAGGTGATATACTTCTCATTTTAAAACTTAAGATGTGTACTATAAGTTTGCCAAATTTGGTGGCTTAACTCGTTCACTTGGTAGGCCAAATTTAAGCTCAAAACTAACTGCTCCAAGACCTATGTTTTATCCTTTCACCTTTGTTTGCTTTAATTCTTTTTATTTCTTTGGCATACATAACTTGGGTTTATTCTTTCCTATTCATACTCATGTATTTTTATACATGTCATAAGCATTCTATGCACAAAAATTGCATCAAGGCATCCATAAACATAATTTATAACATAGGAGAATTATACATTAAACATTAATCTCATTTATTAACATCAATAATTCTCTGCTTTCTTCTCCTTACTTCTCATGCCATTATTGCCTATCATTGATTGACCTAAATGGTTGGTTAGGGAGGGGGTGAGATTTGGGAGAATCTCAGTAGCAAACAATACCATATTAATCATGCTAGATGGATGCTAATGCATTACACGCAACTTGTTTATTCTCTTGTTAATTAGTGACATATTAGCATGCTCAAAGCTAACTTCTTAATGCATGGCGATAGACACATAATCTACTCATCATGAATAACAATTACAGTGGCTAAAACATGTCACAATAACATTCAAATAACATGTACACTACAACACATGAGCATATAATATCAAGCAATGACAATAGGTAAGTTCACTACTTTGGACTTCAAGCTTTCCTCTTACTTTTCCTTTGACTCCCTTGACTTTCCAACCATGTGGGCATTCAGTCAACATCACCAAACATCCTCTTGGATGTTCCAAGATCCTAAATATGGTCATATTGATCATACAATCTATTAGGACTAAGAGATTAAATAAAGTTCAAGACTAACCTTCTTAAACTTAACCCTTTTCTCTTAATTTTGGATTAATGTTCTACCTTTGTAAAAATTGTTTCCTTAGGCCAATCCTACACAATTTTGTCTAAGAAATCCAAATATGAGTTTAGATTAATGAAAATCCAAATGCTTTTCCAAAAATCAGTTTGGCCGAAGAGTACCCTTGGAATTTCTAAAATTTCACTTTTGATTCTAATGCTTTCAACTTCACTTTCTCAACTTGTTTCCACATAATTTTCCACTCTAAATCCATTGAAAGCCTTAGAATCATCAAAAAATCACCCTAAGGTACAGATTCAAACTTGGTCGAATTGATTCTCAAGCACCCAATCATGAAATCTTTAAAATGTTAACATAATTCCACTTGAAACAACCTCTAATCATTGTGTTTTAACTGGATATAACATCAAAATCATCCTCTCCTAAACTTATATAAATTAAGGCAACACCTCCCCTTAGGGGATTCTATATTTTTCAACTATCAAACTCAAGAATACAAAGCAAGAAACAAGAGGAAACAACTTACTAACGTTGAATCCAAGCTTAGATGATCAAAGGTTGTGTCTTCCTCTTGATTATGCTTCAAGAATCAATTTTACAAGAGTTTCCCCTCTTATTCTTGTCTTGGCCAAAAAGAGAGGGGAGAGAGGCTCTATTTATAGCCAAAACTTTGGCTTGAAAAGAATAAGGGTAATCTTGGAACTTCAAATGCACTTTTGCATCATCTTCTTGCATCATCCTTACATCATTCTTCTAAAAGGTGCCAAGTGTCACAAATTTGGTGGAGGAAAATGGAGATTAAATCCTAGCTATTGGATGAAAACATAATACTTAAGTTTCCTCCGCATTTATTGGCCCGCATTTCTCTGGCTTCTTTGACAACCTTCTAGAGCTTAGAAAATTCTCCTGCCTACTCCATAAATTCTCTTTTATTCTAGAGAATATCTATAAATTTTCTCAGGCCATAACACATCCTTTAATCCTTGCATTAAATTCATTTATTTAAATGCCCTTTCATCAGCATAAACTGCTTTTTAATTTATTAAAGCCATTCCACTAGCCTTTTGGTTGCGAGACTAATTTTATGAATTAGTACAACCTTTCAACTATTTAATCTCATTTTTGTATAAATTTTTAAGGTCTCTTGCTATTTTAAATAATTACCTCAAATGGTATACTTTCTTACTAGCCATAACTTCATAAATTCCATTTGAGCTGCCTTAGGGGTATTTTTGTCATTTCTCTTCACAAAAGAGTCTTGAAATATTATTTTTCATTTTTTGGAATTTTCTTGGAATTCTCAGTATACTCTTCCATTTTTACCCCTATTAGCCGTAACTTTCTGAATTTACAGTTTAGTCTTTACTTGGACTTGACTTCATACAACCATTTTTTTGTGGTTTCTATCTTAACCTTTAGCCTGTTTCTAGTCTTTTTTCTCTTCCTGGGTCCTTGAGACTTTACTGGAGCTTCTAGCTTTGATTATAGCGGCCTGGACAAACGCTAGAACTATGCATAACTGATCCACATGTTTCACAACTAGGCGTTGTAATGTCCATAGGAGCAGATAGGCGATGCACACTCATATTCTTCAATTCAGCAGTGATCAAAGACAATTGAGATGTCACTTGGCTTCCCAAAGAATCTACTTTTGATTCCAAAGCGTCCATTCTTCTACTGTGCACCAAAGCAGCTCCCATCTCATGTACTCCTCTAGTATCTCTCACACCATGTTGTTGATGATTCAGGGCCATCTTCTTTATCAAATCCCAAGCCTCCTCAATAGTGGAGTCTATCAAATATCCTCTCGATGCAGCATCCAACATACTCTTCTCTTGGTTCTTCAACCCATCATAGAAGTACTGCACCAGTTGTTTATCCGGAATTTGATGATGTGGGCATCTTGAAAGTAGGTCCTGGAATCTATTCCAGTAATCATAAAGGGATTCATCATAGTCTTGCTTGGCAGAATAAATCTCCTTCCTCATTGATGAAGTACAAGAAACCGGAAAGTATTTCTCCAAAAATGCCTTCCTTAAGTTCCCCCAACTGTGGTATGCATCAGCTACATGTCTTAGAAGGCTCATGTACCATTCCCTAGCTTTGCCTTCCAAGGATAGATGAAAAACCTTCCATAGCACTTGGTCCAATGATGCTCCCACAGGTTTCATACTCTGACAAATCATGGAAAGAGATTGCAGATGGAGGTATGGGTCTTCTCCTGTCAAGCCATAAAATTTAGGAAGAGAATTAATCAATAAACCTTTAATCTTAAAGTTACTTCAAAATTTGGACAAGCCGCAGTAAAAGGATCAAAATTTACATCAGAAGTTGTGGCTTCTCTAATTGTTCTTCTCCTAGGGTTTCCATTATTTTCTCCTACTCTCTCTTGTTCTCCATTCCCTCCATTGCCTCCATTCCTCACTTGGTTGGCATTGGGGTTAGGATGAGGTTGGTTTTGTGGTAATTTAGCCATTATCTCTTGGTCAGTAGGTTCACTCTCACTACTAGATAGGCTAGATTCCACAGAAATATTCTCTTGCTCAATCACCAACTCACTTATCCCCTCAATTCTTTTCTCTCCTCTTATCTCTCTGAGTCTTCTCTCAATCTCAGGGTTATAGGGCACAAGTTTTGTTTTCCATGGCATACAAGATAAAAGTCACAAGAGAAAGAGCAAACAAAATTGACTTGCAGCACACAAAGTCAACTAAAAGCATGCAATGTGATGAATGCAAGTGTATGGTTAAGTATGCAAGTGTATGGATGAGTATGAGTATATATGGGTGGGTATGAGTATGTATGCATAGATAAAGAAGCAAAGTGTAAGTTTTAAAACTTCCAGAACGGTTCGCTGCGGTGAAATAAGATGATGGCCGCGGTGAAAGTTAGCAGAGGGACCAGGTATCTGATTGCAGGGAGTTGGCCGCGGCGAAAACAGAGGTTGGTCGCGGTGAAAGTATCCCGAGAGAGATCCTTCGGTTTTTCAAAGAGTTGGCCGCGGTGAAAGAGCAGGTTGGCCACGGCGAAAGTATCCCGAGAGGATTCCCTCAGTAATTCAAATAGTTGGCCGCGGCGAAAGAGAATGTTGGCCGCGGCGAAATTTGACAGAATGCTTATCAGATACTGGACTCCACTGATGCAACGTGAGAGATGTTGAAAATCAAGAAAATCAGTATATTTGTTTGTATTTCTAAAAATTTTGATGCTATGCAAGATGAAAAGCTATACTATGAACAAATATGCAACTAAACTACCCTAAATGCTACCCAAAAAGATTAAAACTTCAATTGTCAATCAAATAGCACAAGCTAACCTGGAGAACCAATTTCTTGGCTCCTCGGCAACGGCGCCACTTGAAAGAGAGCCTTTCTTATCGTTCGCTTAGGGGTTCTTACTCAAAAATTTATCCAAGCTATGCAGTATAATTGCAAACTCGGGTCGTTTCTCTTTTGGGAGCCTTAGTTAGTTATCTAGGTTAGACTAAATGTTATGCAGAGTAATGAAAAAGGGGGGTTTTTGGGTTTTTAACATTTAATGAAATGTGCCAAAACTAAATGCAATTAAATCAAATCTAAGTTACTGTGTTTTTGGATTTTTCTAAGATAGTAGTAATGTAGTGGAAATTAATGATAGGTAATCTCTTGAAAATGACTTTGAAGCAATCATAGTTCAAAATAATTTTGGGAGTAAAAATCACCAAGTTTTCTAAAGGAAAAACCTTAAAGAACTCTTTAAGTCTAGGATCTTAATCAATGGCCACCCATCTCATAAGATCCTATTAAGCTCACTTAGTGTGTGTATTAAGATTAGTTAATGCACTTGGTTTAATGCAAGCCTAGATTAACTCAACAATCAAACAATACCATGTAAGAAAGAGAGTATCAAAAGAGTTGCATAAAAACATATATGTAACCACATATATTGAAGCTCAAATTCAACATTATCTAATCCAATACACAAGATAATCATCCAAAATTGATTACAACCATAATCAAAATAGTTCAGCCCCAATTTACAAATCCTAAGACCTAGAAATTCATAAATAAAGAACTAGAACTATGGATGAAGCTAACTCCCCTTTGAAGCTCTTGGAAATCATGCTTCTTCCACCATATTCAAGAGTTGAGAAGCTTAGCTCATCACAGCTCTTGAATCAGCTCCAACTAGAGATTGTTCTTCAGCCATGACAGTAGCAGATGGAAGAAATAGAAATGGAGGATTAGGGTTTCTGAGGGAGAGATGAGAGAAGAAGATGATAGAAACGTAGGTGGAGGCTGAATAATGAGAGTCTGACCTTATCATACCCAAAATAGGGTTTCTAACCCGAAAATTGCGTGCATGGGTCGGTTTCTGGGGACGGGTAGGTCAAAATTTCCAGAAATGGTCGAGTCTGAGATTTGCTGATACGAGAGGTTCGCCGCGGCGAAACATGGCAGAGAGCCTTGCTTCAACAGATGATTTTCACCGCGGTGAAATAAGATGTGTGCCGCGGCGAACTTAGGCAGAGGATCCTCTCCTGCTTCTTGTGCCTTGAGTTCTTCAATTCTGGCCCCAATCTTTAGTGTCCTACAATAAAAAAAAGCAACAAATTGAAGTATCAATTGTCCTAGAAATCAATTGAATACAATTAATTACCAATTATGACAATTTTATCCTCAAAAAGACACTAACTTTAAGTAAAGACTCTTAATCTAGATTAAGCACAATAATCATTAAAAAGGGCCAGAAAATACCACAAAATCATGGATAATGTAATGAAAAGATAATAATATCTTGAGCTCAATCACTAACCTAGAGAACCAATTTCTTGGCTCCTCGGCAACGGCGCCACTTGAAGAGAGCCTTTCGTCATTCGCTTTGGGGTTCTCACTCAAAAATAATTCCAAGCTATGCAGTATAATGCAAACTCAGGTCGTTTCACACTTGGGAGCCTAAATTAATAACCTAAGTTAGACTAAATGCCATGCAAAGTAATGAAAAGGGGTTTTTGGGTTTTTAACATTTAAATGAAATGTGCCTAAACTGAATGCAATGAAAACAAGCCTAAGATACTATGTTTTTGGAGTTTTTAAGATAATAATGATGTAATGGAAATAAAGGATATGAAATCTCTTGAAAATGGTTTTGATGCAATCATAGTTCACTTAAATATGGGAGTTTCACAAATCATTAGGTTTTTTTAATAAGAACCTCATTAACTCAATGAGTCCAAAGCTTTCATTAATGAACTCATTAATGAAAACTTTGTTTAGCTTCCCTAATGTGTAAATTTAGAATGATCATGCAATTGGCTTAATGTAACACACAATCAACTCAGTACCCAAACACAACCATGCAAGATAGGAGAGAATAATGAGAGTTATAATAAGCATATATGCAACTACATATATTTAAGCACAAAGTTCAACAACAATCAATCCAAATTACAAATGTTAATCAGTAACCACTGATTATAGAATTAATCAAAGTGTTTAACTAAGACTTTACAACTCCTAGACCTAGGAAATCATAAACACATAGCTAGAAACTAAAGATTAAAACTAAAACTCCCCTTTAAAGCTTGGAAACTCATGCTACTCCACCATCTTCAAGAGTTGGGAAAGCTTAGCTCATCATAGCCTTGGAATCAGCTCCAACCAGAGGTAAATCTTCAGCCATAATGGTAAGGAGATGAAGGAAATGAAAATGGATGAAGAAGAAGTGCAGGAAAATGGAAGGTGAAGGAGATGGAGATGGAGGATTAGGGTTCTGTGGGAAAGATGAGAAGAGATGATGATAGAAACGTAGGTGGTGGCTGAATAATAAGGGTCTGACCTCACCATACCCAAATAGGGTTTCTCACCCAAAAATGACATGTATGGGTCAGTTCCTAGAGGTGGGTAGGTCAGATTTTCTCGAAATGGTCGGGTCTGAAATTTGCTGATACAAGGGGTTCGCCGCGGCGAAACATGGCAGAGAGCTTTGCTTCTTGACGAACAATGTTCGCTGCGGCGAAAGCAGAAGTGTGCCGCGGCGAACTGAGGCAGAGGCTCCTCTCTTGCTTCTTGTGCCTTGAGTTCTTCAATTCTGGCCCTAGTCTCTAGTGTCCTACAATAAAAAGCAATAAATTGAAGTATCAATTGTCCTAAAAATCAATTGAATACAATTAATAACCAATTATGACAATTTTATCCTCAAAAAGACACTAACTTAAAGTAAGGACTCTTAATCTAAATTAAGCACAATTATCATTAAAAAGGGCCAGAAAATACCACAAAATCATTGTTGGAAATTGTGCCCTAGGGGCCAATCATATTGCTATGAACATTGTTAATTTATGAATTTATTAATTACGTTATCATATTATTTGCATGTTTACTGTGATGACTATCCTTGGATAACTCATGGTTTATCCTAAATGTCCCTGGTCGGTCATCTATGTGGGAGCAAAGATGAAATAAGACTAGTATGACTTTAAAGATATATAGAGATATAAATTAAAGTCATAGGCACATGTAAGAGTACAAGGTGTTGGACTGACCCGCTATGAGAGAGCTGCATGGGTTAAGTCATAAGCTTATCTCATATACAAACCATGTCACTGTGCCCTTTGACCTGAGATCATCATGGATTCATACATGAGAAACGCTTAGCTTTGACCTAGTCAAAAGTTACTTTTGACCGAGTGATCATAAAGACTATGTTCAGGCTTAGTGGTTTTTCATGCGGAGGAATGTGAATGGTCAAGATGGAATTTGTCCCTCACATTCGTAGAGAGACATTGCTGGGCCCCTCGATGAGTGAGTCTGAGAAATGTATGGCCATACTATAATGGAAAGGTAGTTCCGTTTCTATACTCAGACTACTCAGGGATCGAGAAAGTAACGGTCATGAATAGAAGGATGACGTTCTCCATGCCTCATCCATGACCAAAATGTCGTGTGACAAAAGGGACGTGATATGGTTGTATGAAAGGTTACATCGTTCAACGATCCTCATATGATTTGGGTAGTCGTGATGTCTTGCTAGAGACCGCTTACGTCTGGTGAGTCATTATAGTTAATGGCCCACTGCCAACTTCATATGGGCCTACAGGGTCGCACACAAAATAGCCCAACACGAGTTATGATGTCCAGATTCATTGAATCTAAGATATGTCCAGATTCAATGAATAATATAGGGTGGACGTGTATATATATATATAAATTCGTATATATATATTATATAAATATAAGAGATATTAATTGTTAGATTTAATTTATAAGGATAAATTAAATATATATAAATTAATTCCGTCATATCTTTATTAAATAAATAGGTGAATTAAATATGTGAGACGGATTTAATTTAAACCATATTTATTTAATTGTTCTCTTATCTAATTAGGCAATATTTGATATTGTATTAATTTCGGAATTAATTTAGAATTAATTTTGAAATTAAATATTATTCATTAAACCTATAGCATCCTATATATTTGATATGAGGAGCTAGGGTTTTAAGCGTGAGAGTACCAACAGATAAGAGACGGCCTAAGAGAGATAAGAGTGGATGGATTCTCTAAAAACCCTAGACGAACAAAAAGGGCGCTAGCAAGCCGTTTGTAACCGGAGAGCTATTCGTGTGGATACCGGTAGAGGAAGCCGACCGGAGTTGTCGACTTCGAACGACAAAGGAGGCGAGCAGAGGCATCCTAAACGGCAGAATCACCGAGCCACCAGGAAATCGAACACCGAAGGTAATACTTCTTACTACCTGACTTAAACGCGATCGGTAGATCCGGGCAAGGGATTGAAAGTTTTAAAATTTTTAAGTTGATGTCCGCTGCGCGTCGTCTTTCAATTCCCTTCAATCATGGACAATGTAACGAAAAGATAATAATAACTTGAGCTCAATCAGCATAAGTTAAAGGTTTTGGAACCTCGATTAGGATCCGAAAGGTGAAATTATTGTGAAAATAAATTATTATGGAATTTCCAATAAACGGAGGTTTTTTAGGAAATTATTGGTAAATCAGAGGAAAATAATTATTTTAATTAGTTAGAGGCCTCAATAATTTTGGAAAAAGTATAGAAAAATCATCTAAATATTTTTTTGAATTTATAAAATTGGTTTTATGACTTGAAAGTTTAGGAGGTAATTTCAGGGAATTTATTTTCCTGTAGTGACACTAATAAAGGCCTAATAAGAGAAAATTCAAAATAAACACCTAGAGGTAGCAAAAAAATTTGAAAATTTTTAGATCATATTCTTATATTAAAAAGTGAATTATCATGGAGAGAATGAATTTTTGGAGGTCTAAAAAAATTACAGAATGTTATTAGTGAATAGTAACTGATAAAGTGTCAGAATGGTTTGGGATTTTGATTTGGTTTCTGGGCCATGTTTTTAGGCCATCCTAAACCATTTATGGGACCCATATTAGGCCCAATTTAAGACCAATTTCATGTAGCTTTTGGATCCTACTATTTTTAATTAAACTAAAGTACAAAATTAAGGGATAATTGTTGGAAAACTCTAGTGATGGACACTTGGTTAAATCTGAAGCTATCTTACACTTGATAGCTACCAACTCACCTATTAAGGAGCATTTTAGGCATCCAAAATTCAGAGAAAAATGGCAGTTTATTTGTCTATAAATACCCCTCCCTAAAATACAAGAAAAATGTTAGAATATTAGAAAAAAGAGGTGGAGGTGCTGCCACTTTGTATCTAGACCAAAAAGACTTAAATTTGAGAGGTATTTAGACAAGGAATCATTTATTTTTTATCAAGAGAACATCAAGGTATGTTCAACCTTTCCTATCCCTAAGTTTTGAGTTGGTTTTGGTGGGTTTTTTGACATGAAAAATCTAGGAAAAATGCTGCATGAATTCGGTTAACATGCTTGCCTATTAGAGAACATCAAGGTATGTTTAACCTTTCCTATCCCTAAGTTTTGAGTTGGTTTTGGTGGGTTTTTTGACATGAAAAATCTAGAAAAAATGCTGCATGAATTCGGTTAACATGCTTGCCTATTAGAGAAGGATAGAAACCTTAAATATGATATGAAACAAGCTTGTTTAAGTGGTGTGTGAAGTGGTTTTTGGAAGAAAATCAACCTAGGGTCCCTTATGCTTCATTTCGGCCAAGCACTGTTCATAAGACAGGAATTTGTTTCACTTTAATTTGATGATTCCAATTAGTTTAAAATGTGCTTTTGTGTAGGGATATTGTAACATCCTAACTTTTGGGCCTAGAAGTACTAGAATTAGCCTGAATTGGGCAGACTACCAGACCCCTTATGGCAGGAGTCCCAGAGGTTCTATAGAAGGATAGAGGGATCCTAAGGACTTAATCATGAAAAGAAAGTTTTCTGGGACTAAGAAAAGAGGAAGTTAGAGACTCAGATGAAGTCTCGGGGCCCAGGCATGAGAAATAGAGATAAATGTAGGTCAAAGATTATGTTAGAGACCTCAATGAGGTGAATTTTGAGGTTAAGCCAAACCAGGGGCAAAATTGTAATTTTGTAAAGTTTTGGGTTGGTAAAGGTAAAAATAGAAATTATGCCCGAAAATTCCAGAAAAATGGAAAATGGTAGGTTAAGGCCTAAACACTTTAAAAAATTTCCAGAAAACATAGAAATAAGGTTCAGAGGCTTGTGTGAGGTAAAAATGATGAAATTACCCCTAGAAGGAAATTATGGAGTTCCTAGGGTTTTGATTGATTTAGAATATTTTCAAAAATAAATTATTTGAAGTATAGGGAGGCCTCTGATAATTGAAAGAAAAGGGGGAAGATAGTTGAGAAATTATCATAGGTTTTAAAAATAATTTCGTCCTCAGAAAGCAAAGAAGTTGGTTTTAATGGAATTTAAAGCCTATTTACATACTATCTGGGGAAAGTCTAAGTCAAATGTCTAGAGGTTAACTTTTGACTTAAGAAAAATTAGAAGAATTTCGTATGACGAATAAATAGTATTAGTACCTAGGGACATACTATCTCGGAGTCGTAGACTGATAGAAAGAATTTGGTTAAGTTTACTCCTAAATAAATATTATTAATTATTTAATTATTTTAATGGAAGAACAAGAGAAGAGCATCGCTCTCTCCTTGGGCATGTTATATAATGCAGTGTGGATTTATTTGAGGTGAGAAAATGGTACCAAGACATGTCCTAGTGGTTTTGAGTAAGTTAGGACCCAAAAAAGTATCCTATACGGTGCAGAATGACAAGATAGGTGAAGGAATACCTAAGGGTTGTATTTTGCATGAATTTTATATTAATTTCCTCCCTATTTTAATGCCAAGATGATGAAGAAATATGGAAGAGACAAGTGTACGGTCAAATGGGAAAAAGATGGATAACACATGTATAGCCGGATGCAAGACACATGTACAGCCGGATGCAAGACACATGTACGGTTGGATTAGGGACATGTGGCTTGATGATGTAAGCATGATGTCATCATGATGAGGTAAGCATGATGTCATAGGACACTTGTTACCATAAGATTAAAAGAGAAAATGGACGGTCCAGGTCAAGCCACGTATTTTTAAGATCAACAGCCCAGATTTAGTCTTGTTTTCTATAAATACCCCCTACCCCTCATTTTCGTGTAAGCTAATGGGACATGGGGAAACTCTTACAAAATAGTTTCTAGAGAGAGAAAGAAGAGGGAGAAAGAAAGGCCAAGCTCTAAAACAAGGTGTGTTCATGATTTTTGATGTAGTTTTCACTACCCTTATTGTTGTTGAGCTTGGTTATAGATTTTAATGATTTTTGGGAGCCTTAGGAGAGGTGCTGCATGAAATTCTTGAGATTAGGAGAAAATGAAATTGATGTTAGAATAATGTTCAATGGTTTGAAAGGAACACAAATCAAGTGGTTTTATGCTGAAATTGGTTGAATTTCATGATTGTGTAACTTGAGAAAATGTTTCAACCAGACCTGGTTCTTGTACCTAGGATGTGATTTTGATAATTTTGATGCTTCTAATATTTTTAAAATGAAAGATTGTGTAGAGATAAGATGAAAGAATGAAGTTGGAAGCATTGGAATCAAAACTGGAAATTAAATGGCAGATTTTGGTTTTGGCCTAGAACGAAGGGAAGAGTTGGATTTTGATGGATATAAGCTCATATTTGGATTCTTTGGGTAAAATTGTGTAGGATTAGCCTAAGGGAACAATTTTTACAAAGCTAGAACACTACATTATAAATTAAGAAAAAAAAGATTAAGTTTAAGGACATAAGTCTTCCATATTGTATAATTCTTGGTCCTAAGGAGTAATGTGACCCTTGTGGCTGTGATTAGGACCTTGAGGTATCCAAGAGAAGGTTTAGATGTTGTTGAGCAGGCAACCTTAATGGTTGGAAGCAAAAGAGAGTAAGAAGAAAGCTTAAGGACATAAGGTAGCAAACTTTACCCTACTCTTATGTACTTAGTATTTGCTTGCATGTATGACATGTTCTATGTTTATATGGTTTCATGAACTCATGCATTGTAATTGTTAATATGTTTGAAATGTGTCATAGGCCTATATGCTTTATGGTTAATGCATGATGATTTCCAAACATGTCATTATGTTATAGAAATGTTAAGTTGCAAGCATGTTATGAATGCCAAGCTTGCCATATATGTTTGGGTGGTTATTGTTTGCTACTGAGATTCTCCCAAATCTCACCCTCCCTTAACCAACCACAGTAGGTCAAATAATAAAGAGAAGGCATGTATGAAGAAGGGCAAGAAGATGGAAGCAATGAAAGTGGAGAATTTACATGCGTTTTAATGTAATGATTGATATTGCTATTTATGTAATTAATTGTGGATATGTCAAGCATGAAATGTGATGTAATGTTTGTTGTATAATATAATAGCATGCAACTCAAAGTATATGAATGAATGGGAATCCATAAGGCCAGTTGTTGCATGTTCAAATGAAGGGAGAATTAAAGTAAGAATTGTTTAATGGATAAAACGTAGGTCTTGGAGCAGTCAATTCCAGATCTAGTTTAACCTATCAAGTGAATGAGTTACTACATGAAATTTGTTATGATTAAAGTACACATCCTGAGCTTTAAAACAAGTGGTAGATAACTTAAAATGGATATGTGTGCTAAGAGTTATGATTGCTCAAAGTTGGAATTGAAAGTCTGGAATTTAACGAGTAAATAGTAACCCGAAAACCAATCACAAATTTCAATCTGTGGGCTTATTTTGTGAATCGCTTGAACCATAATGCTTTCAAATGTGTACTCTGAGGGGTTAAAGGAAGAATGTTTTAGATATACTACTGGGAAGTGTTTAAAATCATTGGAATTGAAAACGGAATTTTTGGAAGCTTGAACACCCTATTCGGCCAAACCAGTTTCATGAGGAAGGAGTTTGATTTTTGAAAAATGGATATTTGAATTTCTCATGAAAAATTGTGTAGGATTAAGCCAAGAGAACCTTGATTCCCAAGGAGGAACAATATTGTTAAAATCAAAGAAAAAGAGGAGAAATTGTTAAGTTAAAATTAAAGTGTTATGTTTAAGTTATTTAGTTATTAATGTAGCTTGTATTTATGCTTGAATCAATAGGTGTGATGAGGAGGAATCAAAGGCAATCATAACCCCTTAAGGAAACCAAAATTATCCAATGACAAAAGGTAGCATTGAATTATAATTTGATTGTTTATCTTGCTTGTTTAATGTGATTATGTTGTTTGCTTCGATTGAGGAATTGTGTTGTGATCTTGGTTGATTGGATGGCTTTGGGCTATACTTTGGCCAAATTCATTGAATCATGTTATTGTGGAAGTGTTGGTGTTCCTCTTCTAGCATGGTGTTAAATATGATTTTATGTGGTTTGATTATGCCTTAAGGCGTGATAACATGTCACATTATAACTTGCTTGATTTACATGATAATTATAGTTCAATTGCTGCTGAGATTTCTATGAAATCTCATTCCTCTTATGTTAAATTGTGTCTCAAATAGTGAGTGGCTCATCCATGGATCAAGGCAAGGAATTGGTATTAGGATAGAAGAGCATTATGGAAATTATATCACTAAGTTATATTATGTAATGTTTTAATGAACTTTATGTTAAGTTATAATGAATTATGGATGATAATATAATGTAAATTGTATTGTTATGACATGGTCTGATGCTGGAATATTGAATGGTGCAATGTCAAAAGGATAAGGAAAAAGTAAAAAGGGAAATAATTTCAAGAAAAATGTGATTAAGAGATAAAAATACCTAAATCAAGGGTAAAATTGTGACACATAAAATAATAAGCAAATGATAGAATCTGGACTTTAGATTTTATAGGAAATTAGATCTCATTTTAGGCTTTAAATCAAGTAATAAACCATTAAATTTAGAGTTGTGTGCTAAGAGTTATATCCTTCCAAAGTTGGGCTAAAATACTGAAAACTCAAAAATTGACCATATGAACAGTACACTTTGTCAAATTTTCTAGTGCTGTTCTGGATAGAACTATGTACAATGAATATTTTTTCTCTAAAGAAATCTTAGCAAGCTTCAAGGGAAAATTAGAACCACCTCATTTCAATTTTTTTTAGAATTAGTTATGAATTTTCAAAGTTAACCAAAATTTGGATGAATAGTGTACGGACAGACTTATATACAAAGTTCTGAAATTGAAATATTTCACTCGAAAACATTGGAAAATGCGTTATAATTCACTCAAAAACATTGGGAAATGCGTTATAATTGTTCCAATCAACGTATAATATGATATAAAAGGAGGTGTTATACTTTTTGGTATCAGAGTAAAGGTTCTGCCTCTATTTAAGTTGCACTGTTTTGACTGTTTGATGTTGTAAAGTGTGAATTATGAATTGTGATTAGTTGTTGTGATTGATTATGGATTGTGGTTGCTTGATTGAATGATATTAGTTGAGGTTATATCTTATGGTGGAATGGTATATTATAGATTGAGTTGGGTGCAGGAAAAGTTATGGCTTGCTGTAGCAGCAATTCTGGGGAAACGGTAAATCAAAGGATGTCGGGGGAGTCGTTCCTAGAATAGTACCACCCACACATATTAGACCCCGATGACCTGACTCCACCACATAGATACTACTAACTCCTCAGTGAGATAGAAGATATCTATTCAGAAGAGGACTCTAATGATATAGTAAGGTTGGATGAGGGTGATGCCTAGAGTGCTATAAGAGCTCAGCCACGTCTAGTGCTATTCAAGTAATACCAATTAGGGTGGTGAGACCAAGATAAGACAATGTCAAGAACATACCCATCCAGCAGAGACCCTTAATGGTAAATAAAGAGTTTAGAGACTATGATAGTATCCTTAGAGAGCTAAAGGAGTTGAGAAGACATATAGACCAGACCCAGAACTAGTATGGTATTACCTATTTGGGTTTTCTCCTTTATGTGAGACTATTATACAATAAAGTAACTGAGAAGGATCTAAGTATTGGTGATGCTCTTTGGAGCTGAGCACTGATAGACACTTTACCAAGAATGAGAGTTTGGCTAAATGAGATTTAGAAGATTTGTGGCCGCTCCATATCACGTACTTTCTATCAGTTGCTTGATGACTTGGAGATCTTTATTCTCATTACATTTCCTTTTTCTGACACTGTGTTGTGAATATGGATGAATATATAATATATTAGATAGTTGTGGTAGGTTGTGCGGATACTTGAACCGTGTTTTGCTGACTGTACCATATATGTATAATTGTGAATAGAAAAGCAATATAAAGTGTCTTTTATGTAAAATGATGATTCTGTTCCTCTTGTAGTTAAGACGAAAACAACAAAATGGTAAGAGCAAGATGAGGATTAAGAGGAAGGGAAGCTAGGACAAGGGGAGAGTCATCAGGACCCCCTGTTGACCCAATACAAAGAATTATGGAAAGATTAGAGGAACAGCAGAGAACTATGGCCAAGATACAAGCCACATAAGCTAGGCAAGAGCAGGAGAGAGGTGCTATGATAGCTATAGCAGTAGCAGTAGCACTGGCATAGTTATAGCAGCCTAGGCAAGGAATAGCCGGGACAGCCCAACTCGTACCACCATAGCAACCATAGAAAACCACTCCTGTGAGACCTCAGCATATTACAGAGCTTGACACACTGCAGCAATGGATTGTTAAGTTTACTAAACACAACCCTCTTGCTTTTGAGGGAACATTTGATGTACAAGTGGCTGAGGACTAGATAACTCGGCTAGAGAATGTTTTCAATATCATGGAATGTCCATCTGAGAGGAAGGCTCAGATGGTAATCTATAAGTTTGAAGGGGAAGCCGACAGATGGCAGAAGAATACTAAGCTGGTCCTACAGGCCAATGGAACCCCTATTACATGGGAAGTGTTTAAGGACCAATTTTTCCTTAAATACTTTTCCTGATCTGTGAGGGAGGAGAAAGAAGCATAGTTCCTTACCATAAAACAAGTTGCGAATGAACCTTTTGATGAGTATCTAGCAAGGTACATTGAGTTATCCAGGTACTCCACTTACCTACAGCATATGAACGATGAATGCTGGTTCACGAAAAAGATGATCAGGGGGCTAAAGCCCTAGTTAAGGAAAAAGGTGGCCCCGTAGCTGTTGGAAGTCTTCAATAAGGTAGTAGAAGTCTGTCGTATCACCGAGAATAGCCAGAATCATACAGAGCTGGCTAAGGCAACCCTACGAGCTGAGAAGTTAGGGACAAGGACAGGTCAAGAAAACAGAGAGGTTCAATTGGAGTAAGAAATCGAGGTAGGGAGCCCAATGAGGAGGTGTAGAGAATATCTACCAAGGAGTAGAAAAAGTTCATCAAGGAAGGGAACGCAAGTGTTGTGGCTGAAATTATAGAGATAGGCCGTACACAATGGGGTCAGAACATGTGCTTCAGATGCAGATGACCCGGACACTTTGCTAGGGAGTACCTGTAAGGTGCTGACAGCACAAGAAGATCTCAGGCTCGGAGCAGGGTGTTTGCCCTTAATTGAGAAGGGGCTCATAAGTCACCTGAGATGATCCCAAGGTATGGTTACTGTGAATAGTTACCTTGTGGATGCTTTGTTTAACTCGGGTACCAGCCACTCATTTATATCGTATGATTGCACTAGGCGCTTAGGTCTTGCTTTTGATATATTGATGTATGATTTGTGTTTTTCCTCTCCCATAAGAATAAAAATTTTAACTTCTGCTATTTGTTTAAATTGCATTGTCTAGTATGCCTACTATTGCACTATGTTAGACCTAATATGCATGCATTTTTGTGATATTGATATAATCCTTAGCTTAAACTAGTTGTCTTCCCAAAATGTCCTCCTCAACTGTAAAAACAAAACACTGATCCTTCCTACCTGAGTATTGACCCCTTCGATGGAAGTGAAATTGAACTTTATTTCGGTGGCCCAGGCAGTTAGGTGGTTGAGGCAAGGTTGCTAGGGTTATATGGTGTTCTTCTCGATAAAAGTAGAGATGGAGGAAGGAATTTTAGATATTTCAATAGTCTGGGAATTCCTTGAGGTGTTTCTAATAGAGATTAGCAGATTGCCACCTGAAAGAGAAATAGAATTAACTATTGATTTAGTACCAGGAACAAACCCAATCTCAAAGGCTTCGTATCAGATGGCTCTGAATAAGATGGTAGAACTGAAGAAACTGCTGGAGGAGCTTTTGGAGAAAGGTTTCATACACCCCAGTGTATCCCTATGGAGTGCACCAATCTTGTTTGTGAAGAAAAAGGATAGTGGCTTGAGGTTATGTATAGACTACTGTGAGTTGATCAAAGTAATGATCAAGAGCAAGTATCCATTATCATGAATTGATGACTTGCTGGATTAGCTGGCAGGAGCCATTGTATTCTCAAAAATTGACTTGAGATTAGGATACCATCAGTTGAGGATCAAGGCAGAAGATGTCCTAAAAATTGCCTTTTGAATGAGGTATGAACATTACAAATTTTTGGTAATACCGTTTGGTTTGACAAACGCACCTACTATATTCATGGATTATATGCATAGAATCTTCTACCTATACTTGGGTCAGTTTGTAGTAGTATTCATTGATGATATCCTAGTGTATCCTAAATCACCAGAGGAACATGAATGGCATCTGCGAATTGTGTTGGGCACATTGTCAGAAAAGCAATTGTATACCAAGTTGAGCAAATGTGAGTTTTGGCTAAATAAAGTAAAGTTCTTGGGCCACATGATTACCTAAGACGGAGTAGCAGTAGACCCAAGTAAGGTAGAAGCAGTATTGAATTGGGAATGGCCAAAGACATTAATGGAAGTGAGAAGCTTTTTGGGACTGGCAGGGTACTATAGGAAGTTTATACAGGATTTCTCCCAGATTGTCTTACTACTGACCAAGCTCACTCAGAAGAACCAACTATTTAGTTGGAATGCCAAGTGTGAGGCAAGCCTCCAAGAGTTGAAGCCGAAGTTGACTTTGACTCCTGTACTAATAATCCCCAATCCTATGTTACCATACATGGTGTATACAAAATATGAGTAAGCAGGGATTGGGATGTGTGCTGATGCAGCAGGGTCTAGTGGTTGCTTATGCCTCACGACAGTTAAAGACTCATGAGGGGAACTATCCTACACATGACCTTAAGCTGGCAGTGATTGTATATGCCTTAAAGATCTGAAGGCACTATCTATATGAAGCAACCATTGAACTATACTGTGACCGTAAAAGCCTCTTGTACCTGCAGGACTAGAAGGAACTTAACATGAAACAGAGGAGATGGATGGAATTGCTTAAATAGTACAATTATCAAATTAAATACTATCCAGGAAAAGCAAACATGGTAGCAAATACATTAAGCCGGAAGATAGTACAGGTTGTATTGCTGATGATAAAGGAATAAGAGTTAATTGAACATACCTGAGATTAGGAGCTCATCGGCCAGATATAGCTAATTGTGGGCCAGATTGGTATTACAAAAATGGAAGCACAAATCATTGAACAAATAAAAGAGGCCTAACAGAAAGATCAATTGGCTGATATTTTTAAAGCGAAGGTGCTGAGAAATGAGAAGAAGGATTTTGTGATAACCCAGGAAGGGATCCTGGAATATAAAGGAAGAATTTACATTCCCTAAAACTCATAAATTAAGGGGCAAATTTTAGAAGAGGCATACAAGAGGTGATACACTATACATCCATGCATGACTAAAATGTATCGAGATCTTAAAGAATCGTTTTGGTGGCCTGGTATGAAGAAAGACATAACAAACTTTGTGTCAAGGTGCCTTACTTGCCAAGAAGTAAAGACAGAACACCAAAAGCCGTCAAGATCCTTGCAACTACTGAGTATTCCAGAATGGAAATGGGATAGCATTTCTATGGATTTCGTAATGGGATTACCTTGTGCATCCTCAGATTACAATGTAATATGGGTGATTGTGGATCGACTAACAAAGATGACTCATTCCCTAGCCATCAAGAAAGAGTACCAACTAAAAAAGTTGGCACAGATTTACATCAAGAAAATTGTGAGGTTGTACGAAGTACCCGAAATGATCGTATTCAATAGGGACCCATGGTTTCTCTCTAGATTTTGGAAAGCACTATAGGAAGCTATAGGCACCAAGCTAAGCTTTAATATGGCTTATCATCCTCAAATAGATGGGAAGATAGAACAAACTATTTAGATGTTAGAGGATATGCTAAAAGCTTGTGCCCTAGATTTCAAAGGGAACTGGTATGAGTACTTGCCACTGGCAGAGTTCACCTAAAACAATAGTTACCATTCCAGTATCCAGATGGCTCCTTGTGAAGCATTATACGGACGGAAGTATAGATCTCCATTGTGTTGGATAGAATTGGGAGAAAGAAAGGTAGTTGGTCCTGATTTAGTAGAGCAAATCTCATAACAAATAAAAATGATCTAACAGAGGCTGCTTACAGTACAAAGTAGACAGAAGAGTTATGCCAATGTACAAAGAAAGCCTCTAGATTTTGAAGTTAGAGATCATGTTTTTCTGAAAGTTTCTCCAACTACGGGTGTAGGAAGATTGATGAAGGCTTGTAAATTGACACCGAAGTTCATCGAACCCTTCCAAATCTTGTCAAGGGTTGGCCTGGTGGCTTACAGATTAGCCCTACCCCCTAACTTAAGCCAAATCCAAATGTCTTCTATGTCTCTTAGCTGAAAAAGTACCAACCGGATCCCTCTCATGTCCTGAAATACGAAGACATAGACCTGCGAGATAACCTTACCTTTGAGGTAAAGCCAGTAAGAGTGATAGATCGGCAGATCAAGGCTATTTCGATGGTTAAAGTCATTTGGAGTGTTCTAACTCAGGAAGAGGCTACGTGGGAGAAGGAAGACAACATGAAGACCAGATACCCCGAACTGTTTAAATAAGGTATGCTTCTAAATTTCGAGGACGAAATTTATTCAAAGGGGGGAGGAATTGTCACATCCCGAGAAATTTCATCTGGATATAGGGAATTAAAAATTAGAATGAGGGCCAATGTAGAAACTAGACGGGGAGATGAAACAACTTTTGATGTGAAACACTGATAAGGTCCGAGGTGGCATTTTCGTAATTATCGATCTAGGAAGGGCAAAACAGGAAATTCTGAGAAAAATTCTAGAAAGTTTCTAAAAAATGGTAAAAGCATAAGTTAGAGGTTTTGGATTCTTGGTTGAGGCCCAAAATGTGGAATTATCATGAAAATATATTATCATGGAATTTCCTGTAAACGGAGGTTTTTCGGGAAATTATTGGGAAATCAGAGAAAAATAATTATTTTAATTAGTTAAAGGCCTCAATAATTTTGAAAAAATTATGGAAAAATCATCTAAATATTTATTTGAATTTATAAAATTGGTTTTAGGCCTTGGAAGTCTAGGATTTAATTTCAAGGAATTTATTTTCCTGATGACACTGATAAAGGCCTAAGCAGAGGAAATTCAAAATAAATACCTAGAGGTGGCAAAAGATTTTGAAAATTTCCAGATCATGTTCTTATTTAAAAGGTGAATTATCATGGAGAGAAATAAATTTTTGGAGGTCTGAAAAAATTATGGAATGTTACCAGTGAATAGTAACCGATAAACTGTTGGAATGGTTTGGGATTTTGGTTTGGCTTATGGGCCATCCTAAACCATTTAAGAGACCCACATTAGGCCCAATTCAACCCAATTTCATGCAGCTTCTGGACCCTACTATTTTTAATCAAAATAAAATGTAAAATTAAGGGATAATTGTTGGAAAACCCTAGTGATGGACACTTGGTTAAATCTAAAGCTATCTTGCACTTGATGGATGCCAACTCACCTATTAAGTGGCATTTTAGGCTTCCAAAATTTAGAGGAAAATGGCAGTTTATTTGTCTATAAATAACCCCCCTAAAATACAAGAAAAATGATAGAAAATTAGAAAAAGAGGGAGAGGTGCTACCACTTTGTGTCTAGACCAAAAAGACTGAAATTTGAGAGGTATTTGGGCAAGGAATCATTCAATTTTTATCAAGAGAACTTCAAGGTATGTTCAAGCTTTCCTATCCATAAGTTTTAAGTTAGTTTTGGTTGGGTTTTTTAAATGAAAAATCAAGGGAAAATGCTGCACAATTCGGTTAATATGCTTGGCTATTAGAGAAGGATAGAAACCTTAAATTTGATATGAAACAAGCTTGTTTAAGTGGTGTGTGAAGTGGTTTTTGGAAGAAAATCAACCTAGGGTCCCTTATGCTTCATTTCATCCAAGCACTGTTCATAGGACAAGAGTTTGTTTCACTTCAATTTGATGATTCCAATTGGTTTAAAATGTGTTTTTGTGTAGGGATATACTATTGGAAAGTGTTTAAAATCATTGGAATTGAAAATGAATTTTTTGGAAGCTTGAACACCCTATTCAGCCAAACTAGTTTCATGAGGAAGGAGTTTGACTTTTGAAAAACTGATTTGATATTTGAATTCCTCATGAAAAATTGTGTAGGATTAAACCAAGAGATTATTGATTCCAAAGGAGGAACAATATTGTTAAAAATCAAAGAAAAAGGAGGAGAAGTTGTTAAGTTAAAATTAAAGTATTATGTTTAAGTTATTTAGTTATTAATATAGCTTATATTTATGCTTGAATCAATAGGTGTAGCGAGGAGGAATCAAAGGGAATCATAACCCCTTGAGGAGACCAAAATTATCAAGTGATAAAAGGTAGTATTGAATTATAATTTGATTTTTTTATCTTGCTTGTTTAATGTGATTATATTTTTTGCTTGGATTGACGAATTGTGTTGTGATCTTGGTTGATTGGATGGCTTTGGGTTATGCTTTAGCCAAATGCATTGAATAATGTTATTGTGGAAGTGTTGGTGTTCCTCTCCTAGCATGGCGTTAACTATGATTTTATGTGGTTTGATTATGTCTTGAGGCGTGATAACATATCACATTATAACTTGCTTGATTTATATGATAATTATAGTTCAATTGCTACTGAGAGTTCTATGAAATCTCATTCCTCCTATGTTAAATTATGTCTCAAATACGGAGTGGTTCATCCATAGATCAAGGCAAGGAATTGGTATTGGGATAGAAGAGTATTATGGAAATTATATCACTAAGTTATGTTATGCAATGTTTTAATGAACTTTATGTCAAGTTGTAATGAATTATGGATGATGACATAATGTAAATTATATTGTTATGACATGGTCTGATGCTGGAATATTGAATGGTGCAATGTCAAAGGGACAAGGAAAAAGGAAAAAGGGAAATAATTTCAAGAAAAATGTGATTAAGGGATAAAAATGCCTAAATCAGGGGCAAATTTGTGACACATAAAATAATAAGCAAATAATGGAATCTAGACCTGAGATTTTGCAAACAATTAGACTCATTTTTAGCTTTAAATCAAGTAATAAACCATTAAATTTTGAGTTGTGTGCTAAGAATTATACCCTTCTAAAGTTAGGCTAAAATACTGGAAACTCAAAAATTCACCATATGAACAGTACATTTTGTCAAAATTTTTGATGATGTTCTAGATGGAATTGAGTACAATGAATATTTTTGTTCTAAAGAAATCTTATCAAGCTTCAAGGAAAAATTAGAACCACCTCATTTTGATTTTTCTATAATTAGTTTTAAATTTTCAAAATTAACCAAAATTTAGATGAACAGTATACAGACGACTTATATACAAAGTTCTGGGATTGAAATTTTTCACTCAGAAATATTAGGAAATGCATTACAGTGGTTCCAATCGAGATATAATATCATATCAAAGGAGGTGTTACATAATGTCCTTACTTTTACCTCTCAGAGTACACGTTCGGAAGTGTTACGGTTCAAGTGGATATAAAACAAACCTGCATATTGAAAATTTTAACATAATTACTTGGGTTACTATTAACTATTTAAATTCTAGATTATAGGTCCAACTTCAAAAATTTATAACTAATCCTATAAAAATTGTATTGTGGTGCTCTAAAATTCTACTCGAAGCTCTTTCAATTCTCTATAGAAAAAAATATGAAACTAGAATTATCTTTGACCAATTCGTACAATTTATTCACTAAACTTTACTGTTCATTTGGTAAATTCTGGAACTTCCAAATTTCTTACCTCAAATTTGAAAATTCATATCTCCTTGTTTACATATCCAATTAAGGTGGTCTACATCTCATTTTAAAGCTTAGAATGTGTACTATATGATCACTAAATTTCGTGATTAGATTCCGCCATTTACTAGGTTAAACTAGAGCTACAAACTTACTTCTCCATGACCTATGATTTATCTTTCATTAGGTTCTTACTTTTAATTCTCCCTTAATTCAAGCATGCAACAACTAGCCTTATGGTTTCCCATTAATTCTTATACTTTGAATTACATGCCATTAACATCATACATCAAACATTATATCACATTTCATGCTTGACATGTCCACAATTAATTACATCACTAGTGACTTCAATCATTGCATTGAAACACATGTAACTTCTCTACTTTCTTTGCTTCCATCTTCTTACCCTTCTTCATGCATGCTATCTCCTTATCATTTGACCTACTATGGTTGGTTAAGGGAGGGGTGAGATTCGGGGGAATCTCAGTAGCAAGTATTACCACATACATGTACAAGACGGATGCTAATGTATGGTATGTAATTTTCCATAAACATAGGTTAACTAGTGACATGCCATCATGCTTTATGCTTGGTATAAAAATGCATAGCCATGAAAACATATTAAGAACAGAATGTCCAGCAACAATCATCATGTCACAACATCATATAGTTAATAAAGACAAACCAACACATAAGCATACCACATCAATCACATAAAAGGATAAGTTCACTACCTTTTACTTCAAGCTTTCCTCTTGCTTTTTCTTTGACTCCCTTGACTTCCTAACCATAGGGGCTTTCGATCAATATCATCAAACATCCTCTTGGATGTTTCAAGGTCCTAAACATAACCATATTGATCACACAATCTGTCACATCCATTAACAGGGCAATCAGGAATAAGAATATTCCTAAACATTTAAGGGCCAAAAATAATAAGGAGAAATTGAAGAATTATGGTGAAAAATAATTATTATGATTTTTCAAGTCAATTATGAAAGTTATACTAATTAAGAAAAATTGGCCAAGAATAATTATGAAAAATATTTCCAAGTCTCAAAAAATTAAGAAAAAATAAGTATAATATTTCTTGAGAATTATATGAGGTTATATAGTTGGTTTTATAACCAAATTACCCTTAGAAAAATTACAAAGGAATTTAAGACTGATTTAGGCTAATTTGAGGCCTTTTACTTGGAAAATTCTAAATAAATATTTAGAAGGAGAATAAAATCCTAAGAAAATTCCAATGATGTCTGAAGGAATTATAAGAGATTATGGGATTAAAATGAGACCTCCAAATTTCCAAGATTTTTCCTAATTGCTTGGACAAGTGGAAAAATCATTAAAGAGAAGGAAAATAGCTTTTTCTTTTTATTTAATTAATGGGAATTCGAGTTTGAGCCATAGAGGGCATTTTGTGAAGAGAAAAATGAGGAGGATAAATTATGAATTTGACAGAAAATAATTACAGAGGCCTGAATATTGTAATTATAGAAAAGAAATTAAAGTCAGAGCAAAAATGCATCGATAAAGCAAGAAGTAGGGTCTTACACTTTGCTTGGCCCACAATTTGCTACTTGTCAAGCCACCAATAGAGAGGATTTAAAGTTTTCAAGTGTCAAGCTTTGAATGGAGAGGATTTTGACTTTTGAAAATTAATTACCATTGGAATTTCTTAATTAAGAGAGAGGTTACAAGAAAGAATAGGCAAGTGACACTTGGCCTACCATTAATTGTGCTGGTTAGGATATTTTTGGCATTAATGAGAGCTTATCCTCCCCCTTTTCATGACTCAATTTTCAGCCAAAAGAAGAGAAAGAAGAGCAAGAGGAGTTTTGAAGTGTGAATCAAGGAAACGTAAGCTACTTTGATCCACTAAGTCAAGATCTAAGGTTAGTAAGTTGTTTCATAGTAGTTCTTGGTTGTCTTCCTTGAGATTAATGGTTGGAAAAATCAATTCTTGTCCCTGCTTGTGGCTGGGTGAAATGGTCATAGTATAGGAAAGGAGGTTTTGTTGTTAAAACATAGTTAGAACACTATGATTTAAGGTGGTTACAAGTAGTTTGGTGTTCTTTTGAAAAGATTTTATGGTTAAGCTTTAAGGGGGTATGATTCGGCCACTTCAAGAATCCTAACTTAGGATGAGATTTTCAAAGTTTTGACACTTCCATGGTGTTGAAAATCGAAAATGATATAGGATAAACCTAAAGAACAAGTGGTGGAAGCATTAAAATTAAATTTGTGATTTTTGGAAAACCTATACCCCTATTCAACCAACTTGGTTTTTGAGGAAAGAAATTTATTTTCATAAATCCAAGCTTATATTTGGATTCTACATGAAAAAAGAATCATGTAGGAATGAACCAAGAAAGAATATTTAGGGTTTAAGGAAACAAAGCTCAAAAACTAAAGAACAAAGATTTAAGCTTTAAGAGCTAAGGAGTTACCTGAGTTTTGTTATTAATTTTTATATGGCTTTGTTGGTAATCTTGCTACCCTTTTTATGGATTGTTATGTTAGGATTTGTTATTTGTGGAGGAAAGAGAGAAGAGCAAAGAAAGCAAGAGCATTTGGAGCAAGGTAGTGGGATTTAATTAGCCACTAATGTTAACTTTGCATTCTTTATCATGGCATGATTACTTGCTATCATGTGGTTGAACTATGATGATTGTGATGTGGTTGCTCCTTGCATTTGTTGCCATGGCCTTGCATATTGAGGTTGACTATTTATAAGAAGATGAGTTCTCCTATGGTAGCTAAGGTTTATAATGCTTTAATGATGATGCATGTTGATGTTATGGTTGATTATTCTTGCTATTGGGATTTTATTGAAATCTCACCCTCCCAGAATAATCCAAAATTTTAGGGCCTAATTCATCCAAAAGGAAATCTGCAAATTCAAGGGTAAATGTGGTGGTGAACCATGGAAACAATTATATTTTGGTTATGTATAAGCATGATTGTTGTGATACTGTAACCGAAGGAGGCTGTTGATTTGGAGTAGTGTTATGATTAAGCTCCTAAATGAATTTAATTGTGAAATTTTCTATGGTTAAAGATCATGTCTTGAGCTTTAATTTGATAGGTAGCATGTTAAAAATAGACAACTGTGCAATTTTTAATGAGTTTTCAAATTTAAGATTCAAAATCTAGAAAAAGGGTTTTTTACCAAAATGACAGTGATGGCTTCCACAAAAACCTAACACTTTTTCATAAGGAATTGGTTTACAAGATTATTTTTTCTTGAAATTGATTTCAAAGAGCTTTCTATAAAGTTTTGAACCACTCTATTTTGATTTTTTTGGGTTAAGTTATGAATTTTTGAAGTTGGACTAGAAATCTAGAACATACCAAATGAATTGTGAATTTCTAAAAATCAGCCTTCTTTTTGTAGAAATTCTGAGTCCATGACCATCCAATGTGGTCTAAATTGGCTCCAAATGAACTCTAAGTTATTCTAGTGGTAAGGTGTAATATTTTTCGTATCAGAATGGTGGTTCTGGCAAGGATAGAGCGCTTTGCTTAGTCAAACCTATAGGTAATATATTAGTTGAAGGAAAAATATTACTGTTTATTCATTGGATAGTTTGATCATTATGATGTAGAAAAGAAGTAGAATGGCTTATTGTGGCTACAATAGTGACTCAGAGGGTTCAGTTAACCAAAGGAGACTAGGAGAACTTTTCCCTGATAGTTCGATAAGGATGAGGACTACAACCTTGTAGCAGACTTCTACTATGATACCTTGTGGGAGAGTAACCCTTCACCTAACATAGCCGCAATTGCTTCCAATGATTCTCAGAGGATTGAGGTCATTGAAATAGATGATGACGATGGAGCTAGACCCAGTAAGGTCAAACTACTTCCAATCATGAAAGAATTCCACACCATAGAAGACTTAGCCAAGGACTTTAGGGAGAGAAGCTAATGCCTTAAGCTCGACGAGAACTAGTATACCTATGTGTACTTGAGATGTTTGGAAGATATCTGAAAGCTCTACTATTATGTGACTAGAGAAGATGATACCCTAGAGGTTACAGACTGGGTATCAGGATTTCTTAGAGTACTCCCTAGGACCCGACTTTGGAAAAATGGTGTGAGAGACATTTGTAGTCACATAGATAATGCTAGCTTTAATGATCTCATAGATGCCCTCGAGATCTTTGTGAGGAATACATCTCCTTGAGTTAGATGTGGAGGACTAGATCTTAATGACGATAGACAAGCTCCTATTCACATCCTTATAGTAGAATGAGTTCTGTCCCCTAGATCAGTTATTGGGATCCAATGTTGAGGAGTGGATCTAGAGCCTTGAGGGCTTCGCTATTTCCTACTTTGGGTAGTCAGTTGAACCTTCATAACACTAACGTAGGACTTGTTTTGGTACAGCTAACCATAGTAGGTTAGTCTAGCGTGCTGGGCTGTATCCTTGTTTTTCTTCTTGGCATGTATGAACTGAACTTGCTACTTTTGGTTGATGTATGGATATTGCTTATGTATGCATGGTTATTAAGTGACATCCAAGCATGTTGTTTGTTTCTTTTTCCTTTGTTATGCTATCCATTTAGTTAGCATAATGGCTAGAACCTGAAGAAATTTTTTGCTGGAGAGACCCTCAGGACACGACGCAAGGGTCCCTCTTGATCTATTATAGTTAATTTTAGATCGCTTAGAACAATAACAAAAGGCTATTAAAGAGATTAGGGTGGCACAAGCTCACTAGGAACAAGAAAGTGACGCCGCGATAGTTGCAGTGGTAGTAGCGGCAATGGCTAACCTTGATAGGAGGCAGTCAGAAGAAGAAATTTTCACAACTCAACATTAGAACAGTTGCCTAAACTGATAGCACCAGCAATAGACCCTGACGGCATCCAGCAATGAATGACCCATTTCTGCAAGCATAACCCACTATCATTTGATGGAGTGTTTGACGTCCAAGTGGCAAAGGACTGGATTAACCATTTGGAAAAGATTTTTAAGGTTTTAGACTATCTGACTGAGTAGAAAGCCCAAATGGCGATCTATAAACTAGAGAAGGATGCTAACTGTTGGTGGAAGAACACCAAACTTATTCTCTATGTTCGAAACATAAGAGTGACATAGGAATGTTCTTGGAGCATTTCTACAAAAAGTACTTCCTGAGATCAGTTAGGAATGAAAGGAAAGCGAAATTCCTAACCCAGAAGTAGAAGCATAATGAGCTGTTTGACGAGTTTTGAGCTAAGTTTATCAGTCTCTCTCACTACTCTAATTACCTCTGTTACCAAGACGATGAGAGGTGGATGACCAAGAAAATAGTCGAAGGACTAAAGCAGTCTTTAAGGGAGATGATTGCTCTCAGGCAGTTCGAGCACTTCAATAAGGCAGTTGAAGCCTGCTGAATTACAGAAAATAGTTTGAACCCTTATCTGATGGTTAAGTCTACTCCCAAGTCGAAGAAGGGAGATTAGGGTAACATCTCTTCTAATGTGAATAGGAAGAGAAAAAGGCCATGGGATAACCAAAAGAATAAGAAGGGAGGCAAGCCCGCAAACAGCAAGGAATGTCTGACCTGTGACAAGAATCAAGGTGACAAATTATGTATGGCTGGGCAGAATGTTTACTATACTTGCGACAAGCCCAGACACTTTTTGAGAATACCCGCACAATATAGAAAGGGCAAGGCCACACATCCAAGGAAGAGTATTTGCCCTCACAGGGAAAGAAGAAAGGAAGTCACCAGAAATGATTTAAGGTATGATCATTATGAAAAACTTCCCTGTGATTGTAATGTTTGACTCGGGTGATAGTCATTCTTTTATCTCGTATGTCTATATCAAAAGACTTGGCTTAGTTATGAATATTGTTATACTACCTTAGATTTGATATGTATGCCTTTCATGAAGTTGTTGTGGTAATTGGATTGAATTAGTTGTCGTCCCATAACGACAAGGATGAAACCTTGATCCTATCCCCAAGAGAAATGGAGTTAAATCCGGAAGTTAAGTTGAACTTCATAATAAAAGCCCAAATGGGCAATGCTACGATGAATAAAACTAAGTAAGACTCACAAAGGTTAAGAGAAAAGTGTGTTTCGTCATGATAAACCAAGAGAATTGGTGGCAATGAATGAATACAGAAGTGATTACCAAAGGAGGTGGTAACTTTCATCACTGCAAACAAGGATTCTGGTCACGACAACCAAACACAATAACTCTCAGATGTTGAAGTAGTATCTCAATAAGACACAATGACCCTTAGAGGTCACAGAGAGTAAGATTAGTAAAGGTCAGAAAGTGGAAGGTAGCCACTATTCAAAGTGATCAGATTCCCCCTTAAGAGGAAGAGTAATGATAAGAAGTAAAGCAAGACAGTTAGGGGTTGAGTCTATACACTACTAAGAAGGTATAGTGGCCATCTAAGCTGGAAAAACTCTTACAACCTCATTAGGGCTGGGGCACCATGATAGAGTAACTATCTCAAGTCCTGAAATAGATAAATAGGAACTTAGAGATAGTGAAGTCAAGATGGAGAGCCCTAATGAAATTTCTTAAGGATCAAGAAGAAGAGATACTCAGTCACTTGGGGTTAGGTTGAGAGGCACCCTTTTTTTAGGGGATAAGGTCTTAGCTAGTAGTCTTCCTAAAGAAAGTAGGAATTAGTCCTCCAAGTTAAAATTAACATTGCTTTAGATGGAGTAAGATACCCTACCCGAGCAGGAAAGGGAAGTAGCTGAGGCAAGGCAAGTAGAGTTGATCTTACTCAATGGAAGCATAACTAGCTAAGAATGAAGCTAAGCTTGGATGTACCTAAGCTTAGCAGAGTACTAGAGCAAGTAGAAAGAAGAAGAACCTCATAAGTCCTCTCTCTATGACTCCCAGAAATAACTGTGAATAATAAGAGAGGCTCCCTCTTATAGGGATGAGATGTCTGGATGGCACGCTATAGACATAGCAACCAGTGATAGCTTGTACTCCTTGCATTGAAATGCCAGGCATTATACATGTTAGAGTATGTTCATACTGAAAAGTGAAGTAGAA
This sequence comes from Neltuma alba, assembly GCF_004799145.2. Lineage (NCBI taxonomy): Eukaryota > Viridiplantae > Streptophyta > Magnoliopsida > Fabales > Fabaceae > Neltuma > Neltuma alba. The sequence goes on from NW_021635203.1 coordinate 1,738,816, forward strand.
GAAAGAAAAGTTGCATAAGTCCTCTCTCTATACTGTTCTAAACCAATTAAGAGACGGTAAGAGCAGCAGGAGGAGTAAGAGAACTCATAAGGCAAATTGGCTTAGGCACCTAAAGAGATAAATAGGTGGCTTGGGGAATTGACATGAGGCCTAAGAGAATGGTATTGGCTCTTGAAACAGTTTTGGGGAATTGCCAGTTAGGTGACCAACTAAGTGGAGGTGACTCTACTTAGTTCTATAGTCTAAAGTCTCCCAGAGATCTTAATGTAGCTCAAACTAATGATAGTATTCCAGCGTTATAGTGGATCTTGAAGAGGCTTATAGTATAGCATAGTAACTCCTGAGGTCATGGTGAATCGAGCCTAAAGGAAGTGGTTGAGCTATAAGAGTAAGAATATAGTACCATTTTGGAAGACAAGGACCAGGGATAAGTTGGAGATATGGAAACCTCCTTTGGTTGTAAGCTAGTATTGAGAGAGTACCCATGACTTCCTTCTAGACAACCTTATCATTGACTAGGCTAGGCTTAATTTCCTTCCAATTAACAGCAAAAAGCCAAAGTTAGAAAAATTAGAAGCCATAAGACCTGAAAAAGAGGCATTCAAGCTAGCTCTAGATATAGGAATAACCCTTGTGATACAGAGATAGACTGAGTATTGATAGGCAGATCCTTAAGATGAGGCTAGAGTCAAAAATGTAAGTTGGGAAGACTCAACTAAAGGTAGATGATTGAGCTTAAATTATTCTTATCTTTTGATTACATCATCCATGATTTTGTTGCATTTTATGGCTCTTTTGGTTAGAATTGAGCTTATTTTAGATTAAGAGTCCATGTAGTGAGTTAGCATCTTTTTTTGGGTAAAATCATCATAATTAGTTATTAATTGTATTCAATTAATTTCTAGGACAATTGATGCTTTAAATTGTTGCTTTTTAGTGTGGACACCTGAGATTGGAGCCAAGGTTGAAGACTCAAGGCACACAGAGCAAAAGAGGAGCTTTTGCCATGGTTCGCCGCGGTGAACCCACCCTCCGCCGCGACGAACTCCTCATATAAGCATTTCCAGACCCGACCATTTTGGAAAAACTTGACTTGCCCACTTCCATGAACCGACCCAGACACGTCATATTCGGGTTAGAAACCCTATTTTCGGTAGGAATGAGGTCACACACTGACATCTAGCCACCATCAACGTTTTCTCTTTATCTTCTCTCATCTCTCCCACCAGAACCCTAATCCCTCACCTTCCACTGTCATTTTCATCCATTGGCAACACTGAGTCAATTTCAATGGAGATGGATGATTGGCATGAGTTCTAAAAGCTTAAAAAGGGGAGTTTCAGTTTCATCTTAGTTTTAGCTATGTATTTATAAATTCCTAGGTCTAGGGTTTTTAAATTCTTAGTGAAAGACTTTGAATGATCAATAATCATTAGTTGATGATTTACATTTGTAGTTGGATTAGTTAATGTTGGATTTCATGCTTCAATATATGTAGTTACATATATGTTCTTTGTAGCTTTCTTGATTCTCTTTATCTTGCATGTTTTGATGATGAGTTGATTTTCTGTTGCATTGAACCATTTACATTAATCATTCTTAATTACACATTAGGGAAGTTTAACAATGTTTTCATTAATGAGTTCATTAATGTAAGCATTGGACTCAATGAGTTATTGAGTTTGTTATCTAGAAAACCTAATGAATTTATAAAGCTCCCACATCTTAAGAGAACTATGATTGCCAAGAATCCATTTTGAAGAGGTTTTACCAATTGATTCAGCACTTGATTTCCATCCATTTCATCCTAATCTCCCAAAAATCCAAAAATACATTTACATTCTATTGCATTTTATCTTAATTACAAGTCTCAATGAAAACCCCCAACCTTTTCCAGCTTACTTTGCATTACTATGGCATTTAGTTAATCTAGGATCATAATTTCGGCTCCACGAGTGAAATGACCCGAGGTTGTGCCTATAGTACAATCCTTGGATTAATTTTGAAATTGGCCCCAAGGTATAAGACAAGTCAAGGCGATTTTCAAGTGGCGCCGTTGCTAGGGAACCAAGAAATTGGTTCCCTAGGTTAGCTTGTGTCATTTGATTGTCAATTGAAGTTTTAATCCTTTTAGGTTGCATTTAAGGTAGTTTAGTTGCATATTTGTTCATAGTATAGGTTTTCATCTTGCATAGCATCAAAAATTTTGGAAATACAAACAAATATACTGATTTTCTATACTTTCAGCATTTTCACTTTGCATCAGTGGCATCCAGTAAACTGATTAGCTCTCTGTGACAGTTCACCGTGGCCAACTGATGGAACCCAATTGTTCTATGTTATTTCATATCATTTTAAGGGTTTTTATCATAGATTTTGGCTCATTTTATTGATAATTGTGCTTAATTTAGATTTAGAGTCCTTGCTTTGTGTTAGTGTCTTTTTTAGGGTAAAATTGTCATAATTAGTTATTAATTGTATTCAATTGATTTCTAGGACAATTGATGCTTCAAATTGTTGCTTTTCATTGTAGGACACTTGAGAATTAGAGCCAAGATTGAAGACCAAAGCATTACACAACATGAGAGTTTCCAAGAAAATGCTGTGCTGTGGCAAAAAGTCTGAAAATGTGCATCAGTGGCTATTCTGGAATAGTTCGCCGGGGCAAACTTTTGAGTTCGCCGCACCAAACTCTCAAAATCTCACTACATTTCCTCTCTGGAATAGTTCGTCGCGGCAAACTCTCTCGTATCAGTAACGTCAGATTCGAATCCAGAACGCAAAAATGGACCTTCTACTCATATGATCCGACCCAGATGGACCCCAAAAGCCCTTAGAAACCCTATTTTCGACCTATCACTCCATTCTATCATCTCCAACACCTCTATTCTCCCAACCTCTTGCCTCTCCATCTCCATCTTCTTCCCCTTCCATTTCCTGCACTCTTTCTTCATCCCACCTCATTTCCTTCATCTCCTGACTGCTATGGCTGAAGATTTAACTTTGGTTGGAGCTGATTCCAAGGCTATGGTGAGCTAAGGTTTATCAACTCTTGAAGATGGTAGAGTAGCATGAGTTTCCAAGCTTCAAAGGGGAGTTTCAGTTTCAATCTTTAGTTTCTACCTATGTATTTATGATTTCCTAGGTCTAGGATTTGTAAATTCTTAGTGAGACACTTTGGTTGATTCTGTAATCATTGGTTAATGATTTACATTTGTAGTTTGGATTGGTTGATGTTGAATTTTGTGCTTAAATATATGTGCTCATATATATGCTTCTTTGTAACTCTCATGATTCTCTCCTATCTTGCATGGTCATGTTTTGATACTGAGTTGATTGTGAGTTACATTGAGCCAATTGCATGATCATTCTCAAATTACACATTAGGGAAGCTTAACAATGTTTTCATTAATGAAGTTCATTGATTTAAACGTTGGACTCAATGAGTTATTGAGGTTGTTATCAAGAAAACCTAATGGATTTGTGAAACTCCCAATAGCTTAAGTGAACTATGATTGTCATCAAAACCATTTTCAAGAGATTTCCTATCATTCATTTCCATTCCATCATTATTATCTTAAAACACCAAAAATATAGTATCTTAGGTTTGTTTTCATTGCATTTAGTTTGGGCACCATTCATTTAAATCTTAAAACCCAAAACCCCATTCCATTACATTGCATGGCATTTAGTCTAGCTTAGGTAATTAATAAAGGCTCCCAAAAGTGAAACGACCTGAGTTTGCACTATACTGCATAGCTTGGATTTATTTTTGATTGAGAACCCCAAGGTGAATGACAAAAGGCTCTCGTCACCAACCTGTCCCTTCGCCGCGGTAAAGTTTCTAAAAAACTGAAGGATTCCTCTCGAGATACCTTCGCCGCGGCACACTCCTACTTTCGCCACAACAAACTTTCTGCACTTAGCTGTCTGTTCGCCTCTGTCACCTTTCGTCACGGTGAAATCTCCTAAAAAGTTTTGAAACTTACACTTTTTGCTTCTTTTTCTGTGCATACATACTCATACTAATCCATACACTTGCATTCATCACAACTCATACTTTTATCTGACTTTGTGTGCTGCAAGTCAATTTTGTTTGCTCTTTCTCTTGTGACTCTTTTCTTGCATGCCACGAAAAGCAAAACTTGTACCCTTTAACCCTGAGATTGAGAGAAAACTCAGAGAGATAAGAAGAGAGAAAAGATTTAAGGGGACAAGTGAGTTAGTGGTCGAATAAGAGAACATTTCTGTGGAATCTAGCCTATCTAGTAGTGAGAGTGAGCCTACTGATCAAGAGATAATGGCTGATTTACCACCTAACCACCCTAATCCTAACCCCAATGCCAACCAAGTGAGGAATGGAGGCAATGGAGGGAATGGAGAACAAGAGAGAGTGAGAGAAAATAATGGGAACCCTAGAAGAAGAACAATTAGGGAAGCAACCACATCTGATGTCAATTTTAACCCATTTACCACCGCTTGTCCAAATTTTGAAGTTAATTTTGAAATTAAAGGTTATTGATGAACTCCCTTCCAAAATTTCATGGCTTGACAGGAGAAGATCCATATCTTCATTTGCAATCCCTTTCTATGATCTGCCAGAGTATAAAGCCTGTGGGAGCATCGTTAGATCAAGTGCTATGGAAGGTTTTCCATCTATCATTGGAGGGCAAAGCTAGAGAGTGGTACATGAGCCTTCCAAGACACGTAGCTGATGCATATCACAGTTGGGGGAACTTAAGGAAAGCATTCTTGGAGAAATACTTTCCGGCTTCTTGTACTTCATCAATAAGGAAGGAGATCTATTTTGCCAAGCAAAACTATGACAAATCTCTCTATGATTATTGGAATAGATTTCAGGACATGCTTTCAAGATGCCCACATCATCAAATTCTAGATGAACAACTGGTGCACCCCCTATGGATATTACTGCCCCTAGTTGTGAGACTTGTGGCTCGGTTATGCATATTTCTAGCATATGTCCAGGCTGTTATAAGGAGGTATCTGCAATCTACCAAGGCCGTCCAAATCAAAAGTGGGACCCTTACTCCAACACTTATAACGAGGGATAGAAGGCAAACCCTCGATTGGGCTGGAGGAATGAAGAGAGTAGACCTCCAAATAGATTTCAGAAGGGTGGAGGAACTGGTTCATCCTTAAGCCAGTTCCAAAACCAATCTCAAGCCCTAACCACCCTACCTAAAGATGATACCAACCAACTCTTGCACAATATGATGGCCTTAATGAAGGAAGAAAGGGCTGCCAATGCGAATCAATTCAACTCCATAGCTTCACTGATTCAGCAAGATTCCTCCAAGAATGATGCCAGATTTAGTGCTCTAGAAAAAAGGATGGAACAATGGGAAACTAAGTTTGAGAACATCAACTCCTATGTAACTCAGTTGTCTAATAACACGAGTGAGCAACAAGCAAGGAGCAGAGGCACTATTCCCTCCAACACTGTTATCAATCCTAAGGGCTTGAATGCCATTACTCTTAGGAGTAGGAAGCAAGTGAATTTTAGAGAAGAGGAGGATGAAGTTATAGATGAGGAAATCTTGTGTGATGACCTACCACAAGCATCTTCAAAGGTCAAGAATTCTAAAAGCTCCAAGGAGATGAGGCTAAAGAGGAAAGAAACCCTAAAAGAACATGATGGCAAGGGTAAAGCTAAGGAATCTGAGCCAAGCAATCATGGAGCCTCAAGCAAGGAAGGTAAGGAGGTAAACATTAGTGAACTACCTTTCCCTCATACTTATTTGAAAAATGTTAAAATGGGTAAGGAGAGGCAAGATCATGAGTTGCTTGAGACATTTAGGAAAGTAGAAGTGAATATACCCTTGCTTGACCTGATTAAAAAGATTCCTAAGTATGCTAAAGTCTTAAAAGAATTATGTACTCAAAAGAGGAGATTTAAACCTAATGAAAGAGTCTAATTACCCTCTAATGTGTCTGTATTGTTTAATGTAACATCCCGATTTTTAGGCCTATAAGTACTAGAAATAGCCTGAATGGGATAGGCTACCAGACCCCTTTTTAGTAGAGGTCTTAAAGATGAGAAAGAAAGTTACAGCAGTTTTAGGGACTAAACTGCAAAGTGAATGTTTTTAAGGGGCTAAAGGGTAATCAAAGTTAGAGGCTCCAGTAAAGTCTCAAAGGCCTAGAAAGAGAAAAGAGGCTAGATACAGACCAAAGGTTAAGTTAGAAGCCTCAAAGAGATAGTTTTATGAGGTTGAGTCTAAGCAGGGGTAAAACCGTAAATTCAGAAAGTTACGGCCATCAGGGGTAAAAATGGAAAGTACTTAGAAAATTCTAAGAAAATCCTAGAAAATGGGAAATAATATTCTAAGGCTCTTTTGTTAAGAGAGATGATGAAAATACCCCTGAGATAACTTAAAAGGAATTTATAAGTTTATGGCTCAATTTGAGCTATAAAGGTAGATTTAATTGTTTGAGTCATAAGGAAATCTCAGAAAATTATGATAAAATGGGGATGTATGATCTAAGGGACTATAGAAAATTATAAAATTAGTCTCATCCCCAGAAGACCAGCAAAATGGCTTTAAGAATACTTAAAAGCCAGTTGTGCCAAAAAAGGACATTTTAAAGAATGATTTTTAAGTGGGGCTACAGGTTGAGTTATGACCTGAGAAAATTCACAAATTTTCTCTAGAATATGAGGAATTTTATGATATTTTTGGATGAATTTTTGGAGCTCTGGATTGAATAAAATGCTCCAGTCAAATATTAAATAATTTTGTCCCCTAAATAGGAGACAAAACAAAAGAAAATATCTAAGAACCATCATGACAATGCTGAGTCAGCATGCTGAGTCATCAAGCGTAATCATGACACCGATGAGTCATCATGCTGAGTCAACAAGCGTAATCATGACACCTAGGAGTCATCATGCTGAGTCACCAGAAGATATTTATGGACAGCATAAAAATCAGAACGCAGTACGGGAATATTTTAGACAGTCTTTTGTCTACCCATTATAGTGAAATCTCTACTGCATGACTCAGTAAGGTTAAGTAGCCTGTCAGTAGAGCTAATTATTTTTCCCTCTGCTCCTCTAAGGTGGCACCATATATGTACTTATTAAGATGAGAAATAGTGTCAAAACATGTCCTGGTGGTACAGGGTAAGTCAGGACTTGAAAAGTATCTGATATGGTGCAAGATTGGCTTGGTAGGTGGAGAAATAATAAGAAAATATTTTTGCACGAATTTTTCATTTATTTTCTCCCTATTTTAATGCCATAAATGATGAAAGGACATGAAAGTGACAAGTGTATGGTTAGATGGGAAAAAGAAAATATTACGTGTACGGCTAGATGTAAGACACGTGTACGGTCGAATGCAAGACACGTGTGCGGTTGGATTAAAGACATATGGCTTGATGATGTAAGCATGATGTCATCATGATGATGTAAGCATGATGTCATAGGACACTTGTCACCGTAAGATCAAAAGAGAAAATGGACGGTCCAGATCGAGCCACATATTTTTAAGATCAACAGTCCATATTCAGTCTGCTTTTCTATAAATACCCCCTCCCCTCCCTACCATTTCATCCAGGCATAAGGAATCCATGGGGAAGCTCTTGAAAAATGGTTTCTAGAGAGAGAAAGAAGAGGGAGAAAGAAAGGCCAAGTGGTTCCAAGCCAGATCAAGCTCTAAAACAAGGTATGTCATGGTTATAGCACCTGATTTTATGCCTATTTCAGATTAGTTTCTGTGCGTATCTGATTCTGAAATTTTTCATGCTTAAAGTACACTCTGTGAGCTTTAAATCCATAGGTAGAACACTTCATTTGGATATGTGTACGATTTATGGTGATTTTTCAAAGTTAGGGTTTGAAATCTGGAAACAGTGTTGAACTTTTGGAAGAGTTTCGAGTTCCGTACAATTCCGGTACTGTTCGATGTAGAATTGGTTCCTGAAACTATTTTTCCATTAAATTTAACTTAAGGAGCTTTCAGTGAGACTTGGAACCACTCAATTTGGATTTTTTTAGAATTAATTATGAATTTTCAAAGTTGAGTAAAAATTCTGAAAATTCTGCATGAACAGTACCCGCTAAGCAAAATTTTCAGATTTGGTATTCTTGAATCTAAGGCCATCTAAAGTGGTCCTAATTGACAAGAAATGGATCTTAAGGATGGGAAATGATAAGAATTTTGTTAGAAAATTTGGAAAGAAAACCCTAAGACTAAGAGAAAGGGTTGAGGTTCAAGAAAGCTAGTCTTGAACTTTATGTAATCTAGTAGTCCTAATGGATTGTATGATCAATGTGACTATGTTTAGGACCTTTGGAACATCCAAGAGGATGTTTGGTGATATTGACCGAATGTCCACATGGTTGGAAAGACAAGGGAACTAAAGGAAAAGCAAGGGGAAACCCATGTTACAAGGTAGTGAACTTACCTATACTGTGTGCTTGATATGTATGCTTGCATGATTTGATTGTGTTGCCATGATGTGACTAAGCTATGATGAAATGTTTGCAAAGTTATGTTTGCAAGTTTATGTTATGTTTTGCCTTGGCAATATGTTATGGAAGCATGAAATGCTTTAACTTACTTTCCATGGCATTCATGTGTTAATGTTATAACATGTCATGCACGTGCATTGTGTCTTGCATGCTTATGGGTAGTGTTTGCTACTAAGATTCTCCCGAATCTCACCCCTCCCTAACCAATCATTTAGGTCAATCAACAATGGGAATAATGGCATGAGAAGCAAGGAGAAGTAAGCAGAGAATTATTCTTGTTAATGGATGAGACTGTTGATAAATGTATAATTCTACTATTTTGTGAACTATGTTATGGATGCCAATGATGCCATGTATTTAATTACAATATTTATGGCATGAATAAAAGTTTATGAGCATGAATAGGAAAGTGTAAGGCCATGTTATGTATGCCAAAGAAATAAAAAGAATTAAAGAGATGTTAAGGGATAAAACGCAAGTCCTGGAGCAGTGAGTTTGTGGCTCCAGTTTGACCTATCAATCGAGTGAGTTAGGTCATAAGATTTGGCAAGCAAAGAGACCTGATGTTTCTCTTTAAAATGAGAGGTATTTTGCCCAATTCCAATAACCGAGCAGAAAGTTATGCCTTTCCAAAGTTAGGCAAAAATACAGTAAAAATCTGAAAATGACCAAATGAACAGTAACTTTTTCAAAGGAAATTGAGCTCGAATTTCAAGGCAATCAGTTTAGAAACTATTTTTTCTCAAAATTTTATCCAAAGAGCTATCTGTAAAACTTAGAATCACTTAATATCAATTTTTCTACAATTAGTTATGAATTTTCAAAATTTGTCATATTTTAAGGTGACAATGAATAGTAACCCATGAATGAAAATTTTCAAACATGATTTTTCATCAATTGTAGCCTTCAAAAGTGATTCCAAATGCTTCCGCAAGGAAAGTTAATTGATTTGAACATGAGGTGTTACATTTAAACCCCAAATTCCTGTAAAGTGTCAAGACCCTAGATCTTTCACTATCCCTTGCACTATAGGAAAGGTTACTATAGGGGGAGCCCTGTTAGATCTAGGTGCAGCCATTAATATCATGCCTAAGTCCGTATACACCTCTCTAGGAGTCAAGACCCTTAAGTCTACTACTGTTGTGCTCCAACTTGCTGATAGGACTATTAGGTATCTTGAGGGCATTATTGAATACATTTTAGTCCAAGTTAAGGGTTTGGTGTTTCCTACTGATTTCTATGTGCTTGACATGTCTTCTGAGCTTGTAAATGACACTACACTCATCCTTCGTCGACCTTTCTTAAGGACTGCTAATACCATGATTAGCATGAAAGAGGGCACCATAACTATGGAGGTGGGTGATAATAAAGTTTCTTTTAACATGTATGAAGCAATGAAACATCCTTATGAGGACTATTCACTTTTAGGGGTTAACATGATAGACATTGTTGTTGAGGATGCTTGCTCTGAAGTTGAATTGCAAAATGACTCTTTCTATTCTGATCTTTACACTGATGATCTATTGATAAGAATGAATCCATTTCTTCCTTTTCATCTCTTTACTCTATACTTTCTACTTGTTAATGTGGTGGTGATGTTACATGCCTTCATTGTACTATGGTTAATTGCATGCTTTCTATCCCACATACATTTTGTTTCCTCCCTTGACTCGAAGTTGGACTGTGATTCCTCTATTTTCAGTGATGATTCCCTTGGGAAAAGGTTTCCTGTTGTTGTTTCAGATATGGAGGAAGATGTCATGGAGAAGAATCCCTCTAAGGCAGTTGCTGTAGATCAACTAGAAGTTGGTTCAATGGTTGGAGAGGAAGTCAATTGCAAGGCTGAGGAAGTATCATTGGTTGAAGGAAAGGGGAGTAATATGTTCTCTCTTGAACTTCATAAATTGATTCCTTCTATTGTGCAACCACCTACACTTGATTTGAAACCCTTACCACCTACTTTGAAATATGCTTTCCTTGAGTCTAATGAACAACTACCTGTTATAATTGCTAACTCACTGTTTGAGAGTGAGGAAGAGAGACTCTTGTGTGTTTTGAGGGAGCATAGAAAGGTAATAGGTTGGACACTAGCGGACATACCAGGAATTAGTCTTGCTGTGTGCACACATAGAATTTTACTGAGTGAGGAATCAAAACCAGTGAGACAACCCCAAAGATGATTGAACCCTCTCATATTGAATGTAGTTAAGAAAGAAATTACTAAACTGTTGAGTACTGGGATAATATATCCAATTTCAGATAGTGAGTGGGTCAGTCCAGTGCATGTTGTGTCAAAGAATAGTGGGGTAACAGTAGTAAGGAATGAAAGGGATGAGTTAATTCCTACAAGGGTTCAAAACTCATAGCATGTGTGCATAGACTATAGGAGACTTAATGATGCAACACGTAAGGATCACTTTCCTATACCCTTCATTGACCAAATATTGGAGAGATTAGCTAGTAAATCACATTACTGCTTTTTAGATGGCTTTTCTGGCTATTTTCAGGTACCCATAGCCCCTGAAGATCAGGACAAAACCACCTTCACTTGCCCATTTGGTACCTTCACTTATTGAAGGATGCCATTTGGGTTATGTAATGCTCCAGGCACCTTTCAAAGGTGCATGATGGTGATTTTTAGTGACCTTTTAGAGCACAATATGGAGGTTTTCATGGATGATTTTACAGTTTATAGGGAGAGCTTTGATCAGTGCCTGAATAGCCTAAGGCAGGCTCTAGATAGATGCATAGCCAAAAATCTTGTTTTTGAACTTTGAGAAATGTCATTTCATGGTGGGTAGTGACATAGTGTTAGGTCACCTCATCTCTAGTAAGGGGATTGAGGTTGATAAGGCTAAAATTGAAGTTATCTCATCTTTGCCTTACCCCACCTGTCTTAAAGATTTAAGATCTTTTCTTGGGCATGCAGGGTTTTATAGGCGCTTTATTAAAGATTTTAGTAAAGTTGCTTTGCCCCTTTCTACTCTTCTTAAAAAGGATGTTGAATTTAATTTTGATGAAAAATGTAGACATGCCTTTGATACTCTCAAGTCTATGCTTGTTTCACCTCCTATTTTGACTGCACCCAACTAGAATTTACATTTTAAACTCTCATGTGATGCTTCTAATTGTGCAGTGGGTGCTATGCTTGGCCAGAAGGAGGAGAAGCAATCTAGAGTCATAGCCTATGCCTCTAAGACACTCGACCTAGCTCAAGTCAACTATACCACTACTGAGAAAGAAATGTTTGCCATTGTATTTGCTTTAGATAAGTTTAGACAGTATTTAATCAATTCTTGAGTGGTTGTGTGTACAGATCATGCAGCAGTCCGCTATCTACTTAAAAAGCCACAATCTAAACCAAGATTGATCAGATGGGCTTTACTGCTTCAAGAGTTTGACATTGAGATTAAGGATAGACCCGGGACAGTGAATCAAGTAGCCGATCACTTGAGTAGGCTACCAGAGGACACAAGGGGAGTAACTTCTTTTGACTTGACTTGTGACTCTTTTACCGATTCAGCTTTATGTTCTGTGGTTACTATAAAGCCTTAGTATGCTAATATTGTCAATTATCTCATGTCCGGACTCATTCCTCCCTTTATGTCTAGATTTCAGGCACAAAAGCTTCATAGCGAGTCAAAGTATTACATATGGGATGCCCCTCATCTGTGGAGGATGTGCAGTGACCAAGTGATATGGAAGTGTGTGCTGGAGGAGGATTTTGAACCTATTATTTCAGCTTGCTATTCCATGGTTTGTGGTGGTCATTTTAGTGCAAGGAGGACATCTAGGAAGGTCTTAGATTCTGGATTTTATTGGCCTACCCTCTTCAAAGATTCTTTTACATTTTGTAGATTTTGTGACAAGTGTCAGCGATTTGGGGGGTTGGGAAAAAGACATGAGATGCCTCAATAGCCCCTTCTGTTTTGTGAGATTTTTGACGTTTGGGGAATTGACTTTATGGGACCCTTTCCTTCTTCCTTTGGTTTTGTATATATTTTATTAGCTGTAGATTATGTATCCAAATGGATTGAAGCTATACCTTGCAGAAAAGATGATGCCCCAACTGTTCATAGATTTCTAAAATCACACATTTTCTGTAGGTATGGGATCCCTAGGGCTGTAATGAGTGATCGGGGAACACATTTTTGTAGTAGGATAGTCAACAACCTGTTGTCCAAATTTGGTGTCACTCATAAAATCTCTACTGCCTATCACCCCCAAACCAATGGTCAAGCTGAAATATCTAATAGGGAGGTAAAGCATATTCTGGAGAAAATGGTTAAGCCATCCAAGAAGGACTGGAGCTCACGTTTAGAAGAAGTATTATGGGCTTACCGAACTGCATACAAATCACCCATTGGCATGTCTCCCTACAGCCTAGTTTATAGAAAGCCATGTCACTTGCCAGTGGAGCTGGAACACAAAGCATATTGGGTAGTCAAGCAGTGCAACATGAATATAGAGTTCTCTGGTATGGAAAGGAAGCTGCAATTGCAAGAGTTAGAGGAGATTAGACTTGAAGCTTATGAGAACTCCAAACTCTACAAGGAAAAGACCAAATTTGTTCATGATCAGGGTATCTTGAGAAAGGACTTCAAGAAAGGCGATAGAGTGCTGTTGTACAAGGCTTGGTTCACTTTCAAGCAAGGGAAATTCAACACCAGATGGGATGGGCCATACACAGTCACTAAAGCGCACCGTTTCGGTATGGTGGAGCTGCTACATGAGGAGACCGGGGCCAGATTCAAAGTTAATGGCCATCTACTGAAGCTCTACCATGAAAATCAAAAGCCTCCTTAACTCCCTGGTCATTTCTTTCCTCCACTCATTTACATGCTTTTGCTTAATTATTGATCTTGCTATGTTTTGTGCATTGTAAGTTGAATGAGTGTGGGGGAGAAACCATTTCAGTAGTATAGTAATGTAGTTGTTGTTTGAATTCAATAAGACCCCCTGCAAGTCCTGATCTCTATCCTATCTCATTTTGTGCTTGTTGGTAATATGGTGATTGTAATGCATTATATGAATCCGATTGATTGAGAAAGCTTGTTTGTGGTATGCTGCTTAATCACGGATTTATTGAGCACCTTTTGATCTCTTTTGATGCACTTTAAGGTTTTTGAAGTATCCAGCTACCTTTGTTGTTTGTGTGTTGTGTTTCTCTGTTGTTTGGGTGTTTCTGTGTTGTTTTGCTTGTTCTATTTGTCTGTTAGGATGCTCTCTGTGACCTTTCGCTGCAGCGAAGGTCACCAGTTTCTAGGTGTTGCTCTCGGGATGGTTTTGGCACGGCGAAACATCCTTTTCTCCCTTTGTTTTTCATCTCAGGAAGGATTCGCTATGGCAAACTTTTGCTTTCGCCGTGGCAAAACCACCGCTTCAGCACTACGTATATTCCATTTCAACCCTATTTTCCTTGTGAAATTCCCTTTTTGCCCCCATTTCTGCCTACCCATTCTATTCTCTTAAACCCATTTCTGTCTTTTCCCTTCCCCATCCCATTAAACCCCCTCATCCCCTCTATTTCAAAACCGTTGGTCCCCACTACCTCTCTATATTTCAGAAACCGTCCGCCCCCCCTCATAACACCCCAGGTTCTCCCTCTACCGTTGCTCACTCCTCTGGTGCTGTCGCTCACTCGCGTCTCCTGTCATGCTCAGGACCTCACTCTCATTTCTCTCCTTCTCTTCCTCTGCATTTCTTCATTCAGTGCTGAAGCACCCCTTCCCTTAGTTGTGGTATGATTCCTCTCTCCCTTTGTTCTTTCTTTTGTTTTAATTCTGTTTAGTTATTGGTCTATTGATTTGTTTTGCTGTTGTGTTGTTGGGTTGGGTTATTTTTATGTCATTTTGTAGTTACGTAGCTCTTAGACTATCTAATTATTCATGGTGCATTTTGTTTTTCTTTAATCTCTTTACTTAATTTTGAAAGTTTTTGATAAACTGAAAACCTATGAATCATTACATAGCCATTTGCTACTGTCTAGGTTGTGATTTTGGTTTTTTTGGGGTAGTGTTCGTTATTGTTTGTTTGGTCTTTGTTTAGTGTATTTTGTTTCTTGTGTTCAGAGTATACTTCGTACTAAGAACCCTGCGTCTGTGTCTGAATTTGATTCGGGGGATGAGTATATCTTTGAGGAGTTATATCAAAAGATTGACCAGAGACCTCTCCTCAAGGAGCGACCTTTTCCCTTAGACCCCCTTGATCACCCTTTTGTCCGCCAGCTCCGTGCCTCCCAATTGACCAGTTTGGTCCAAGAGCGTTCTATGGGTAATGACGCTTTTGTTCGCTATTTTTACACCTATGCCCGATTCCATGGCTCCATGATCATTGACTTTTGCAATATCCGTGTCTGCCATTCCTTTACCGCTGACAACATCCGCTTCCATTACCGCCTTGCCCCTTGTCGCCATTCGGGTTATTCGGCTTACAGAGACAACTACCCTTTTGATGATGTGGTCCAAACCTTGTGTCATGACGGAGCCACTTGGCATCGCCCCCGCACCACTGAGTAATACCTTAAGCGATCTGAGTTCCAACCTGAGGCTCGCCCTTGGTTGCATTTTGTCTGCAACAACCTAGTACCCACCACCCACCTAGCCAATGTTCCTAAGCGCCAAGCCCTTTACATCTACCTTCTTATGACTGGCTTATCCTTTGATGTAGCCGACACCATTTACTCAGCCCTCTATGATGCCATCAACACCCCCAAACTCACCAACAATATCATTTTTCCCTACCTAGTCACTGACCTTTTTCGCGCTGCCAATGTCCCTGAGTACAATAATGACAGCTACTTTGAGCCAGCCCCTTTGTTTCGATATGACCACCTTAAACAGCCTGTCATTGGACCACCTCCACCCATCCACCCTGTTTATGATGTTGGCGCAGTGCATGCAGCCGGTACACCAGCTCCCAAAGCTCAAGAAGAATAGGAAGATCCAGAAGCTCCTGAACCTGTCATCTTGGACACCTTGGCTGATGATATTGATGAGCTGGTAGACCATGTCCACCAGTTACGAGTCACCCTCCTCCGCGAGATGAAGAGGCAGAAGGACAGCGATGTTCTTTATGATTGAGATTGACATTACCGCTGTCATGTGGATGCTCTGATGCTAACCGGTTGAACTTCATCCTACCTCTCGAAGAGGAAGACCCTCAGAGCGGAGCTGGGACATCTGGAGCAGGCACTTCTGGTGTAGGACCATCTGGGTTTGGGGCGGATGATATTGGGACACAGCAGTAGCTCTTTCTTTGTGTTTTGTTTTCTTTATTGTTTTTTATGTTTCTTTTTAGTCGGTGTAGCTGGTTACTTGTTAAACTTTTTGGATGTTACATTGGATGTTGTTTAACTGTTTGGCTACTGATGGCCTTTTCATTTTGCTGTTTCAATTACATTCGTCCCAACTGCTATTTTCCTTTTCCTCTTTGTTTTGCATGTAACCTATCACCTTCTCCCTTTTTTTTGTGAATTCGATGTGTTATGCTTCAATTTCAATTGGACTTCACAACTTCCAGTTCACTTTGTGATTGGTTTGCCTGTACCGGTTTAAACAATGAGGACAATGTTGTGTTTAAGTGTGGGGAAGGGACCTATGTGGATTCTAGCAAATAATTCTCATGCATCTATTTGATTTTGAGGTGTTTTTGAACTGATAAATTGGTTGAATTGTGAATATTTTGAACTTAGTTTTCTGAAGAGTTGAAAATTGCACTGAATACTGTTCTCTGTCACCTTTTGCCGCGGCGAACATCTGATTTCGCCGTGGCGAAGCCCCTTTTATCAGCGTTAATTTAGCTCTCGGCCATACTTCGCCGGGGCTAACCTATATTTCGTCACAGCGAAGCAGGCCCTATCTCTAGGTTCTGCTCTCTGTGAGCCTTCGCCGCGGCGACACCCACCCTTCACCACGGCGAACCCCAAAAAAAAAATTTTTTTAAAATAAAATATAATAATAATAAATAATAAATGCTTTGCAATTTCAGTTGCTCTTCAAAAAATTTTCCTGGCTTAGATTCTTTATGCTCCAGCATCCTTTTGAAATTGATGGAAAGTTCAATTTGTACTTGTGCCTTTAGAAAACTTTCCATGCTTTTAAATGAGGTTTGAACTTGGACTAGTTATTATCATGTTTATGACAGATAGTAAATGATGATATGCTTTGAAATTAGGACTGTGGTTTTTAACCTTTGAGATTGATTAATTGAGATTTTAGCCTTGTTGGAAGAATTTTGGGGCCTAAAGTTATTAAATTGAGTGAATCTGCTTATATCATATTTCTCTAGAACTTGTTTTAATTCTTAATCGAAGCTTAGTGAATAAATTTTTGTAAAGATGATAGAGGCATTCGATTTCAAACCCTCACTTCCCAAACGCAAACCCAACCATTTTACCATTGTAAACCCCTTTGGACCTTCATCTTGAGTACATGGATGCAATTATTTTGTCATTATTGTATCCTGCAATCGAAAAAAAAAAGAGAAAAAAAGAGAAAGAAAAGAAAAAGAAAAAGAAAAAGAGAAAAAGCAAAGAAAAGAAAAGATAGAGATATAAAAATAATAAAAATAAAAATAAGTAGCTTCTCTCCTTATTTTTGTTTAGGTCAATTCTGTTTTAATAATTTGTATGCTTGTACTCATTTCTGTTTTCATTCTCATTCCATTCATTTCATTTAGCCTTCATTCAAATTCTGACCCCTAAAAGTCCTCTTGATTTGCAAAGTTTGCTTCCCGTGGTGGAGAGGTAGAATTATTACAAGCCTATGGTAGAAATTGGATTAAGCAGACTTAGAGTGAAATAATCCCAAAACAAGTGAGTTAAGAGCAAAACACTTATCCGTGAGATAGATCTCTTTTGATCAATCTTTTGGGTTAATTGTCCATTGTGCTTATTTTCTTAGCATATCCTTGTTTTACTGTTGTCAACTCCTGTGAGAATTTCTTACTAATCTTCTGCTTTCATCTTTTAGCATGGTAGTGTTTCTCTTTGTGCTAGTATCTCTTTGAATTATTTTTAAGCTTTGTCCAGGAGTACAAAGGTCTAAGTGTGGGGGAATTTGATTGAGCTCAAATTATTCTTATCTTTTGATTACATCATCCATGGTTTTGTTGCATTTTCTGGCTTTTTTGGCTATAATTGAGCTTATTTTAGATTAAGAGTCCATGCAGTGAGTTAGTGTCTTTTTTAGGGTAAAATCATCATAATTAGTTATTAATTGTATTCAATTAAATTCTAGGACAATTGATGCCTTAAATTGTTGCTTTTCAGTGTAAGACACCGGAGATTGGAGCCAAGGTTGAAGACTCAAGGGACACAGAGCAAAAGACGAGCCTCTGCCATGGTTTGCTGCGGTGAACTCCTCATATCAGCACATCCAGACCTGACCATTTTGGGAAAAATTGACTTGCCCACTTCCATGAACCGACCCAAACACGTCATATTCGGGTTAGAAACCCTATTTTCGGTAGGAATGAGGTCACACACTGACATCTAGCCACCATCAACGTTTTCTCTTCATCTTCTCTCATCTCTCCCACCAGAACCCTAATCCCTCACCTTCCACTATCATTTTCATCCATGGGCAACACTGAGTCAATTTCAATGGAGATGTTTCTGCACACCATGAGTGGCTAGGCTTCCTCCAGCTCTTGAAGATGGATGATTGGCATGAGTTCTAAGAGCTTAAAAAGGGGAGTTTCAGTTTCATCTTAGTTTTAGCTATGTATTTATGAATTCCTAGGTCTAGGGTTTGTAAATTCTTAGTGAAAGACTTTGAATGATCTGTAATCATTAGTTGATGATTTACATTTGTAGTTGGATTGGTTAATGTTGGATTTCATGCTTCAATATATGTAGTTACATATATGTTCTTTGTAGCTTTCTTAATTCTCTTCATCTTGCATGGTCATGTTTTGATGATGAGTTGATTTTCTATTGCATTGAACCATTTGCATTAATCATTCTTAATTACACATTAGGGAAGTTCAACAATGTTTTCATTAATGAGTTCATTAATGTAAGCATTGGACTCAATGAGTTATTGAGGTTGTTATCTAGAAAACCTAATGAATTTATAAACTCCCACATCTTAAGAGAACTATGATTGCCAAGAATCCATTTTGAAGAGGTTTTACCAATTGATTCAGCACTTGATTTCCATCCATTTCATCTTAATCTCCCAAAAATCCAAAAATACATTTACATTCTATTGCATTTTATCTTAATTACAAGTCTCAATGAAAACCCCCAACCTTTTCCAGCTCACTTTGCATTACTATGGCATTTAGTTAATCTAGGATCATAATTTTGGCTCCACAAGTGAAACGACCCGAGGTTGTGCCTATAGTACAATCCTTGGATTAATTTTGAAATTGGCCCCAAGGTGTAAGTAAGACAAGTCAAGGCGATTTTCAGTAGAACAAGAAGGGTCTAAGACAGCAAAGTACCAGGGTTCGAGCCTATCAGTATCAGTGCCACATATTCCCATAAGTACTGTTCAGTTAAGCATGCTCAGGCAAGAGTAGGCCAAGGAAAGGCAAGAGTAGCCCTGGGAAGTAAGGTAAGAGACTGTAAAGGCTAGAAATGTTAGCCATTTTGGCAAAGAATGCACTAAGTCCAGTAAAATAGAAGATAAAGTTAAGGAAATTGTTAGGCTACTTGGTGTCCCAAGCAGTATTGTTTCGTACTGAGACCCAAGATTTACTCAAAGTTTTAGAGGTCCTTACTGAAAGAAATGGACACTACTCACAAATTTAGTATAGCCTACTATCCATAGACGGACAGGTAGACAGAGAGAACAATTCAAACGTTAGAAGATATGCTACAATCATGTATGCTTGATTTCTGTGGTAACTTTGATACATACATACCATTAGCCAAATTTGCTTAAGATAACAGTTTCCATTCAAGTGTTCGAATGGCGCTATACGAAGCACTCTACGAGAGGAAGTGTAGATCTCCTTTGTGCTAGGCAAAGCTTTGTGAAAGAAGTATTTATAGTCCTGATATAGCGGATCAGACTTCCTAGCAAATTAAAGCAATTCAGCAAAGACTCCTAACAGCTTAAAGTAGATAGAAGAGCCACATATGCACTAAAAGGAGACCATTAGAGTTTAAAGTTGGTGATCACATTTTTCTCAAGTATCACCAACAATAGGGAGTCAATCAATCCCTAAAGGCTAAGAAGTTAAGTCCGAAGTACGGGGACTATTTCAAATTTTGTCCAAAGCTGGACCAGTAGCTTATAAGTTGGCCCTTCCCCCAAACTTGAGTCAAATTCATGATGTCTTCCATGTCTCCCAATTAAAGAAGTACCATCCAGACTCGACACATGTCATAAGCTATGATGACATTGTGCTCTAAGACAACCTGTCTTTTGACGAAGACCAGAGTGAATCATTGATTGAAAGGTCAAACAACTGAGGAACAAGAAAACTTCATTGGTCAAAGTAGTCTGGAAAGGTCTTGCATCTTAGGAAGATACATGGGAGATGGAGGCTGAAATGAAGGAAAAGTATCCTGAACTTTTCCGTTAAGATACACTACTTTAAATTTTGAGGACAAAATTTATTTAAGAGAGGAAAAATGTTATATCCAGTAATAAGGCAATTAGATATAAGAATATTCCTAAACATTTAAGGGCCAAAAATAATAAGGAGAAATAGAAAAATTATGGTGGAAAATAATTATTATGATTTTCCAAGTCAATTATAAAAGTTTGACTGATTGAGGAAAATTGGTCAAAAATAATTATGAAAAATATTTCTAGGTCCCAAAAAATTAAGAAAAAATAAGGATAATATTCCTTGAGAATTATACGAGGTTATACAGTTGGTTTTCCTTTACAAAAATTACAAAGGAATTTAAGGGTGATTTAATCTAATTTGAGGCCTTTTATTTGGAAAATTTCAAATAAATATTTAAAAAGAGAATAAAATTCTAAGAAAATTCCTATGATGTCCCAAGAAATTATAAGAGATTATGGGATTAAAAGGAGGCCCTCAAACATCCAAGATTTTTTGTAATTCTTTGGACAATTGGAAAAATCATTAAGGAGAAGGAAAATAGCTCTCCTTTTTATTAATTAATAGGAATTCGAGTTTGAGCTAAAGAGGGAATTTTGGGAAGAGAAAAATGAAGAGAATAAATTATGGATTTGACAAAAAATAATTACAAAGGCCAGAGTACTGTAATTATAGAAAAGAAATTAAATCTGGAGCAAAAATGTACCGATAAAGCAAAAAGTAGAGTTTTGCACTTTGCCTGGCCCACAATTCACCACTTGTCCAACCACCAATAGAGAGGATTTAAAGTTGCCAAGTGTCAAGCTTTGAATGGAGAGGATTTTGACTTTTAAAAATTAATTACCATTGGAATTTCTTAATTAAGAGCGAGGTTACAAGAAAGAATAGGCAAGTAACACTTGGCTTCCCATTAATTGTGGTGGTTGGAATATTTTTAGCATTAATAAGAGCTTATCCTCCCCCTTTTATGACTTAATTGTTGGCCAAAGGAAGAGAAAGAAGAGCAAGAGGTGTGAATCAAGGAAAAGCAAGCTATTTTGATCCACTAAAGGGGTGTTTGGATGAAACTAAAGCATGGTTTGGAGAATAGCTTTTGGAGAATAGATTTTGTGAAAAAGTGGCTCTGAGAAGTAAGAGTGTTTGGATAGTTGTTATTAGAAATACTTTTTATACAAATTACTAAAAAAGGCATAAATAAAGATAATATATGATATATTTTAGATATATAAAATATTTTTAATAAGGAATAAAATTGTTAATAATTTTTTTACCAATATAATTAATAATACATAAGATAATATAATTAATAAATAATTAATATGTGTATATATATTTATAAGATATAAGATTAAATAGTTTATAAAAAAATAATTGAGGGATGTTAAAGTCATATTATTATTGTGATCTACTCTGACAGGCATAATCATAATCTCCAATTTGAGCCAAAAGCAAAATGGATTCACTCCCCCTGAAACTATGGTTTTGGCCCAAACCATGGTTTCAGATTATTTCTCCAAAATTGATGCTGTTTTGGTGACATCCCACCCAAACCATAGTTTTGCCTGCCAAACCATGGTTTTGAGGAGCACCCAAACAAGCCCTAAGTCAAGATCCAAGGTTAGTAAGTTGTTTCGTAGTAATTCTTGGTTGTCGTCCTTGAGATTAATGGTTGGAAAAATCAATTTTTGTCCCTTCTTGTGGCTAGGTGAAATGGTTATAGTATAGGAAAGGAGGTGTTGTTGTTAAACATAGTTAGAACACTATGATTTAAGGTAGTTACAAGTGGTTTGATGTTGTTTTGAAAAGATTTCATGGTTGAACTTTAAGGGGGCATAATTCAGCCACTTCAAGAACCCCAACCTAGGATGAGATTTTCAAAGTTTTGATGCTTCCATAGTGTTCAAAATGAAAAATGGTGTAGGATAAACCTAAAGAACAAGTATTAGAAGCATTAAAATCAAAGTTGTGATTTTTGAAAAACTTATACCCCTATTTGGCCAACTTGTGTTTTGAGGAAGGAAATTTATTTTCATAAATCTAAGCCCATATTTAGAGTCTACATGAAAAAAATCATGTAGAAATGAACCAAGAAAGAATTTTTAGGGTTTAAGGAAACAAAGCTCAAAAACTAAAGAACAAAGATTTAAGCTTTAAGGGCGAAGGAGTTACTTGAGTTTTGTTATTGATTTTTATATGGCTTTGTTAGTAATATTGCTGTCCTTTTTATAGATTGTTATGTTAGTGTTTGTTATTTGTGGAGGAAAGGAAGAAGAGCAAAGAAAGCAAGAGCATTTGGAGTAAGGTAGTGGGATTTAATTAGCCACTAATGTTAACTTTGCATTGTTTTTTATGGCATGATTGCTTGCTATCATATGGTTGAACTATGAAGATTGTGATGTGGTTGCTCCTTGCATTTGTTGCCATGACCTTGCATGTTGAGGTTGCCTATTTATAAGAAGATTAGTTCTCCTATGGTAGCTAAGGTTTGTAATGCTTTAATGATAATGCATGTTGATGTTATGGTTGATTATTCTTGCTACTGGGATTTCATTGAAATCTCACCCTTCCAAAATAATCCAATATTTTAGGGCCTGAGTCATCCAAAGAGAAGCTATAAATTCCATGGTAAATGTGGTGGTGAATTATGGAAACAATTATATTTTGGTTATGTATAAGTATGATTGTTGTGATGCTATAACCCTAAGGAGGCTGTCAACTTGGAGCAGTGTTTTGATTAAGCTCCTGAACGAATTTAACCATGAAATTTGGTAAATTAAAGATCACATACTGAGATTCAATTTGATAGGTAGCATGTTAAAAACAGACAACTATGCAATTTTTAATGATGTTTCAAAATTAAGGTTCAAAATCTGGAAAAAGGGTTTTTACCAAAATGATAGTGGTGACTTTCAAAAATCTTGCACTTTCTCATAAGGAATTGGTTCACAATATTATTTTTTCTTGAAAGGGCTTTCAAATAGATTTCTATAGAATTTTGAACCACTCCATTTTGATTTTTCTAGATTAAGTTATGATTTTTTTAAGTTGGACTAGAAATTTAGAACATACCAAATAAACAGTGCACTTCCGAAAATCAGCATTTTTTTTAAAGAATTTTTGAGCCCAAGACCATCTAATATGGTCTAAATTGGTTCTAAAAGAACTCTAAGTCATTCTGGTAGTAAGGTGTAACACAATTTATTTGGACCAAGAGATTACATAAAGTTCAAGACCAGCTCTCTTGGACTTAACCTTTGCTCTAAATTTTTTGATTAGTATTCTAGCTTTGTAACCATTGATCTCTTAGGCCTACACAATTTTATCCAAAGAATCCCAATATAAGCTTAGATTCATAGAAATCCAACTCTTTCCCAAAAACCAGTGTTGGCTGAATAGGGGGTTTTAAAATCCAAAAATTTCAACTTTGATTCTAATGCTTCCAAAGCTTGTGTTTTAGGTCTACCCTACACAAATTTTCATTTTAAAACCATTGGAAGCCTTAGAATCATCAAAATCACATCCTAGGATACCAAACCTGAACTAGCCAAACAGTACACACAACATCCAAATCAAGCAATCTTTTAAATTTCAACATAATACCACTTGAATCAAGCTAGGGAATCAACCTTTTTCAACCATCCAAACAAAAAAATCAAAGCAAGAAACATAATAGAATAACCTACTGACCTTAGATCCAAGCTTGGTTGATTAAAGGTAGGTGTCTTCCTCTTGGTTGGAATTCAAGAAACAATTTTGCAAGAGTTCTCCTCATTTTGGCTAAAATTTGATCTTGTAAGGGGTTAAGGATTCTATTTATAAGCCATACCATAGCCAATTGCCCTCCAAGTTCACTTAAATTACAATGCTTAGGTGTCATAATCTCATGGCTTCTTGAACTATTTTCCATGCTTAAATTAAATCCAAATAAAATTGATTTTCAAAGTCAAAACCCTCTCAATTGGTAGCTTGACAAGTGGCATCTTTATTCCTTCCATTCATAACTTGACAAGTGGCGTCTTTCACTTAAATTACAATGCTTAGGTCTCACAATCTTATGGCTTCTTGTACTATTTTCCACCTTTAAATTAAATCCAAATAAAATTAATTTTCAAAGTCAAAACCCTCTCCATTGGTAGCTTAACAAGTGGCATCTTTATCCCTTCCATTCATAGCTTGACAAGTGGCACCTTTCTAGCCATGTAAAAGAAACAAGAGTATACTTTACCGATCCCTTTTCTCAATCCAGGTCTTCTGGAGGATTGAAATATTTGTCACATTACTTTTGTCTTATTCTACTATCTTCTCTCTCTTCTTTAATGCCTTCATATGTGTAATAATTACCTCATATGGTGCATTAATGATCCATAATGGCTTTTGTATTTTCCTTAGATATTTTCCTCTATTTACTTGGCTCTCATTTGTCAAATTTTCTTTCACACTTTTTGGAGCTTTAAAAATTATTCTGCTTGTTCCAAAAATTCCTTTTACCTTTAGAGAAAATTTATAAATTTTCGTAAGCCATGACTCATCCTGTAGGCCCCACTTAAAATCATTCTTTAAAATGCTGTTTTATCAGCATAATCAGCTTTATATTTTATTAAAGCCATTCAACTAGCCTTCTAAGAGCGGGACTAATTTTATAAATTAGCATAACCTTTTAACTATTTATCCTTATTTTTATGTATATTTTTTAGGTCTCTTGCTATTTCAAATAATTACCTCAAACGATGTACTTTTTATTAGCCATAATCTTATAAATTCCATTTAAGTTGCCTCAAGAGTATTTTCATCATTTTTCTTCACAAAAGAGTCTTACAATATTATTTCCTATTTTTTGGAATTTTTTTGAAATTTTCTGTATACTTTTCATTTTTACCCCTATTGGCCATAACTTTCTAAAATTACGATTTAGTCCTTACTTGGACTTAATCTTATAAAACATTTTTTTGAGGCCTCTAACTTAACCTTTAGCCTGTATCTAGCCTTTTTTCTCTTTCTAGGCCCTTGAGACTCTCCTAGAATCTCAACGTTACTTACACGTTTGTCTCCTAACAACTTTCTTACCTTGGAGTTTAGTCCCTGAAACCGCTTTGACTTTCTTTCTAATTTTTGAGACTTCTACTAAAATGGGTTTGGTAGCTTATACAATTCTCCCCATCTCAAAAGAACTTCATCCTCAAAATTCCAAGTCAAACCTCTATTCTTACCCTTAATGAGAGGTTAACTGAGGAGAATATACCCACTTATATTTAACTTTGACCTCTTCAACTTTTCAGTATACCTCGTTGCCAGGTTTTAATCCTGAAATTTGTACTTACATAACTTGTCGTTCTATACTTTTCTATCATTTACATAACTTTGCTGCTTTTAAGTATTTTGTCACCACTACTCAAATTCTTCCTATACTTCAGGCCCATTCTTTCATAATAATGCCACGACAATGGACCTCTCTTCGTGGTATTTTACTATACCATGGCATTTCAGGTTCTTTTAATACTGCCTTTATCTATTCTTTTCGGTATGCCCTGCCATTCCTCTTTACTTCAAAGGTATGTCTCCTTTCTTTCCCTTTCTCATTTTGCATTTAGCTTGCCTGAACACGAACCGTTTAGGACTTACTACCCGTGGTTCCCTTTACTCTTACTTTCCTTACTTTCCATTATTGACTAAAATAGAATTGAGCTTAATCCAATCAACAATAAAGGTGTCTGGAAACAAGTCAAGGGTACTCTCTCTGTATTAGTCTACCACTGAAGGAGATTTTTGTATCTTAAACTCATCCCTGGTCATTGTCTTCCCAAAGAGGTGTTGTACTCTTACTCTTACAACTTAGCCACTTTCTCTTAGGCTTGGTCTACCATGACCCCGGGAGCTATTACACTCTACTGTGAACCTTTTCAGGATCCATTGTGACCCTTAAATTTCTCTCGACTCAAGTCATATTCCCATCCTTGGGAGACTTTAGATCATAGGACTAAGTAATAAAATAAGTCACCTCTACTTAGTTGGTACTTGTTTAATTATTCCCTAAGACTGATCACAGATATCATTATTGTCTTCTTAGGCCTTGCTCAATCCTTTCTGTCAACACCTGGAATTCGTAACCTTTTCATATTTCCTTAGCCCTTAGTTTTAGCTTCCTTAGGCTACTTTCCCTTCATTGTGCCTCTCGAATCCTTAGGCATTGGCTCATTTCTAGAGCCTATTAACTTGCCATCGTATCAATACTAGCCTGCCTTGTCCTAGGACTCTGCAGCCCTTACTGTCTCATAACAATTCTGACAACATCAGGGGAGGACTTATATCATCATATTCTCATTATCCTTTACTATACTGTAGTACCCTGTTATGCTCGAGGAGTATCTATTTGCATATCACGCTTCTATTTTCTTAACCAGTTTCACTCTCTTTAAGGTAAGGTTCGTCCCACTCCTTGTCTCAGCTACTTCTCTCTATCCTCATGGGAGGATTTATCCTTGTAGGAGAATACATTGCTCATACTAGAACAATTGTCTACCCACCATTTTTGGTACCACTGATGGAGGATGTATCACTATCAACTCTATCTGGGCTATTTCTTTATGGTCAAGACTTCCCTCGTATACAATCTCTGTCAGGGTACATTCCTTAAATACCACATCCCTATCAAAGGGAGCCTCTCCACTAGATTACTCAATTGCATAGGCAGTGACATCTATCTATAGGAATCTTATCTTTTAGATTCCTTAATGGCCTGAGTGCTATGGTTGCACGCTCTTGGATGCCTTAGAGACATAAAAGAGTACTATTTAGTCCTTGACATTATCATGTATCTAAGCATCAACGAGCTCTAGGTATCATCAGGAACTTGCTTATCTTTCTCTATATACCAGTTCCTAGTGCAACCATCAACTATCATGTTCTTATTTATTTCTGTTCATCTCTATCCTCAAGAAGGATCTTGCCTAACTTTACTCTTTCTAACTCTCTTTACCTCTTGACCAATCATTCTTATAGTTAGGTACTGATCACCATACCCTCATCACATCACACAGTGAAATTAAATCACCTTGCTATGTGGTATATAGGTCAGGCATCTAAGTCATCATTTATTCTTTATTCAATATCATCTAATCTCTATCCCTCTTGGTTTACTATCTCTTATGGATTTTTACCTCTATTTAGGGATTTGAACAAACCTCAATCATCTTATCCTGTTACCTTACCTCTATCGAGGTCACATTTGATTACCTGAGGTTTAATTTGGCATTCGGTTCCCTTACTAGGGCATTGATTTATACCTTTGACTGGCTTATTGTACCCTTAACCATTCATTTCTATGGTCATACACTAATCATAAAAGTGACTGTATTACACAGTAGGTATTGATCATAAAAACATCTCCACTGTGTGGCACTCCAGACAGACACCTTTAATCAATCACCCGAGGCTTAGGTTGTCATCCTGCTTCCCTATTAAGCTCTAGACTCCTACCCTTTCTTGGCTTACCATACTCTCAGCTATTACCCTATGGGGATGTCTTTTTAACTTTGAATTATTCCCTGGTCAAGCTCTCTCAACTCAACCATTCCTCTCCTGAGGGAAGTCTCTTAGCAGCGACTACCTATCTCTCAAGTTACTCTTTATCATTCCTTACTTCTGCTCTATGTCCATTTCCCCTAGAGAAAACACCTCAATCTCTTGACCTTAGTTGGACCAATCCTATTAACCTGTAACTTTCCTAAATAAGGTTTTCTCTCCTACCAGGCTTTGCTTGAACCAATACTCTGCTTATACCTTGGTCAGAACCTTACTAGAACCTCTGTTCTATTTAAAAACTTACCAAAACCCCTACTCTATTTAAATACTTACCATAACCTTTATTCTGTTTAAATACTTGCCAGAACCTTTATTTTGTTTAAATACTTGCTAGAACTTTTATTCTATTTAAATACTTGCCAGAACCTCTGTTTTGTTTAAATACTTGCCAGAACCTTTGCTTTGTTTAAATACTTGCCAGAACCTTTATTCTGTTTAAATACTTGCTAGAAACTTTGCTCTGTTTAAATACTTGCTAGAGCCTTTGCTCTGATACCAAAATATAATGTCCTTACTTTTACCTCTCAGAGTACGTGTTCGGAAGCATTATGGTTCAAGTGGATTATAAAACAAGGTCGTGGATTGAAAATTTGAACATAATTACACAGGTTACTATTCACTGTTTAAATTCCATATTACATGTCCAAATTCAAAAATTCATAACTAATTCTATAAAGATTGTATTGAGGTACTCCAAAATTCTAGTCGAAGCTCTTTTAATTCTCTATAGGAAAAAAATATGAAACCTGACTTATCCTTGACCAATTTGTATAGTCTATTCATTAAACTTTACTGTTCATTTGATAAATTCTAAAACTTCCAGATTTCTTGCCTCAACTTTGGAAATTTATATCTCCTTATATACACATCCAATTAAGGTGGTCTATATCTCATTTTAAAGCTTGGAATGTGCACTATATAATAACTAAATTTCCTGATCAGATTCCACCATTTGCTAGGTCAAATTGGAGCTAAAAATTCACTGCTCCGGGACCTATGTTTTATCTTTCATTAGCTTCTTACTTTTAATTCTCCCTTAATTCAAGCATGCAACAACTAGCCTCATGGTTTCCTACTTATTCTTATACTTTGAATTACATGCCATCAACATCATACATCAAACATTACGTCACATTTCATGCTTGACGTGTCCACAATTAATTACATCACTAGTGACTTCAATGATTACATTGAAATATATGTAACTTCTCCACTTTTTTGCTTCCATCTTCTTGCCCTTCTTCATTCATGCTTTCTCCTTATCATTTGACCTACTATGGCTGGTTAAGGGAGGGGTGAGATTTGAGAGAATCTCAGTAGCAAGTATTACCACATACATGTAGAAGACGGATGCTAATGTATGGTATGTAGTTTTCTATGAACATAGGTTAACTAGTGACATGCCATCATGCTTTATGCTTGGTATGAAAATGCATGGCCATAGAAACATATTAAGAATAGAATTTCTAGCAACAATCATCATGTCACAACATCATATAGTCAGCAAAGATAAACTAACACATAAGCATACCACATCAAGCACATAAAGGGGTAAGTTCACTACCTTGTACTTTAAGCTTTCCTCTTGCTTTTCCTTTGACTTCCTTGACTTTCCAACCACAAGGTCTTTTGGTAAACACCATCAAACATCCTCTAGGATGTTTCAAGTTCTAAATATGACCATATTAATCACACAATTCATTAGAACCAAGAGATTACATAAAGTTCAAGGCTAGCTCTCTTGAACTTAACCTTTGCTCTAAATTTTTAGATTATTATTCTAGCTTTGTAACCATTGATCTCTTAAGCCAATTCTACACAATTTTACTCAAGAAATCCCAATATGAGCTTGGATTTATGAAAATCTAACTCCTTCCCCAAAAACCATTGTTGGCTGAATAGGGGGTTTTGAAATCCAAAAATTCTAACTTTGATTCTAATGCTTCCAAAGCTTGTGCTTTAGGTTTACCCTACATAAATTTTCATTTTAAAACTATTGGAAGCCTTAGAATCATAAAAATAATTCCTAGGGTACCAAACCTGAACTGGCCGAGCAACACACACAACATCCAAATCAAGCAATCTTTCAAATTGCAACACAATACCACTTGAATCAAGCTATAACCAATGACTTTAGACGAAGTTTGGTTGAACAAAGGTAGCTGTCTTCCTCTTGGTTGAAATTCAAGAAATAATTTTACAAGAGTTCACCTAGGTTTGGTCAAAATTTGATCTTACAAGGGGGTAAGGGTTCTATATATAAGCCATGCCATAGCCAATTGCCCTCCAAGTTCACTTAAATTATAATGCTTAGGGGTCACAATTTTATGGCTTCTTGAACTATTTTTCACCCTTAAATTAAATCCAAATAAAATTATTTTCAAAGTCAAAACCCTCTCTATTGGTCGCTTGACAAGTGGCATCTTTATCTCTTCCATTCGTAGCTTGAAAACTAGCACCTTTCTAGCCATGTAAAAGAAACAAGAGTATACTTTTCGATCCCTTTTCTCAATCCGGGTCTTGTAGAGGACTAAAATATTTGTCACATCACTTTTGTCTTATTCTACTACCTCTTCCCTCTTCTTTAATACCTTCACATGTGTAATAATTACCTCACATGGTGCATTAATGAGCCATAATGGCTTTTGTCTTTTCCTTAGATATTTTCCTCTATTTACTTGGTTCTCGTTTGTTAGAATTTCTCCTGGCTTTATGGAGCTTTGAAAATTATTCTGTCTACTCTAAAAATTCCTTTTACCTTTAGAGAAAATCTATGAATTTTTTCAAGCCATGACTCATCCTGTAGGCCCCACTTAAAAATCATTCTTTAAACTACGCTTTTATCAGCATAAGCAGCTTTATATTTTATTAAAGCCATTCGACTGGCCTTCTGTCACATCTAGTAATATGGCATTTAGGAATAGGGATATTCCTAAATAATTAAGGGTCAAAAATGACAAAGGGAAATAGAAAATTTTGGTGGAAAAAAATTATTATAATTTTCCAAGCTAATTATGAAAAGTTTGACTAATTAAGGAAAATTGGTCAAAAATGATTATGGAAAAATATTTTCAAGCCTCAAAAAATTAAGAAAAAATAAGGATGATATCCTTTGAGAATTATATGGGATTATAAATTTGGTTTTATGACCAAATTGCCTTAGAAAAATTACAAAGGAATTTAAGGGCGATTTAAGCCAGTTTAAGGTCCTTTATTTGGAAAATTCCAAATAAATAATTGCAAGAGAATAAAATCCCAAGAAAATTCCTATGATATCTCAAGGAATTAAAAGAGATTATAGAATTAAAACAAGACCCTCAAGTATCCAAGATTTTCCCCATTCCTTTGAAAAGTGAAAAAATACTAAAGAGAAGGAAACTAGTTTTCCTTTTATTTAATTATTGAGAAATTAAATTTCAGACAAAGAGGGCAATTTGGGAAGATAAAAATGAGGAGAATAATTTATGAATTTGACAGAAAATAATTACAGAGGCCATAACACTCTAATTATAGAAAAGAAGTTAAACCCGGAGTCAAAGTGCACTGATAAAGCAAGACTAGAGCCTTGCAATTTAAATGGTTCATATTTAGCCACATGTCAAGCCCCTAATGGAGAGGATTTAAAGCTTTCCAAGTGTCAAGCCTCAAGTGGAGGAGAGTTTGACTTTTGGAAATTAATTATAATTGGAATTAAGTGATTAAGAGGGAAATTTCAAGGAGTAGGCTTTTGACACTTAGCTTCTCATTAATGCCAGTAGGTGAGATATTTTGTGCACATTAAGTGAGTAATCCTCCCCCTAAATCAGATGCTAGTTTCGTCTAAGAGCAAACCAAGAGGGAAAAGAGAGAGTTCAAGGAGAAATCAAGAGAAAAGACACCAACTTTGATCATCCAACCAAGATCCAAGGTTAGTTTTTAGTTCTAAGTTGTTCCTTGCCTTGTTTGCTTGAGTTATATGGTTGAAATTTCTGGTTTTCTTCCTTCCTTGGTGCTGGCCAAAATGTATAATAAGTAAGGGAGGAAGTTTTATGGTTTAATCTTGCTAGAACACTTCAAAGCATGTTAGATCCTAGTGGTTACAAGAGTTTGTAGGTTGATTTTGAAGTGTTTTCTTTGTTATGTTGCAAGAGAACCATTTCGACCAAAGCAAGATCTGGACCCTAGGATGTGTTTTTCAAATTTTTTGAGGCTTCCATTGTGTTTAGAATGAAAAATGGTGTAGGGTAAACCTAAAGAACAAGAGTTGGAAGCCATAGAATCAAAGTTGTAATTTTTGGAAAGTGAACCATAGTGGTTCGGCCAAGCTGAAACTAAAAGAAGGAATTTCCTCTTGCTAAATCAAAGTAGATATTTGGAATCTACATAAAAAATCATGTAGGAATGAGTTAAGAGGGAATTTTTAGGGTTTATAGAAACCAACTCTAAAAATTCAAGAGCAAAGATGGAAGCTTTGAGGGGTTTAGGAGTTACTTGAATTATGTTATTGATTTTTTATGAGGAATGGTTGATGATTCTTGCTGCCCTTTTTGTTGATTGTCATGTTAGGGTTTGGCATTTGTGGAAGCAAGAAAGAAGAACAAGAAAATCAAAGAGCATTGGATTAAGGTAGTAAGATTTAATTAACCTTAATGTTGAGTGTTGCATTGATTGCTATGCAATTTCATGTGCTACTATGTGGTTGAACTAAATGATGATGATGATGATGATTGTGTAGCTATACTCCTTGCTTTATGTGCCTTGGCTATTGCATGTTAGAGTGCTACATGTATGAGGTAAAGTAGTTCTCTATTAATAGCAAAAGGTTAGAATGCTTGTAATTGATGCATATTAATGTTTTGGTTGATTAACCTTGCTACCAGGATTTCTTAAAATCTCATCCCCCAAATACAATCTAACATTTTAGGGCTTGAAACTCCCAAGAGCAAGCTACAGATTGGAGGCTAAATTATGGTGTCACACCATAAAAATTCATGGACTTTTGGTTATGTAAATATTCGGCTCAACAGTGTTGTAATCCCTAAGTAGGATGTCAATTTATAGCCACATTTTATTAAGTTACCGAATGAATTTCCACATAAAATTTAGTATGCTTAAATTTGACGTCATGAACTTCAAATTGATAGGTAGAACGTTAAAAATGGCCAACTACACAATTTTTACTGAGTTTTTAAATTTAAAGTTCAGAATCTAGAAAAAGGATTTTTGCCAAATAGATAGAGGTAAATTTCACAAAAAACTAACACTTTTTCAAATGCAATTGGTTCATAATATTATTTTTCCTTGAAAGAGCATTCAAGGAAATTTTTATAGAATTTTGAACCACTCAATTTTGATTTTTCTAAATTAAGTTATGAATTTTTGAAGTTGGTCCAGAAAACTGGATTTTTACCCGATGAAAAGTAAAAATTCGAAAATCAGCATTTTTCATGGATTTTTGAGCCCAAGACCATCTAATCTGGTCTAAAATGATTTTAATTAAATCCTAAGTGGATCCAATTGTAAGGTGTGACATTTTTGGTATCAGAGTGGAGGTTCTGGCATAAGATAGGATTCTCTGCTTAGTTAATATGTCAGTTAGAAGGAAAATTGACATATTGTTGCAGGACTTGTGATGGAAAACACAATGAATTGGGATGTTAGATCTAAGAAGTCAGTTAATGATGGGGATACTAACATAATTGATCTCATAAGAGAGGATCAGGTAAGATGGACTATGGGGACTGCGAACCCAGGATACTCAACAAAAGGGTCTAACAATTATCCAGAGCATGGGGCCAACCTTTTAGGGGTTACTGTTGAGGATTTAATGAACCTTCCTGTACCTAGTGACCCGATGGATCCCATAACTGATTTATATCAGGAACCAGTGGATCCTAGTGGTGACATTCATTTTTGCAGACAGCTTGTTACCCCAAGTGTACACCCAAGCAACATCCCCGGACCTAGTACCAAGCCAGGGATACACCTGACACCCAGAGTACCTATCCCTGTTCTGACTGAGCCTAAGATCCGTAGTCAGGATCAGTTGAGAGAGAAGTTGAAATTCTTGGGTCGACATATCAGGAAAGATGAGGATCAGCAAGACCTGAATATTTACCTAGAATACCTTCAAGGAGTAAAGGTGTTATATCAGACTCATGGACTGGATAACCCTTATCTAGACACCAAGGACTGGATCTTTACGATGACCAACATGCTTTTATATTTACCCTTCTGGGTATATGAGTTCTATCGCCTGAATCAGATAGTGGATTTAGGTGTTAAAGATTATATCTAGTGCCTTGAAAACTTTGTTAAGATTCACTATTTTTAGATAGCCAGATCCTCGTAAAACTAAGGTAGGACTTATTTTGATACAACTAACCTTAGTAGGTTAGTCTGACATGTTTGATGGCTATGTATGTTAAACTATATTGCTGTGACTGATGACTGATGCTTGAATGATGTATTATGAATACATATGTTGTTAAATGGAATCCAAGCATGTTGTTTATTTTCTTGTTCCTTGGATATGCTATCCATTTAGTTAGTATACTATTAAAACCAATAAAATGCTTTGCTGGAGAGACCCTCAGGACACAACGTAAGGGTCCATCCTAATCTAATACGATTAATTTTGGAATGCTTAGAACCGCAATAAAAGGCTATTAAAGGGTTGAGGGTAGCATAAGCTAGCCAGGAACAAGAAAGAGACGTTGTAATAGTAGCAGCAGTAGCAGTGGCAGTGGCAGTGGCTAACCTTGACAGGAGGCAGCCAGAGGAAGAAACCTCAGTAACACAAGCAACAGAACGATTGCATACATCGGCAATACTAGCAGTAGACCTCGACAACATCCAGTAGTGGATGACTCACTTTTGAAAGCACAATCCGCCATCCTTCATGGAGTGATTGACATAAAAGTAGCAGAGGACTGGATCATGATTTTCAAAGTTCTGAACTGTCTGACTAAGTAGAAAGCCCAGATGGCTATTTACCAGCTAGAAAAGGATGCCGATCATTAGTGGAAGAATGCCAAGATTCCTCTAGATGCTTGGAACACGAGAGTGACATAGGAAGTGTTCTTCGAGCAATTCCATGAGAAATATCTTCCGAGGCCAGTCAAGGATAAAAAGGAAGCAGAATTCCTAACCCTGAAGCAGAAGGATAAGGAGTCATTTGACAATTATTTAGCTAAGTTTATCTGTCTCTCCACTACTTCAGTTACCTGCGTTACCGAGATGATAAAAGGTAGATGACCAAAAGATGGTTAGAGGACTAAAGCAGTCCTTAAGGGAGATGGTTGTTCCCAGATAGTTCGAGCACTTCAACAAGGCAGCTGAGGCCTGCCGAATTACAAAGAATAGCTTGAACCATCATTTGATGATTGAGCCTACTCCCAAGTTAGAGAAGGGAGATCAGGGTGGCACCTCTTCTGAGGTGAAAAGGAAGAGGAAGAGGGCATAGGACAACTGAAAGAGTAAGAAGGGAGGTAAGCCCTCAAATGGCAAGTAATACTAACCTACGATAAGAGTCAGAGTGATAGATCATGTATGGCCAAACAGAATGTCTGCTACAGTTATAGTAAGCCTAACACTTCTTGAGATAATACCCGTAGAATACAGAGAAGGCAAGGTCATGCACCCAAGGATGATTATTTGTCATCATAGGGAAAGAAGCCCGGAAGTCTCTGGAAATAATCCAAGGAACGATCATTCGTAACAACTTCCTAGTGATTGCAATGTTTGATTGGGGTGCTAGTCATTCTCTCATTTTCTATGCCTGAGCTAAAAGGCTTGGCTTGATTATGAATACGTTGCCTTATGACCTACATGTGTGGTGTGGACACAAAAGAAGACAATTACATATGATAGGTGCTTAAACTATACAGTTGGTTATGAGCACTGTTGTATTGCTTTAGACTTGATATGTATGCCATCCATGAAATTGATGGGGTAATTGGGTTGAATTGGTGGTCGTCCCATAACGGCAAGGACAAAACCCTGATCCTACCCCCAAGAAAATGGAGTTGAATCTGGAAGTTAAGTTAAACTTCGTAATGGATGCCCAGATAGGCAATAGTATAATGAATGAAGCTACGTAAGACTAGCAGAGGTTAAAAGAAAAGTGTGTTTCGTCATGATAAACCAAGGGAATTAGATTTATCAAAACAGTCAATAAAATTCACAAAATATGTACCAGTAAAAGAGGTTGCACAAAAAGGAGAGTACTCAATATGTTCATGCTCAAGTATACTTAAATTCGGTATTAAATCACAAGAGAGTATTTCATGTGAAAAACAATGAGCATATACAGCAATAAAAATTTGGTTTTATACAACTCCTCTCTTAGTACCCAAGCTGTCAAAAATATGTGCAAACCCGTGGTGATCAATTTCAAATTTTATATTGTGCACAAGTCTGAATATGGCATGCTCATTATCATACAATTTAGAACCATGAATTTCCAAACCCTCAATATCAGGTGGAAGATCACATGACAATGTAGGATGCAAAAAATCATGAATACAATTTGTACCATCCAAAACAGATTTAGCATTGATTACAGTAAATATAGCCTGGAAATCAAAAGGGAATGTAGAATTAGAAGGCTTAATAATGGTAACAGCATTGTTGATAACACCCTTCATGGATTCAACATTTTGTGGTAATGTGATTTTGGTAATGACTTGAAACATTTTCATTCAAAGCTTGACAAGAAACAAGAGAGACATCATCTTCATGCTCAAGAGGATTGGGTTCAATTACATCAGGCTCTAAAGTATTTCCATTAATATCAATAACACAAGGAATATCATCAACAATAGTTTGACAAGAAAAAGGAATAGAAGTAGGAGCAACCTTAAGAGATAGGGTTTTCTCTTCCTCTTCAATT
Source organism: Neltuma alba (assembly GCF_004799145.2). Classification (NCBI taxonomy): domain Eukaryota; kingdom Viridiplantae; phylum Streptophyta; class Magnoliopsida; order Fabales; family Fabaceae; genus Neltuma; species Neltuma alba. The sequence continues at coordinate 1,775,289 of NW_021635203.1, forward strand.
TCTTGGATTGTTGGCATGACATGCAGCGGCTTTTTCTTTAACCTCTTAAGTCTGTGCTTTCTTTTCCTTGTCTTAAACCCAAATAGCTTGATCCTTCTTGGTTGCTTAGGAATTTCTTCCTTAGCTACTTCAGTCTCAGGCTTATCACAATTAGTAGCAGTACTTAAAGGACTATGACTACCCCTATTGTCAATTTGTGATGTAACATGTGTATCACTTCCCGGGTGTATTTCAATTCCAAAATCTTCACAAAAGCTATCACAACATTGCAGTGATGGAGTATCAAAGTCTCTACTTTGAGGTGCTGGACTACTCATTTCTTGTCCTAAAGTACCTTCAGATTCTTGAGAGGATGTCTCACTTTCTGATTCAACAGTAGCTTGAATTTCTTGCTCATCATCCAAATATTGAGCTTTAAACCATGGTTCACCCTCTTCACCATTTGATTTCTCCCAAAGTATATGCATTATGAGTCTGTTTGACAATTCAACAATTTCATTCAGCTCTTCTAATTTCTCTTTTAATTTCCCACACTTCATAGCATCATTGAGTAGTCTTTCATGTCTCTCCTCTAATTGATTACTTGCTTCCCTCAAAGCATATATGCGATCACCATGGTTTTGAATTGAAAGAAGAGATTCAATTCCACTGGTGTGAAGCTCACAAATTGGTTCATCAGGTTGTTGGGAGGCTATGGAGAGGGAAGATTCTTTAGGAGCTTGAAACCTCACTTTTTCTACTACTTTAGCTTGTGCGGATGCTGGGAACAAATTTCCATGCTGCGAATAAGAATAGCTCGGTGCACACCCATATTCCTCTTGAGAGTTCCTATACATTGGGGCATAATATGGAAAATCATCATTAGGTCTAGAATAATAGGAATTAAATCTTTCATCCTTCCAACAGTAATCCATGACTCAATTAAACAAAAGCACTAAAACCAATCAAAACAAACAAAACCAATCAAGAAAACATAAGATAGACTCAGGCACCGCGGCCTTTATCTTGAGGCGCCGCGGCCTCTGAGACGGAGAGCTACAAAACGCAAGAGTACTTAAGGTGCCGCGGCGGATTGTGAAATGTGCCGCGGCGCTTTGGACAGAAAGCTCGAAAACCAGTAGAAAACACTCTGAATCACATGCAGAAATACAAGAACACTAAAATACAAAGATTAAACCATGATCCAGCTGAATTTTTGGGACAAGAATACTCACATGTCAAAGCTATGAGACCACAAAATGTAATCACAAGAATCAAAAACAATAAACACTGTAAAAAAAATTTAACTGACACTTAACTAACTAAAACCTTGAGCAACCGTGCCTCCCCGGTAACGGCGCCATTTGATGAAGCCTTGTCGTTAAGGGTTCTCAAAAAATACTAGAATTAAGCTTAGAAGTGCAGTGGCTCAACCCTTGGTCGGTTCACAAGGAGGCTTGCTGTTCAAGAGTTTTGTCAATTAAATGCCTTCACAAATTATTAACAGTAGAAGTGATCTGGTTATTTTTATTGAATTTCTGGTTTTGTAAATGTAGAATATAAATGTTTATATCTTTTGGTTTATCTAAGTGAGAAATTGTGAAGTGAATGAGTGATAGAATATCAGATATGAGTGAAGTGTTCTCCTGAAAATGTGCTCTAGCTTCCTAGTCCACTTATGGATGCAGGAGTTCAACAACCAAATCAAGACTTGGCCAACAACTTGCTGGCTTCCTTGATGTCAAGACTACAACTCGTATGAATCAACAACAAGGCTAGAATCATTCGGCTTAGGAAAAATAAAATGATAAATCAATCCTCCTGTGACAATCACAACCGTGCATTGTCTTAAAAATATGTTGAATTGATTATGAGAACTGAAACAACTTGTCCAGAAACCACAATGCAATACGACTAAGGAATCAGAAGAACAATCTCAACTTGATCTTGTAAATGAAATATCATTCTACTAATCCTAATCGGATTCAACAACTCCAGTGAAGAAGTAAATCAAAATCAAATCCTGAACTACAACTTGAATTGAACAACTCGCTCAATCAATCTATAGATTCAGACTAGAGCTAAGAATCTAGAATAAACTCCCTTCAATCAAATCAGGGACTCAGGCTTTGCTTCATTTCCAGGAAGAACACGGACGCTTAGCTGCTCATAGCTGTAAGGAGAACTACACTGAGACGCTCCCAAATCACCATGGCAGAACCTTCACGGAAGAAGAGGAGATGATTGTGAGATGAAGAAAAACGGATGATACGGAGAGAGTGTATCCGCTGGAGAAGTTCTCCCCCGAGCCCAGAAGGATCCATCCCTCCCTTCTCCTCTCTCCTTGCAATTAACGCCCAAAATCTAGTTAGGATCCGTGCCTTTTAGGATGGAGCTCCAAGATCCGGCTTATCCACTTCCTCCTCCAGCTCCATTCGCGCGTCTCTGGTTCAAATTGCTGATACGCGTCATCCGCCGCGGCGCCTTTGCCCATCCGCTGCGGCGCCTGTCCTGTATGGTGTCATTTTGATTAGTGACCTGTGCTTCATGTAGACATCAATCCGCCGTGGCGCCTCTGATCATCCGCCGCGGCGCCTTTTACCGAGAGTCCCATTAGAAATCTGCCGTGGCGCCTTCCCAAATCTGCTGTGGCGCCTCAAACAGAACTGAAACTCCCTGAAATTCACACCAAAGCAGGGATCAAAGGTACACACAATTAAAATCATATTAAAACATGTAAAAATACCTGCAAAACCTCACAATTCCTCTCACCAACTCTTACGCACAATGGAAGCTAATTATGCCCAAAGTATGCAAATATAGATGGCAAAAGCATGAGTTTAGGGCTAGAAATGTATGCAAATAATGAGACTTATCAGTACCCTATCTGAGCAAGAAAGGGAAGCAGCCGAGGCAAGGCAAGCAGAGTTGACCTTACCTAATGGAAGTATGAATAGCCAAGAACGAAGCTAGGCTTAGATGTACCTGAGCTTAGCAGAGTACTAGAGCAAGTAGAAAGAAGAAGAATCTTAAAGTCCTCTCCCTATGACTTCCAAAAGCAGCTACGAATAGAAAGAGAGGCTCCCTGTTTAGGGATGAGATGTCTGATTGGCACGCTACAGACATAGCAACCAGTAAGAGCTTACACTCCTTGAATTAAAATGCCAGACATTATGCATGTTAGAGTATGCTCGTACTGAAAGGTAAAGTAGAGGAAAGAGAAGTTGCATAAGTCCTCTCTCTGTACCATTCTAAAGTAGTAAGAGCCGGTAAGAGTAGTTGGAGGAGTAAGAGAACTCCTAAGACAGATTGGTTTAGGCACCTAAAGAGATGAATAGGTGGCCTGGGGAATTAATAGGCGGCTTAAGAAAATGGTATTGGTTTATGGAACAGTTTTGGGGAATTATTAGTATGGTGACCAACTGAGTGGGGATGACTTCACTTAGTCCCATGGTCTAAGTCTCCCAGAGATTGGTACCTATTTAGGAAGATGAGGACTAGGGATGAGTTGAGGATGTAGAAACCTCCTTCAGTTGTAAACTAGTACTGAGAGAGTACCTATGATTTCCTTCCAGATAACTTTATCATTGATTAGGCTGGATTCAATTTCCTTTCGATTAATAGAGGAAAGCCAAAGTTAGAGGAGTTAGAGCCATAAGACCTGGAAAAGAGACATTCAGGCTAGCTCTAGATACAGGAAGAACTCCATGTGATACAGAGACAGACTGAGTATTGACGGGTAAATCCTTAAGATGAAGCAAGAGACAAGAATGTAAGCTGAAAAGACCCAACTAAAGATAGATTAGGAAAGGGGTCTAAGACAGCAAAGTACCAGGGTTGAGCCTATCAGAATCAATGCCTCAGATTCCCGTCAGCACTGTTCAGTTAAGCGTGCCTAGGCAAGAGTAACCCAGTGATATGTAACCTCAGGGAAGTAATATAAAAGGGTGCAAAAGCCGAAAATGTTAGCCATTTTGGCAAGAATGCACCAAGTCTAGCAGATAATGGAAGATGAAAGTTAAGAAAGCTGTTAGGCTACCGAGTGTCTTAAGCAGTATGGTTTCAAACTAAGACCCAAGATTTACTTGAAGTTTTGGAGGTCCTTATGAAAGAAATGGACAATACTCTCAACTTCAGTATAGCCTACCATCCTAAGACAATGGGCAAACACAGAAAATGATACGGATGTTAGAAGATATGCTACACACATATGTGCTTGATCTCGGTGGTAACTAGGATATGTATTTACGCCGAATTCACTCAAGATGATAGTTTCCATGCAAGTATTTGAATGGCGCCATATGAAGCAATCTATGGGAGGAAGTGTAGATCTCCCTTGTGCTGGATAGAGGTTAATGAAAGAAGTAAGTATGGTCCTAACATAGTGGATCAGACTTCCCAGTAGATTAAAGTTATTTAGCAAAGACTTCTAATGGCTCAAAGTAGACAAAAGAGCTACTCAGAGATTAAAGGAGACCGTTAAAGATTGAGGTTGGTGATTAAAGTGTAACCAACAATAGAAGTCGGTCGATCCCTAAAGTTTAAGAAGTTAAGTTCAAACTACGATGGACTGTTTTAAATTTTGTCCAAGACTAGGCCAGTATATTAAAAGTGACCCTTCCCCTAAATGTAAGTTAAATTCATGATGTCTTCTATAACTCCCAATGAAAGAAGTACCATCTAGGCCTGACACATATCATAAGCTATGATGACATTGTGCTCCGAGACAACCCACCTTTAGGATCAGACTAAAGCGAATCATTGATCAGAAAGTTGAACAGCTGAGAAACAGGTAGTTTCTACTAGTCGAGGTTGTCTGGAAAGGCCTTATACTAGAAGCTATGAGGGGGATAGAGACTAAGACAAGGGAAAAGTATCTTGAACTTTTCTAATCAGATACACTTTAAATTTCGAGGACAAAATTTATTTAGAGGGGGAGAAATGTCACATTCAGTAATATGGCATTTAGAAATAGGGATATTCCTAAATGATTAAGAGTCAAAAATGACAAACGAAAATAGAAAATTTTGGTGGAAAATAATTATTATAATTTTCCAAGCCAATTATGAAAAGTTTGACTAATTAAGGAAAATTAGTCAAGAATGATTATGGAAAAATATTTCTAAGCCTCAGAAAATTAAGAAAAAATAAGGATGATATCCTTTGAGAATTATGTGGGATTATAAAATTGGTTTTATGACCAAATTGCCCTTGGATAAATTACAAAGGATTTAAGGGCGATTTAAGCCAGTTTAAGGTCATTTATTTGGAAAATTCTAAATAAATAATTGGAAGGAGAATAAAATCACAAGAAAATTCCTATGATATCCCAAGGAATTATAACAGATTATGAAATTAAAAGAAGACCCTCAAGTATCCAAGATTTTTCCCGATTCCTCTAAAAAGTGGAAAAATCACTAAAGAGAAGGAAATTAGTTTTCCTTTTATTTAATTATTTGGGAAGATAAAAATGAGGAGAATAATTTATGGATCTGATAGAAAATAATTACAGAGGCCAGAGCACTGTAATTATAGAAAAGAAGTTAAACCTGGAGTCAAAGTGCACCAATAAAGCAAGACTAGAGTCTTGCAATTCAAATGGTTCACATTTAGCCATGTGTCAAGCCCCTAATATAGTGGATTTAAAGCTTTCCAAGTGTCAAGCCTCAAGTGGAGGAGAGTTTGACTCTTGGAAATTAGTTACAATTGGAATTAAGTGATTAAGAGGGAAATTTCAAGAAGAAGTAGGCTTTTGACCCTTGGCTTCTCATTAATGCCAGTAGGTGAGATATTTTGTGCACATTAAATGAGTAATCCTCCCCCTAAATCAGATGCTAGTTTCGTCTAAGAGCAAACCAAGAGGGAAAAGAGAGAGTTCAAGGAGAAATCAAGAGAAAAGACACCAACTTTGATCATCCAACCAAGATCCAAGGTTAGTTTTTGGATCTAAGTTGTTCCTTGCCTTGTTTGCTTGAGTTATATGGTTGAAATTTCTAGTTTTCTTCCTTCCTTGGTGCTGGCCAAAATGTATAATAAGTAAGGGAGGAAGTTTTATGGTTTAATCTTGCTAGAACACTTCAAAGCATGTTAGATCCTAGTGGTTACAAGAGTTTGTAGGTTGATTTTGAAGTGTTTTCTTTGTTATGTTACATGAGAACCATTTCGGCCAAAGTAAGATCTGGGCCCTAGGATGTGTTTTTCAAATTTTTTGAGGCTTCCATTGTGTTCAAAATGAAAAATGGTGTAGGGTAAACCTAAAAAACAAGAGTTGGAAGCCATAGAATCAAAGTTGTAATTTTTGGAAAGTGAACCATAGTGGTTCGGCCAAGCTGAAACTGAAAGAAGGAATTTCCTCTTGCTAAATCCAAGTAGATATTTGAAATCTACATGAAAAATTATGTAGGAATGAGTTAAGAGGGAATTTTTAGGGTTTATAGAAACCAACTCTAAAAATTCAAGAACAAAGATGAAAGCTTTAAGGGGTTTAGGAGTTACTTGAATTATGTTATTGATTTTTTATGAGGAATGGTTGATGATTCTTGCTGCCCTTTTTGTGGATTGTCATGTTAGGGTTTGGCATTTGTGGAAGCAAGAAAGAAGAACAAGAAAATCAAAGAGCATTGGATTAAGGTAGTAAGATTTAATTAACCTTAATGTTGAGTGTTGCATTGATTGCTATGCAATTTCATGTGCTACTATGTGGTTGAACTAAATGATGATGAAGATGATGATTGTGCAGCTATACTCCTTGCTTTATGTGCCTTGGCTATTGCATGTTAGAGTGCTACATGTATGAGGTAAAGTAGTTCTCTATTAATAACAAAAGGTTAGAATGGTTGTAATTAATGCATATTAATGTTTTGGTTGATTAATCTTGCTACCGAGATTTCTTAAAATCTCAGCCCCCAAATACAATCTAACATTTTAGGGCCTGAAACTCCCAAGAGCAAGCTACAGATTGGAGGCTAAATTATGGTGTCACACCATAAAAATTCATGGACTTTTGGTTATGTAAATATTCAACTGGACAGTGCTGTAATTCCTAAGCAGGACGTCAGTTTAAAGCCACGTTTTATTAAGTTACCGAACGAATTTCTACACAACATTTAGTGTGCTTAATGTTCACGTCATGAGCTTCAAATTGATAGGTAGCACATTAAAAATGGCCAACTACACGATGTTTACTGATTTTTCAAAATTAAGGTTCAGAATCTGGAAAAAGGATTTTTGCCAAATGGATAGAGGTGAATTTCACAAAAAACTGACACTTTTTCAAATATATATGGTTCATAAGATTATTTTTCCTTGAAATATCATTCAAAGAACTTTTCATAGAATTTTGAGCCACTCTATTTTGATTTTTCTAAATTAAGTTATGAATTTTTGAAGTTGGGCCAGAAAACTGGATTTTTACCCGATGAACAGTAAAAATCTGAAAATCAGCATTTTTCATGGATTTTTGAGTCCAAGACCATCCAATATGGTCTAAAATGGTTTTAATTAAATCCTAAGTGGATCTGATTGTAAGGTGTGACACCGTCTAGGAGTGGGACTAATTTTATAAATTAGCACAATCTTTTAACTATTTAATCTTATTTTTACGTACATTTTTTAGGTCTCCTGCTATTTCAAATAATTACCTCAAACGGTGTACTTTTTACAAGTCATAATCTTATAAATTTCATTTAAGTTGTCTCATGGGTATTTTTATCATTTCTCATCACAAAAGCATCTTAGAATATTATTTTTCATTTTTTGGGATTTTTCTAAAATTTTCTTTATACATTCCATTTTTACCCTTATTGGTCGTAACTTTCTGAAATTATGATTTAGTCCTTACTTGGACTTAACCTTATAAAACATCTCTTTTGTTAGATTTAAAGTTTTGATGATAACAAATCAAGTTTGTTCTGGTTTAGTATGTGGATCGATCACCTGATGATTGAGGTCAAATTGTTTATATTATTTGATGGTATTTTCTAAGTTTTTGTTACACTTTTTGGCTCATTTTAATGATATTTATACTTAATTGAGATTGAGAGTCTTTGTTCTAATTTAGTATTGTTTGAGGGTAAAATTACCATATTTATTTATTAATTGCATTCAATTGATTTTTGGGACAATCAATACCTCAAACGATTGCTTTTTATTTCAGGACACTCAAGAAAGAGAGCCAAGAGTGAAGACTAAGGAAGTACGGCACACAAGATGCAACAACGTCTCTGCCAGGTTTCGTCACGGCAAAGTAAGGATTTTCCACCTGAAGATTTCTCTGGGAAGGTTCACCACAGCAAAGACACATCATCAAGTAGAAGACTTCTTGACCATGGTTTGCCACAGTGAAACCATATCTTCGCCACGGTGAACTACTCGAATCAGCAGCCCAGACCTGAACCATTTTCAGAAATTTTACCTACCCACTCATACAAACCAACCCAGTACACCTCATTACCTGTTTAGAAATCCTATTTGTGTGTAAGTGACATCATTCACTCCTGCCACAGCCTCCATCTCCTTTCTCTCTCATCTAACCATAATTTCTTCCATTTTCCACTATCAAACCTGAACCATGGGAAGCTCAGATTCATTCCTAGTTGAGATGCTTCAGATTTCTATGTGTGGCTAGGCGTTTTTCTTCCTCTTGAAGGTATAGCAATGGCTGGAGTTCAATGAACTAAGAAGGGGAGTAATTTAATCCTAGTTTAGCTATGAATTTATGAATTTCTAAATTTAGGAATTGTAATTTATAGTTGAACTACTTGGTTATAGTTGTAATCAGCTTTGGATATTCATTTGTGTAGTGGATTAGTTATAGAATTTTTGAGCTTAAATATATGAAGTATAATGTATGTTGGTTATAATCTTCTGATTCTCTCTACTCTTACATAGTTGTGTCTTGATTTTGAGTTGATTTTGATTGCATTTAACCTATTGCATTAATCAGTCTTTCTACACACACTAAGAGCACTTAATAGGATCTTGAGAAATGGAGTTCCATTGATTACGATCCTGGACTTAAAGAGTACTTTAAGGTTTATCATTTTGAAACTTAGTGATTTCTACTCCCATATCAATTGATTTTGAACTATGACAGCCTGAGCACACTTTCAAGAGGATCTTCATCATTGTTTGGTTATCTATTTATCATCATTCATTTCTTATTTCCCTAAAATCCAAAAATATTTTGCTTATCATTCAGTTCAATTCACTTAATGTTTTTAAAAAATCAAAACCCCCCGGTTTATGTTCAGTTTGCATTGCATGACATTTAAGTTAGCTTAGGTCTATTTCATTAAGGCTCTGTTTAAGTGAAACGACCTGAGGTTGCACCCTATAGTGTAATGCTTGGATAAAAATTTTGATTTAATCTCTAAGGTCAAGAAAAGGTTGCGAAATCACCTGATTGATCAAAAGATAATTGATCAAGTGTAAGGTAAAATGTCTCTATTTGATTGTAAGTTGGTACTAAGTTTGATCGATAAATTGATAAATAATTCAAATTTTATGTGTTGATCGATTAATTGATTGATCATTGTTCATATTGTTTGGTATAGAAAATTACAGAAAATTATCGATCACTTAATCAATAATTAGATGATTGAACAACTAACAGATAAAGAGACATAATTCTAGTAAGAGTTTATCGATCACATGATCGATAAATGAGTTATCAAAGAGAAGGCAGATAAATGGTAAAGTTTTCTATTCACGATGCATTCTATTCCATTCACCATTTATCGATCAGAGATTTATCAATAACCTGATCGACCATTGCTTAATAACTCACTGGATTATCGATATATTTTTGTTCAAGGTTGTTGTCTAGTTCCTTAATCAATCACTTGATCGATCAGTGTCTTATCGATCAAATGATCGATCATCACTATCTCACTACACCTACTATTTTAAGTTATGTTTTCAATCACCTGATCGATCATTTGATTATTGATGACATGATTGATCATCTAAACTTCTGAATATTTTGTTTTCACATAACTTGATCGATTAAGCTTTATCCCTGGATTTTTAACTAAGTTTTTCAAACAATATTTTATTGATCACTTGATCGACCAATCTTTAATCAATCAACTACTCAAACATTGTTCACTCTGTGATTTCGATGTGAAAAACTTTCATAAACCTTTTATCAATCAGTTTATCTATTATTCATTTATCGATAAAGTGTTCGATCAACAATGTTCAAAATCTATTTCCCTCTTACTTAGCTTTATCGATAACTTGATCTGTCAAATAATTTTTGATCACTTATTCGATCAATGTACAAGTTCATTTCATAACAAGCTTTTCACGATGATTTCAAAATCTCGCATATTTTTATCTTTAGCTTTTCTTAGCCTTCCTTTTACACATAATTTTCTTTGAAGGTATTTAAAGGCATAGGAGAATTTAAAAGTTTAATCTTGAAATATCTCATTTGAAGTCACTATGATCATTTCTCATTGTTTATCGATCACTTCTTCGATCAACTGTTAATTCATAACTTGATCGATAAATATACTTATCTGTTTCAAATTCTTTTACTTTGTTTAATCGATAACTTGATCAATCAACCAGTTATCGATTATGACTTTGATCAAGGATGTCCAGTTCATGTTTAATGCATATGGTGATTGATTGATTCCCTTTCTAACTACTACATGAATGTTTATTATTATCACTTGATTAGTTATCTTCATGAGTATCATTTTGAGGGAAAAACTTATTAGTTTCAAGTATTGTTATAGAGTACGAAGCTCAATAGATATTTAGTAGCCCTTAACCTAACGTGTCAAAAACATTAATGGCGAATACCGTTGCAATTGGGAAAACACGTAACTGAACTTCCAATGGTTAGAAGCTCTTTAGTCTAACGGTTAATTAAAATTCTCCAACTATAAAAGGCACGAAGAGCATTGAATGAGTAATTGAATACGCGAGCTACCTTCTGCTAAAATTATTACTGTTGCATTTAATACTCTATTTTCTTCTTCACCATGCTTCAGTGTTTCATACTTATTTACTCTGTGAGAGAGATTGATATATCTACCTTACTCACTTTTAGAGAGTAACTCAAGAATGTGAACTCTTGAGAGGGATTTTAACCTTACGGGTAGTAAGGGGGAGTGATTGAGAAAATCAATTACTGTACTGAGGCGCCAAGAGCCCATTTAATCTTGGATTATAGTAGAAATCTCAGAGATGTTCTGAGGACTAGACGGAGATCAAGTAGTTAAGATCGAACCGGCATAAATCCTGTGTCTTTGCTCTGTAATGAAATCTTTCTAACTCAACGCTCTCTAGTTTTATTTATCTCACTATTTTCAATATGTTTAAATTTTATAACTCACCTAATTCACCCCCCTCTTGGGTGAGACTGCCACTAACATCTTTGAGGCCTTTAACTTAACCTTTGGCCTGTATCCAGCCTCTTTTCTCTTTCTAGGACCTTGAGACTCTCCAGGAATCTCAACGTTACTTATACATTTGCCCCCTAATAATTTTCTTACTTTGCAGTTTAATCCCTAAAATCACTTTGACTTTCTTTCTCATTTTTAGAATTCTACTAAAAGAAGTCTGGTAGCCTATCCAATTCAGACTAATTATGGTACTTCTAGGCCCCAAAGTCAGGATGTTACATTTAAGGGTAATATTTTTGTTGGATAGAATTTCCCCTCTTTTTCCTATTTTTGGCCGAACTATGTGTAATTAGGGGGTATTTATGGAGCTCAAGACCTGACCATAAGCCCTCCAAAATGGTTCCATTTTCTACCACATTAGGGGCCATGTGTTCCTCTTCTTAACCCCTAAATTTTAGATGATGCCAAATATCCCTTTTTCTTGATTTTTTTTTGGATTTTAGGCTTAAATTGGGCTTAAACTCTTTTGGCAAGAGGAGATGTGGGCTGCACAAAATTTCTGGGCTCTCTTAGCCCAATATGAAGCCCAAAACTTATTAAAAAAGAAAAGCAAGTGTGGCCCAATCACAAAGTAACTATTTAGGTTTTATGTCCAGCCTGGCTTTATCAGCCAGTCTATTTTCTCTATTGGCCCTTAACTTAATTTTTTATATCTATTAGCAGGGTTAAATTGGTTAAATTTTACAGGATGTGACCTCAATCACTTAAGGCTTAGGCTACTACTCTACTTTCATATTAGGACAAGACTCATACCCTTACCAGGCTCACTTAGCTCAACTATTCCTCTCTCAAGGAGGAGTCTCTTAACCCTAATTGGTAGCTACCTCTCTCATAACACCTTCTTATCATCATCTCTTTCTTTCTATAGCTTATTGAGGACTTACCATAATCTCTTAATTTTCTTCAGTACATACTTCCCCTGGAGATGACACCTCAAACTCTTGGCCTCAATTAGACTAATCCAAGTAACCTGTTACTTTCTTGGATAAGGTTTCTCTCATACCAGGCTCGCCTAAACTTTCCTCAAACCCTAACTTGGTTTAAACTAGCTTAAACCTTTCCTGGCTTGAGCAAAACCTTTAATTAACATTGCCTAAACTGTTGCCAGAACCTTTGCTCTATTTAAATCATTTTTAGAACCCTTACTCTGATACCAAAATAAAATAAACCTGTAGATTGAAAATTTGAAATTTGATTATGGATTACTATTCACTGGTAAAATCTAGACTTTTTGGTCTAGCTTCAAAAATTCATAACTAATTCTAGAACAATTGTATTAAGGTTTAAACCTCTTTTAATTCTCTATATGTAAAAAATATAAATTTGAGCTTAACTTTTCTCAATTCGTACAGTTGATTTGTGGAAGTTTATTATTTGAATTGGTAAAACATGTACTTTCTAGATTCTCTATTCCAACATTAAGCAATCATATCTCTTAGCGCATTGATGAAGCCTTGTCGTTAAGGGTTCTCAAAAAATACTAGAATTAAGCTTAGAAGTGCAGTGGCTCAACCCTTGGTCGGTTCACAAGGAGGCTTGCTGTTCAAGAGTTTTGTCAATTAAATGCCTTCACAAATTATTAACAGTAGAAGTGATCTGGTTATTTTTATTGAATTTCTGGTTTTGTAAATGTAGAATATAAATGTTTATATCTTTTGGTTTATCTAAGTGAGAAATTGTGAAGTGAATGAGTGATAAAATATCATATATGAGTGAAGTGTTCTCCTGGAAATGTGCTCTACCTTCCTAGTCCACTTATGGATGCAGGAGTTCAACAACCAAATCAAGACTTGGCCAACAACTCGTTGGTTTCCTTGATGTCAAGACTACAACTCGTATGAATCAACAACAAGGCTAGAATCATTCAGCTTAGGAAAAATAAAATGATAAATCAATCCTCCTGTGACAATCACAACCGTGCATTGTCTTAAAAATATGTTGAATTGATTATGAGAACTGAAACAACTTGTCCAGAAACCACAATGTAATACGACTAAGGAATCAGAAGGAACAATCTCAACTTGATCTTGTAAATGAAATATCATTCTACTAATCCTAATCAAATTCAACAACTCCAGTGAAGAAGTAAATCAAAATCAAATCCTGAACTACAACTTGAATTGAACAACTCGCTCAATCAATCTATAGATTCAGACTAGAGCTAAGAATCTAGAATAAACTCTCTTCAATCGAATCAGGGACTCAGGCTTTGCTTCATTTCCAGGAAGAACACGGACGCTTAGCTGCTCATAGCTGTAAGGAGAACTACACTGAGACGCTCCCAAATCACCATGGCAGAACCTTCACGGAAGAAGAGGAGATGATGGTGAGATGAAGAAAAAATGGATGATACGGAGAGAGTGTATCCGCTGGAGAAGTTCTCCCCCGAGCCCAGAAGGATCCATCCCTCCCTTCTCCTCTCTCCTTGCAATTAACGCCCAAAATCTAGTTAGGATCCGCGCCTTTTAGGATGGAGCTCCAAGATCCGGCTTATCCACTTCCTCCTCCAGCTCCATTCGCGCGTTTCTGGTTCAAATTGCTGATACGCATCATCCGCCGCGGCGCCTTTGCCTATCCGCTGCGGCGCCTTTCCTGTACGGTGTCGTTTTGATTAGTGACCTGCGCTTCATGTAGACATCAATCTGACGTGGCGCCTCTGATCATCCACCGCGGCGCCTTTTACCGAGAGTCCCATTAGAAATCCGCCGTGGCGCCTTCCCAAATCTGCTGTGGCACCTCAGACAGAACTGAAACTCCCTGAAATTCACACCAAAGCAGGGATCAAAGGTACACACAATTAAAATCATATAAAAACATGTAAAAACACCTGCAAAACCTCACAATTCCTCTCACCAACTCTTACGCACAATGGAAGCTAATTATGCCCAAAGTATGCAAATATATATGGCAAAAGCATGATTTTAGGGCTAGAAATGTATGCAAATAATGAGACTTATCAACTCCCCCACGCTTAGCTTTTGCACTCCTGGGCAAATCAAGTCTAAACATAATGTGAAAGAGAAGGATGAGAGATAAGGAATAAGCAAACTCGAAAATTCAGGTTACGACTGCAACTAACGATGATTCTTCAACCAATATCCATCCATGGAACATTCTAATGCAAAGAAACCAAGCAATGATATGTAATTTAATTTAAGTGAATAAGATATAGAAGACCACACAAGGGAATTAGTATATCACTCAACTCACAAGTATTAAAGGTTCTTTCACTCAATTCACTTATTCAAATGCTCTACCATATGCTTGTAATAGCTCTACCTCTCCACCACTCAAATACATAAGTACTCAAGAATCAAGAGGACTTTTGTGGCTTGTAATGTAAGGGTGGAGAAGAAATGCACAAGAATGTATATGAGGATGGAGATAATATGTGAATCAACGTGTAGAATTCAATAGCATTAGTAATGTTCAATTTAAGGTTTGATTTCTTGATATTGAATTCTTAAGCTATAAAGGTGCTTTTATTCTCACTTTCTTTTCTTTTCTTGCTTTTTCATTTCTTTTCAACTTTTCTATTCTCTTTCTCTCTTTTTTTTTTTTTACATTCGCATGTTTCTTCTTTTCTTTTTCTCTTTCAGTTTTTTTTTTTTAGCTCAAGTATGCACTTCCTCATATCAATCCATCAATTGAATCCATCAAAATGCTAGTGAATTCTGAAAAGAATAAATGAAATGAAATATGCATCCTTGTAGGAAAGAAGTTTTATAATTGAGAGTGAAATGAATGGAAAAATTCAACTAAAAGGCTCAAATGGGTAACAAGAGATAACTCATGTAGGGGTTGGCCATTTGGTCTAAGTAGCTAATTTGAATGAATGCCTCAATCATGTTCAAGAGTACCAATGTTGCATGTGGTCTTGATTAAGAACTAAGACAAGTTCTAGAGAACATAAGAAATAAGTGAATGCACACACCAGAAATGAATATAAAGGCCCAAAGAATCCTTCCAACTAGGCTTTGTCTTCTATATCTTATTCACTTCAACTAAAGAACACATCATGCTTAATCTCTATGCATTAGAAAATTTTACTTCAGGATATTTAATTTCCAAATCAAATCAGTCACAAATGTAACATTAGAATTCCTGAAGCAAGCTTAAACCTTCAAAAAGTTTTTGAAAACTGAGGTTCTACAAAAGACACAAAACACACAAAAACACAACATTCACTCCCCCACACTTGATCCTTGCATTGCCCTCAATGCAAATCTGAACAAAAGATAAGCAAGGAAAGGTGGTAAAGGAAAGAGTGGACAAAACTAACATAACACAAGAAATAAAAATGACACTTTTTTTTTTTGAAAAAAAAAAGAGTTTCAGCAAACAGGATAGCAGCAACCACATTCTTCCCCCACACTTACCTCTTGCATTGTCCTTAATGTAACCAGATTAAAGATGTAAGCCATGTAGATCAAATATATAGCAAGAGGCAGGAAATGGGATTACCAAAACAGAGGGAGATTATTCTGAACAATTAACTACTATTTTTTCTACTGGGTTGGCCCCCTCTCCCACACTTATTCTAAACAACCAGCCCAAGATATGATTTCACAAGCAACTCAAAAAGATAAAGGGAGGAAAGGGACAACCGTATAGTTTAAAGCGCTTCAAGCTCTTGAATGAGAAGGTAGCATCTCTAATGATGAACATATGAGTTTCCAAGATATTTTTCAGCTCCAGTACCTTAGGTGGTGGTTCTGGGTCAATAGGAAGAGGTCTCACAATGTACGGTTCCTTCAAAAAGAAAGCATGATCAGATTTATCAAAACAGTCAATAAAATTCACAAAATATGTACTAGTAAAAGAGGTTGCACAAAAAGGAGAGTACTCAATATGTTCATGCTCAAGTATACTTAAATCCGGTGTTAAATCACAAGAGAGTATTTCATGTGAAAAACAATGAGCACATACAGCAATAAAAATTTGGTTCTGCACAACTCCTCTCTTAGTACCCAAGCTGTCAAAAATATGTGCAAACCCGTGGTGATCAATTTCAAATTTTATATTGTGCACAAGTCTGAATATGGCATGCTCATTATCATACAATTTAGAACCATGAATTTCCAAACCCTCAATATCAGGTGGAAGATCACATGACAATGTAGGATGCAAAAAATCATGAATACAATTTGTACCATCCAAAACAGATTTAGCATTGATTACAGTAAATATAGCCTGGAAATCAAAAGGGAATGTAGAATTAGAAGGCTTAATAATGGTAACAGCATTGTTGATAACACCCTTCATGGATTCAACATTTTGTGGTAATGTGATTTTGGTTCCAGTTTCACCTTCCTTTGCTCTTAATGATCCAGCACCTGCACGATCCAGCAAAACACCTTTCCCAAGGCCATTATCAAGTGAAACAAGAGAAATATCATCTTGAATTGAATTAAATGATGAATCAAAGTCATGTGAAGTGGAAAGCCAGCAATCAATTTCCTTACAAATGAGACATGGCACGTCACCTTTACATGCACAAAAACAAGAAGGAGGGTGGAAAGCAGAGAGGTTGGTGAATTCATCATCAAATTCAATTTTATCAGATAATTCCAATTCATTTAATGACTCTTGTGCACGTGAAAGGCCATTAATCAGGGAGTCAGAACCTTCATTAGCACTACACATATCAATGTCATCTACTTTAACACCAGAAGAAATAGGAATCATGCAATCAACATGTTCATTAACATCATGACATTGATTTCCTAAATTCAGGCTCAAAGAAGGTTCACTGCTCTCAACATATTTATGCTTGTCATACTGTCCAACACACAAGTGACTTGAAACATTTTCATTCAAAGCTTGACAAGAAACAAGAGAGACATCATCTTCATGCTCAAGAGGATTGGGTTCAATTACATCAGGCTCTAAAGTATTTCCATTAATATCAATAACACAAGGAATACCATCAACAATAGTTTCACAAGAAAAAGGAATAGAAGTAGGAGCAACCTTAAGAGATAGGGTTTTCTCTTCCTCTTCAATTTCTTGGATTGTTGGCATGACATGCAGCGGCTTTTTCTTTAACCTCTTAAGTCTGTGCTTTCTTTTCCTTGTCTTAAACCCAAATAGCTTGATCCTTCTTGGTTGCTTAGGAATTTCTTCCTTAGCTACTTCATTCTCAGGCTTATCACAATTAGTAGCAGTACTTAAAGGACTATGACTACCCCCATTGTCAATTTGTGATGTAACATGTGTATCACTTCCCGGGTGTATTTCAATTCCAAAATCTTCACAAAAGCTATCACAGCATTGCAGTGATGGAGTATCAAAGTCTCTACTTTGAGGTGCTGGACTACTCATTTCTTGTCCTAAAGTACCTTCAGATTCTTGAGAGGATGTCTCACTTTTTGATTCAACAGTAGCTTGAATTTCTTGCTCATCATCCAAATATTGAGCTTTAAACCATGGTTCACCCTTTTCACCATTTGATTTCTCCCAAAATATATGCATTATGAGTCTGTTTGACAATTCAACAATTTCATTCAGCTCTTCTAATTTCTCTTTTAATTTCCCACACTTCATAGCATCATTGAGTAGTCTTTCATGTCTCTCCTCTAATTGATTACTTGCTTCCCTCAAAGCATATATGCGATCACCATGGTTTTGAATTGAAAGAAGAGATTCAATTCCTGTAACATCCAAAGTTTTAGGCCTAGAAGTACCAATAATAGCCTGAATTAGATAGGCTATCAGACCCCTTTTTAGCAGAAGTCCCAAAGATGAGAAAGGAAGTCAAAATAGTTTCAGGGACTAAACTGCAAAGTAAAAGTTTTAAGGGGCTAAAGTGTAATAAAGTTAGAGGCCCCAGTAAAGTCTCGAAGGCCCAGAGAGAGAAAAGAGACTAGATATAGGCCAAAGGTTGAGTTAGAAGCCTCAAAGAGAGGATTATATGAAGTTAAGTCCAACCAGGGACTAAACTGTAAATTCTGAAAGTTATGACCAACAGGAGTAAAAATGGAAGAGTACGAAGAGAATTCCAAGAAAATCCTAGAAAATGGGAAATAATATTCTAAGGCTCTTCTATGAAGAGAAAAGATGAAAATACCCCTGAGGCAGCTTCAACAGAATTTATAAGGTTATTACCGGTAAAAAGTATACCATGTGAGGTAATTATTTAAAATAGCAAGAGACCTCAAAAATGTATACAAAAATGAGGTTAAATGGTTGAAAGGTTGTACTAATTTATAAAATTAGTCCCGCAACCAAAAGACCAGTGGAGTGGCTTTAATAAATTAAAGAGCCGGTTTTGCCGATAAAAGGGCATTTTGGTAAATAAATTTTTATGCAAGGTTTAAAGGAAGTGTTATGGCCTAAGAAAATTCATAGATATTCTCTAGAATTAAAGGGAATTTATAAAGTAGACAGAATAATTTTCTGAGCTCCGAAAGGCCATAAAGAAAGCCGGAGTAAAAGTGCACCGATAAAGTATTAATCAGAGTCTTGCACTTTACTTGGGCCACAAGTCGCCACTTGTCAAGCCTTTAATGGATGGTAATTAAAGCTTTCCAAGTGTCAAGCTACCAATGGAGAGGATCTTGACTTTGGAATTTAATTACATTATGATTTAAGTTAATTAAGAGAGAGGATTAAGATTAAGTAGGCTAATGACACTTGGCATAACATTAATGATGGTTGGTGGGATATTTTGAACACATTAATGAGCTCATCTCTCCCCTAAATCAGATGGCAATTTCGTGCAAGGCATGAAGAGAGGGAAAAAGAGAGAGTTTTGAGGGAAAACCAAGAGAAAGGCATCAACTTTGGTCATACAATCAAGGTTCAAGGTGAGTTCTTGGCTCTAGATGTGTTCTTGCCTTGGTTTCTTTCTCTTTTATGGTTGAAAATATGTCTTCTCTCCCTTTTGATGGCTGGTCGAAATGGTTGATGAGTGGGGAAGGGAGTTTGGTTGTTAGATCTTGCTAGAACACCTCAAAGTATGGTAGATCCAAGTGGATCCATGTGAAAATTGGAAGAATTACGTGCTGATTTGATGGATTTTTTGAATTAGTTACTGTTCATATCTGGTTCTGAAATTTGGCATGCTTAAAGTAAACTCTATGAGCTTTAAATCCATGGGTAGAACACTTTATTTGGATATGTGTACGATTTATGGTGATTTTTCAAAGTTAGGGTTTGAAATCTGGAAACAGTGTTGAACTTTTGGGAGATTGTCGAGTTCCGTACATTTCTGGTACTGTTATGAGTAGAATTGGTTCCTGAAACTATTTTTCCTTTAACTTTAACTTAATAATCTTTCAGTGAGACTTGGAAGCACTCAATTTGGAGTTTTCTAGATTTAATTATGAATTTTCAAAGTTGAGCGAAAATTCTGGAGATTCTGCGTGAACAGTACCCGCGAACCAAAATTTCCAGATTTGATCTTCTTGAATCTAAGGCCATCTAAAGTGATCCTAATTGATAAGAAATGGATCATAAGAATGGGAAATGATGAGATTTATGTTAGAAAATCTAGAAAGAAAACCCTAAGACTAAGAGAAAGGGTTGAGGTTCAAGAAAGCTAGTCTTGAACTTTATGTAATCTAATGGTCCTAATGGATTGTGTCATCATTATGGTTATGTTTAGGACCTTTGGAACATCCAAGAGGATGTTTGATGATGTTGACCAAAAGCTAACATGGTTGGAAAGTCAAGGGAGTCAAAGGAAAAGTAAGAGGAAGGCTTGAGGTGCAAGGTAGTGAACTTACCTTTGATGTGCTTGACATGGTATGCTTATGTGTTGATTTGTATTTGTTGTTTGAATGATGTTGTGACATGATGATTGTTGCTGAAAATGCTGTTTTTAAGATGTTCCCATGGCCATGCATTTTTATACCAAGCATAAAGCATGATGGCATGTCACTAGTTAACTTAAGTTTATGAAAAATTATATACCATACACTAGCATCCATCTTGTGCATGTATGTGGTAATGTTTGCTACTGAGATTCCCCTGAATCTCACCCCCTCCCTAACCAACCATTTAGGTCAAATCAATGATGGGCACTAAGGGCATAAGAAGCAAGGAGAAGAAGTGGAGAATTATTAATGCTAATGATTGATGTTATTATTCAATGTATAATTCTCCTATGTTGTAAGTTATGTTATGAATGCCATCAATTCAATGTATATGCTTAGGATGTTTATGGCATGAATAAAAGTATATGAGTATGAATGAGAAAGATTAAGCCCATGTTATGTATGTCAAAGAAATAAAAAGAATTAAAGTAAGGAGATATTAAGGGATAAAACGTAGGTCATGGAGCAGTTAGTTTCAAGCTTCAGTTTAACCTACCAAATGAATGAGTTAAATCACGAGATTTGGCAGACTTATAGTGCACATCCCAAGCTTTAAAATGAGTGGTAAATCACATCATTTGGATGTGTATACAATGAGATATGAATTTTCGAAGTTAAGGCGCGGAATCTGGAAAGTCCAGATTTTACCAAATGAATAGTAATTTTAATCCAATAAACTGTACGTTTTCAGTGAGGATGAGTTCAGTTGAATATTTTTCCCTTAAAGAGCATTGAAAGAGCTTTCCATATAATTTTGGAACACCTCCATACGATATTTTTAGAATTAGTTATGATTTTTCAAACTTGGACCTGTAATCTGAAAACTGGACAGTGAACAGTAATTTTTCGAAAATTAACGTCCAAATTGAAATTTTTAAGCTTAAGACCATCCAAAGTGGTCTGGAATGGTTCTAAATGAATGCTAAGGTATTATATAAGTAAGGTGTGACAATTCCACTGGTGTGAAGCTCACAAATTGGTTCATCAGGTTGTTGGGAGGCTATGGAAAGGGAAGATTCTTTAGGAGCTTGAAACCTCACTTTTTCTACTACTTTAGCTTGTGCGGATGCTGGGAACAAATTTCCATGCTGTGAATAAGAATAGCTCGGTGCACACCCATATTCCTCTTGAGAGTTCCTATACATTAGGGCATAATATGGAAAATCATCATTAGGTCTAGAATAATAGGAATTAAATCTTTCATCCTTCCAACAGTAATCCATGACTCAATTAAACAAAAGCACTAAAACCAATCAAAACAAACAAAACCAATCAAGAAAACATGAGATAGACTCAGGCGCCACGGCCTTTATCTTGAGGCGCCGCGGCCTCTAAGACAGAGAGCTACAAAATGCAAGAGTACTTAAGGTGCCGCGGCGGATTGTGAAATGTGCCGCGGTGCTTTTGATAGAAAGCTCGAAAACCAGTAGAAAACACTTTGAATCACATGCAGAAATACAAGAACACTAAAATACAAAGATTAAACCATGATCCAGCTGAATTTTTGGGACAAGAATACTCACATATCAAAGCTATGAGACCACAAAATGTAATCACAAGAATAAAAAACAATAAACACTGTAAAACAAATTTAACTGACACTTAACTAACTAAAACCTTGAGCAATCAAATATGTTGAATTGATCAAATCAATCCTCCTGTGACAATCACAACCGTGCATTGTCTTAAAAATATGTTGAATTGATTATGAGAACTGAAACAACTTGTCCAGAAACCACAATGCAATACGACTAAGGAATCAGAAGGAACAATCTCAACTTGATCTTGTAAATGAAATATCATTCTACTAATCCTAATCAGATTCAACAACTCCAGTAAAGAAGTAAATCAAAATCAAATCCTGAACTACAACTTGAATTGAACAACTCGCTCAATCAATCTATAGATTCAGACTAGAGCTAAGAATCTAGAATAAACTCCCTTTAATCGAATCAGGGACTCAGGCTTTACTTCATTTCCAGGAAGAACACGGACGCTTAGCTGCTCATAGCTGTAAGGAGAACTACACTGAGATGCTCCCAAATCACCATGGCAGAACCTTCACGGAAGAAGAGGAGATGATGGTGAGATGAAGAAAAAATGGATGATACAGAGAGAGTGTATCTGCTAGAGAAGTTCTCCCCCGAGCCCAGAAGGATCCATCCCTCCCTTCTCCTCTCTCCTTGCAATTAACGCCCAAAATCTAGTTAGGATCCGCGCCTTTTAGGATGGAGCTCCAAGATCCGGCTTATCCGCTTCCTCCTCCAGCTCCATTTGCGCGTTTCTGGTTCAAATT
The DNA here is from genome assembly GCF_004799145.2 of Neltuma alba. Taxonomy (NCBI): domain Eukaryota; kingdom Viridiplantae; phylum Streptophyta; class Magnoliopsida; order Fabales; family Fabaceae; genus Neltuma; species Neltuma alba. The sequence continues at coordinate 1,797,800 of NW_021635203.1, forward strand.
ACTGATACGCGTCATCCGCCACGGCGCCTTTCCTGTACGGTGTCGTTTTGATTAGTGACATGCGCTTCATGTAGACATCAATCTGTTGTGGTGCCTCTGATCATCCGCCGCGGTGCCTTTTACCGAGAGTCCCATTAGAAATCTGCCGTGGCGCCTTCCCAAATCTGCTTATGGCGCCTCAGACAGAACTGAAACTCCCTGAAATTCACACCAAAGCAGGGATCAAAGGTACACACAATTAAAATCATATAAAAACATGTAAAAACACCTGCAAAACCTCACAATTCCTCTCACCAACTCTTATGCACAATGGAAGCTAATTATGCCCAAAGTATGCAAATATATATGGCAAAAGCATGAGTTTAGGGCTAGAAATGTATGCAAATAATGAGACTTATCACGCATACATCCATTTTAAGTGATCTATCACTTATTTTAAAGCTTAGGATGTGCTCTAATTGCTCACCAAATTCCATAGGCAAGTTCAATTATTTGCCTCATTTCCACTTTATCACAAATTTGTAGCTTATTTAGGATAATGCATAAATATTCATTTCTTTGCATCCTATCAATCCATTGACTATTCCCATACATTAGCTTGTTCAATTTTACATACCAGTATCATTAATTCTCATTTCATAACATTAATGGCATGTTCAATCATACATTAACAAAAAATAAATTCATTACATAGCGTAACACAATACATTACTTCAATTATTCCCTTTATTCTTGTATTTTCACATCTTGCGTTCTTCTCCCAGACTCTTTGCACACATTAGGTCAATTAAAGGAGGGTGAGATTCAAGAGAATCTCAGTAGCAAACATTATAACACCTTAATTTGCCAACCAATTTCATATCAAATGGAAGCAACTGAAACTATATGGTAAGTTCTTAAGTAAGAAAATTTTGAATTTTTAAATATCCTTTCTTGGGTTACTATTCATTATAACACTAAATTTAGTTCAACTTTGAAAAATCATAACTAATTCTAGAAAAATCAAAATGAGATGGTTCTATGATCTACTTGAAACTTACAACAAAATATTTAAAGAAAAAATATTTCTAGATCGTAATCTCAACTCATGTGTGCTCAATTTTCATGTCAATATACACTGTTCATTTAGTCAATTTTCTAATTTTTTAGAATTTATACCCAATTTTGGAAAGGCATAATTTTTTGTACAAAAATCTAATTTTTATTAATTACCACTCATTTTAAAGCTAAAAATGAGATCTATTGATTTGCCAAATTCATGGTCAAATTCCTTCATTTCTTAAAAGCACGTGTGGTCAAACTTTGACCCATTTTAAGTTAACTTTTGTCTGTTAGGTGATCAATTTGCCATAACTCAATTTTAGCAACTCACTTGAACCATATTTCACATCACATATCAAGCATATTCACATAGGTTACAGATCCCAAATAGTCAACAAGTCATCATACACATAATTATTACAATATTAAACATAAAATTCATCTAGTACCCCCAAATCATTCTTTAAGATGTGATCACCTCCTTGGCCTTCCCATGACCACTTGCACCCCCTGATAAGTCTCATATTTACATATATTTTCTAGTCCCAACTTATGCTTCTGTAGCTTTTAATTGTGTAATTAGGGTTAAGATAGAGGTTTTTGTGCATCAAGGGTACAAGATGTCAATTATGTGTTCTGATGTGGAAATGTGTGAATCTTATTCATCCATTGGCTCTTATGTATCCTATACACTTTGAATTAGATGATTATGAGATCAATTTAACTATTGTAGGTGATCAGAGGTTGAAAACATCTTGGAAGAAGGATTCTGCAAAGGGTCATCGCTATGCACTCTGATCTTCACCATGGCGAATGTGCCTGATAATAAAGCACATATTCACTAATCCAAACGGCATTATTTTGGCTTCGCCATGGCATAATATTCTCCTTACTGTAGTGAAAGGATCAAGATTTGCATTTAAATTTTAAAACCCATGCCAGAATCTGCAGTCTGTCTTGTTTCTGTTTTCTACTCGTTTTCTCCACACAAAACTTTATCATTTCCATCTTCCTTCACCTCCCTATCATTCTTCATCATCAATTCATACTGATTATTGTCCTCCATTCCTCCTTAGATCACTGCTGCCATGGCCATAGAAGTTGCTGAGCTTGGTGAAGCTATTTATTTCAACCATGAGAGGCTAGATCTTGATTCCTTG